>NC_083345.1:37305207-37907783 GCF_019175385.1 Lycium barbarum
CCTAGAAGGATTCGCTCTAGTAAAACAAAAAATTAGGCAGCCCAAGCCAGATGTCAGCATCAGAATCAAAGAAGAAGTAAAAAAACAGATTCAGTCGGGGGTCGTGGAGGTAACACCCTACCCAACATGGCTGGCCAACATAGTCCCAGTTCCGAAGAAGGATGGTAAAATAAGGATCTGTGTGGGCTATCGTGATCTTAATCGCACTAATCTAAAGGAAAATTTCCTACTCCCTAACGTCCACATACTTATCGACAATTGTGCTAAGCATGAGGTGCAATATTTTGTGGATTGTTACGCAGGCTATCATCAGATACTAATGGATGAGGAAGAAGCTCATAAAATGGCGTTCATCACACCATAGGGAGTATATCATTACCGGGTAATGCCTTTTGGGCTCAAGAATGTTGGCGCTACTTACATGAGGGCGATGACCGCCATCTTTCATGATATGATGCATAGAGAGATCGAGGTATATATGGACGACGTCATCATCAAGTTCCGAGTGGGTGAGGATCACCTTGAACATTTGAGAAAATTCTACGACACACTCCGCAAGTACGATTTAAAGTTGAATCCTGGAAAATGCGCATCTAGAGTACCCGCTGGGAAGTTGTTAGGATTCATAGTCAGTCGTCAGGGTACAAAGATCAAAGCAATTCAAGAGCTCCCACCGCCAAGAACAAAGAAAAAGGTCATGAGTGTCACGACCCAATTGCTGAGTCGTGACGAGTGCCTGACCACTACTGACCAAGCACCCCTGTACTTGCTTGTACATTCCTGGCTAAGTGGGTGGCCCATAAGACTTATGGCTGAGCTATGCTGACTCATATAATAACGAAATCAAGAACTATCAGTCGTCTGATCATGTATGCATATGTGTATATATATATATATATATATATATGTATACCGGAAATAACAGTGCAGGCCTACAAGGCCGCTACATATGCTGTATCACAAAAGGATGAGAGCCGGCATGGCTATATCTCGTCTACTGCACACCACTATCTACATACCTCTACTAGAGTACCAAACTGTAGAAATGGCGGGACAGGGCCTCACCTTACTCGTATGCATATATCTGAACATAACGTACCAAAACAGACTGCAGCTCCGGATTGAGTGGAACGCACCAACAACAGTTGAGAACAACCTGCGGGCATGAACGCAGCCACCCGAGCAAAAGGGAAGTCAGTACGGATAATGTACCGAGTATGTAAGGCATAAGAGTAACATACACATAGGAGTCATGAAGACAATCTGAAAGTCATAATCTAAACTGACTGACTGAATATATTTGTATGTCTAACTGTCTGAACATATCTGTATGAATGCATCTATATGTCTGACTATCTGAACATATATGTATATCTCTTCTTACTAAAAATGCCTCTGAGGGCGTATGATATGCAATGCATAGGTCATAGTGCCGAGGAACGTACGGCCCGATCCATATCCCATCATCAAACATGCCTCTTCGGGCATAATAGCATAATGGCCCCTCCGGGCATAATAGCATAATGGCCCTTTCGGGCATAATAATCATCATCACTGTGCACAAGCTGATCAGGTGGTAATGCATATATAACGCTTCGCCCTTTTCCCATACCCCATATATATATATATATATATATATATACATAATATACGTGTATATAACGCCTTCTGGTCACGGGTCAGTATGCATGTATGCAAATGAATGCAATGCATAAACTTAACATTATCATGATACAACTTTTAGGACCCATGAACAAAAGGAATAATCATCATAGAGGGGTACAGGAACATCAAAGACTGAAGTACTTCTAAGAGTAGAGTAATATGGAAGCTCGTTTACTCGTTGTTCGCTCATATCATAGGATCATGCCAAAAAGAAAGAAAGGGAAAGCCTTAACATAACTTTCCGGTTGCCTTAACTCTAACTACTGCACGCTTGTCTTTCTAAGCTCTTCAATCTATATTTAAGAAAATTAATACTACTGTTAGGACCCTTATCATACGCTTACCTTAAGCCCTTAAATTAATCCCTTTTAAATTCTGCCAAAATTCGGGCAGCATCTCCTCTGTTTATATGCCTAGCCCGAAATTACAATTCAGTAACCAAAAATAACAACAACAAGACCAACATCAACCATGTTATTCTCAATACCAAATACTCCATAAAACCTCCCATATAATATTTATCTACATCTCCACCAATAGTATTATTATACAGCTATTTAACGGTTCTATCTCCATAAATAAATCAAAATTAACAGTAATAATAGGAGATTCATACCTTAATCCTGATAATATCACTATATCTTCACTTTTTTCACCTTAAACTTGAACCACACGCATCACTATACGATTCAATACTCGCAACTATACGTTGCCTGGATCGGAATTCGGAAATTATAGCTGATTTAGGCTTGAAATTTTGGGTTTGGGAGTTGGGGAGCTTTCTAGAGAATTTTGGAATAATTTCGAAGAGGTTGGGCTGAAAAAGAGGGGGCAAGCCCCTTTTATATTGGTTCAAATTCGGGTCGGTACTGTAGTAGTAAGTTACTGTAGCACACGTTTCTGTTCTGTCAGCCGAACTGGTAACGTCCATATTTCTCAACTCCGATGTCCTATCAATGAGCGGTTTATTGCGTTGGAAACTAGACTCGACGAACTTCATTTTAGGCTTTTGAAATACCTTAAAAAACCTGATATGCTAACAGATATTCTGCCCTCAATTTGGACCAAAATTTTGAAACGAAACTTTACCCATACTTTCTCCAAAGCCGTACTACTCCATTTGTTTCGCTCATTTCCTTATAAAACCTTCCAGTATACCTTATATACATCCTTTACTCCTTAAATATACTTAATAATGCTTGCTCCTTATATTCCAAAGTTGTTTTACTTAACCATACCTAAACGTACTTGTGTTTCAAATGTGTTAAGTGCTTCTTCGAAGATACGGGGTGTAACAATGAGCTTCATAGGAAGGTTGAATTACATTGGACACTTCATCGCTCAGTCCATAGTGATTATAGAACCAATCCTCAAACTTCTTAAGAAAGACGCTTTGACTAAATGGACAGAAAATTGCTAAAAATCCTTTGACACAATCAAGAGATACTTGTAAAATCCACTTGTCTTGGTTCCACCAAGGCCAAGGAGTCCTTTGTTGCTGTGCATGTCAGTATCATAGAAAGCTTTTGGGTGCATGTTGGCACAAAATGATGAAACAGGCAAGAAAGAAAGAGCCATCTATTACATTAGCAAGAAGTTCATGCCCTGCGAATCCAAATATTCTTTGGTAGAAAAGTCGTGTTTTGCTCTAACTTGGGTGTCTCAGAAATTAAGACACTATATGGCGGCATACACAACCCATTTGATTTCCAGGATGGATCCCCTAATATACATCTTTTGCCAACCAATTCCAATAGGGAAGTTGGCTAAATGGCAGATGTTGTTGAGTGAGTTCGACATCCAATATGTCGCACAAAAAGCAGTTAAAGGGCAAGCATTAGCAGACTTGCTAGCAGGAAGTCCAGTGGACGACAATCCTGTACCTTTGTGGACTTATTTCCCCGACGAAGAAGTAATGGCAATTGAAGGTGAAGAAAATGAAGAAGATATAGGTTGGAAAATATACTTCAACGGAGCCATGAACTTTAAAGGATCAGGAATCGACGCTGTTTTTGTTTCAGACTCGGATCAATACTATCCAGTGACTGCTAAGCTGAACTTCAATTGCACCAAAAAAATGGCTGAATATGAAGCATGTATTATGGGTCTTCATCTAGCCTTTGACATGGATGTGAAAGATCTTTAGGTAATTGGCGACTCGGATTTGCTGATTCATCAAGTTCGGAGAATGGGCCACCAAAAATGAAAAAATCATACCATATGTGGGACTTGTACAAAGATTGGAAGATCGATTTCAAGAAGTCCAGTTCAAACACATACCAAGAACCCAAAATGAGTTTTTTGACGCATTAGCGACAATATCATCCATGATTCAACATCCTGACAGTAAATACATTAATCCTGTCAAAATCAAAATTAAAGATCAACCAGCCCATTGTGCTTTTGTAGAAGCAAAGATCGATGGAAAACCCTGGTACGTCGACATAAAAATGTATTTGGAAAAAGGAGAACATCTTGAAGGAATTACAATCAATCAAAAGAAGACTATCACGAAGTTGGCGAATGGTTTCTTCCTCAACAAGAATGTTCTGTACAAAAGAACCCTGGATTTGGGATTGCTTAGATGCGTTGACTCAATCGAAGCCACAAGATTGATTGAAGAAGTGCATGCTGGAACCTACGGGCCTCACATGAATGGGTTCGTACTAGCAAAGAAAATCTTAAGAACAAGTTATTACTAGATGACCACGGAGAATGATTGTAGCAAATTCGTCCAAAAATGCCACAAGTGCCAGATTCATGGAGACTTAATAAAGGTTCCTCCAATAGAACTAAACGCAATGACATCGACTTGTCCATTCGCCGCTTGGGGCATGGACGTCATAGGGCCAATTGAGCGGACAACGTCAAAGAAACACCGCTTCATTTTGGTCGCCATAGACTACTTCACCAAGTGGGCGGAAGAAACATCTTATGCATCAGTAACAAAGAAAGTAGTCGCAGATTTTGTGTGCAACAACATCATATGCCGATTTGGCATCCAAGAATCAATCGTAACAGATAATAGGGCTAATCTGAACAACCACCTGATGAAAGAGATATGTGCTCAATTCCAAATCACTCCTCCGAATTCAACTGCATACCGACCACAAATGAATGGAGCTGTAGAAGCCGCCAACAAAAACATCAAGAAGATCCTAAGAAAGATGATTGATAACTACAAAGATTGGCATGATCAATTTCCCTATGCATTACTGGGATATCGCATTACTGCCAGGACTTTAACTGGGGCCACTCTGTACCTGCTGGTGTATGGCACTGAAGCAGTAATACCAGCCGAAGTAGAAATCCCATCACTTCGAATCATACAAGAAGCTGAATTGGACGATGTGGAATGGATCTGCAAGAGGTATGAACAACTAGCTTTGATAGATGAAAAGTGAATGATTGTTGTTTGCCATGGTCAATTGTACCAATAAAGAATGGAGCGAGCTTTCAACAAGCTTGTAAGAACCAGGGGTTTTTTCAAATTGGGCAATTGGTGCTCAAACAAATATTCCCAAATCAAGAAGAATACAAAGGAAACTTTGCACCAAACTGGAAAGGGCCCCATATGGTGCGAAAGGTACTATCAAGAGGACCAGTCGTACTTGTTGAAATGGATGGTCAAGAGTGGCCAAGAGCAATAAATTCAGATGTCGTCAAGAGATACTACGTGTGAAGAAGAAGACGACTACGAAGATTCAGAGTTTTTATAGTTTATGTTGCTTTAATTGCATTTCCTTTGCTTGTAATTTTGCATTTTTCTTAGAAAAAACCAAATCCAAAATTATGTACGAACTACGCGAGGACCTGATTCCCTATACTTATAAAGGGATACGTAGGCGCTTTTCCAAGCTCGGTCGCTTTAAACCAAAAAATCCAAAATTATGTATTTTGAACTACGTTATGACCTGATTCCATTTGGGATACGTAGGCGCTCTTTGAGTTCGGTCGCACTAATAAAATCCCAATATGTTTACCTCGAACTACATTTCGACCTGATTCCCAAAACGAGATACATAGGCACTCTCCCGAGCTCGGTCATTCCAAATAAAATTCCCAACAAACCTTAGGAAACCTCAGAATTGATCTAGCAAGAGAGAGATGAAAGTAACCCCACATAGAAACTAGGGCAGAATTTTTGAGAGGACCTCAAAAATTCTATCAGTATATCAGTTCAAAGGAATTAACCGATTACAACTTCTACACTAGGGCAGAATTTTTGAGACCTTTCTCAAAAATTCTTTCGACGCCATAAAATCCAAAATCAACAAGTGCACACTTACACTGGGGCAGAATTTTTGAGAGGGTCGCAAAAATTCCTTCGACATAGCAAAATTTGAGTTGGTACAAAGACATACAAACTGGGGCAAAATTTTTGAAAGGGATTCAAAAATTTTACAAGTCGAAATCAAGAAGAAGAAGAAGAAGAAGAGATGGAAGACCTTGTTTGAGTAATTAATGTCATGACATTAAAAGGCTGTGTATAAAATATATCGTTTTCAAAAAATATATAATATACCAAATATATATATATATATATATATATATATATGTTTTCCAAAATCATCGTCAAAATGTTTCAACTTTGCTATAAAATAAAAGCATTTTAAAGGAAAATGAGCATTCTTTCCTGCCCAAGTATGAACAAAAGAAGTCCATGTGCAGGGAAAGCAATCGACCATAGAGGAATAAAACGAATTTTTCTATGGATGCAGGAACAAGCAAGCGTGGACGCTTTTGCGCTAACTCATTTGCTAAGATGTTTGAAACAGGATAACAACAACGAGCAAAGTGAAGAAGAAATTTCAAGGAAAGCGGCAAAGAAGAGCATACGAAAGGGTATGAAGCCCTCCCTAAGTAAAGTTCATTTTACGTTGACAAGTTTGTTCGTTTTGCAGAGCAAGAAGATTTTTACAAAAGAAACTTTTTAAGATTACAAAAAGATTTAATCACGATTTACCGAAGTCTGGTCTCCGCTAAACAGTATTGTAAGTATTGCGACCCCGGCCTAGACGTTGAATGGCTTGCCTTGATACAATAACTGATTAGACGTCATAAATTTGGTAAGCACAGTCCTAACCTAAATTAGGTGACGTAATTCTTACATCATAATTAAGATCATCGACAAAGAATGTCAGTAAAGATGGATTAATTTTGACCTAAAGGGTGGTCACAATTTTCATCCTAATAATCGGTGATTTGAAGACGACGCGTTGGTATCGGCATTGAAATGTCGTATTCACAAACAAAAGGGTCTAGTCCTTTCGGAAGATGTGAACCCTGTCGACGGGCAAGTATTCTTCCCCGTAGTCAAAAAATGAAGGTGTCAGTCTTTCCACCGAGGTAAGCTTCATTCCTCAAGATGATGATATGGATTAAACAACTACGTACCGAAGGGGCTGATTCGTCATCCATATACATAGCCAAAAATAGGTAGCATAATTCCGAGGTTGATGTCCATAATCGTTGAAATACGAATGTGATTCCTACATCAAGATTTGTGGTCGCTACTGCAGTTTATTTCAAGTTAACGTAATCTTGGTTCAAGGATAGTGGTAGTCATGAAAAAAGCCTACGCACTTGAGTATGCAGTAGTTAACTTGAATATTCTGACTAAACGTTGTAATTCTGGACATAGAGGTTTGTAGTCATCATGAAATAAATATGATACTGCACTCTGATGTGTAGTCTTCATTTGGGCATTTTTGACTATAAGTGATGTAGTCCCAAACTAGTATACCACAGGCTTCGTATGAGGATAATGATGCAGTCGACACCATATTTGCGACAGTCACCGCAGTGTGTGAAAATGATGTGAGTCCAAATCTTCAGGGGTAGCGGATGTCATAAGAAACAAAAATGACCCCGTACTTGAAGACATGGTTTTCATTAATAGCATCCTACTTACGGAAATGACAACCAGACTGGGGTGTGAAGGTTTCGCAAATTGCGGTATAGCCCGACCCAGATCCCGACAGAAGTTATCATTGAAAAATGAGAACATATGAAAATAAGGGGAAAAGAGCCAACTGAAGTATCGTGATTATTATTCCAAAATTATGTCAAAAAATATGCATACACAAAAGCACACACTTACAGGAAAATATGGAAAGACTGATGAACGTTCACCAAGAGCTGGACAAATGACGAAAACTGACGGTGCCAACTTTTAAAGTAGATGGCAAGAATGCCACGTAGGTATGGCATTTACGATAAAGATAAAAAAGTTCAAATCACTAACACGCAGGACTCAATAGTTGGAGATGGCTAAAAACTACCGAGATATGAGCAAAAGAGCCAGACTGAAGACATGCGGAGCAAACGTGAAACTTTTCTTGGGCAACCGGTCAAAAACCGTGTACGTGAGTCAAGCTTTCTACACCAAGGATTGGAAAATCACTTCAAGAATCAACACTCATAAACCTCTTCAAAAACCGCTTCCGGTCCGATTTTTCACCGGAAATAGTCAAAGGGATTCCCACATTAAGGGATATTCCGTTTCGCGCTATCGAGTCCAACTACAATTGGCCTGATTCCCAAAGCTAGGGATATGTAGGCTACTCAAGTTTTGAGGATCGGCCAAATTCCTATAATTATCCCAGGACAAGCCGAGATAGTTTAAAGATTCTTTATTTATGGTCCTCATAGAGTCAGAACTACAAACGGCCTGAATTCTCATGTAACCTGAGATATATAGGAAGCCCAAAAATCGGGGTCCGGACATACTTTCGAAATTTTGCACAAAAGAAAGCTGTAATTTCCTTTATTTAGTAAAAAATTAGGTCTGTCAAATTCGTAGCTCAAGGATGGCCTTGACATCCTCGAACTCCGAAGGGGCAGTTGTTGACACCTAATTTTTACCTCATAAAACGCGTATTTTAATTTTCATCTTAATTATTCAAGACGGAGTAAGGATGCTCTTAAAAAAATCAAAAAAAATCAAAAAATTCAAAAATCCCGAGAAAATTGCAGAAATTGGCATCTTAATTATTATTTCATAAAAATTGACGACTACAAAAAAATTACGAGTTATTTACTTTCATAAATATAATTTGAAATGAAGATATGTATCCCGCTCCGTCTAGCTCGAAAAAATTGTTAATTGAAACAACGTACGAAGTATGGCTCATTTTGATCGCATTTTTCACATTTCTAAATATTATCCGGAACCATGTCAACATTGGGCTCATATTAACGCTCGTATTTTAAAACGACGTATTATAAATTTTGTTTCCGTCAAAAATCATTTTACAAAACGGGTTTTAGACGAATATATTTTAAAAAGAAGATGTATTTATTTTTAAAATGAGGTACAAGGTTTGGAAAAGGCCTTTTATTTACACTGAGGTTCATTTTAAATACTTTAAAAACTTCAGGGGGTGGGGTTGGGGGGGCTTTATATTAAAAGGAGGAGTGAAAATTTTAATAAAATAACTTTTCACCCCCTCCCCTATTTCCTCATTTCCACCTCGACCCCTTCTCTTTTCTTCTCAGGCAAAAATGGCGAATTTTCTAGGGTTTGATTAGCGATCACATTCGCGGCGTTTCATGGCTGTTTTACGCCAGATTTTTGAGGGCTTTTGTCCTCCACCATTTTTCCTCACGATTGCCAGGTTTATTTTTGTGTAATTCATATTTTTTTATCTCGAATTTGACTCGTATATTGGGATGTTGCTCAGTCCCTTCATGTGTGTGGTTGCCATGGGCGGAGCGCGAGCTCTTGTCCATCTTGTGCACCACACACAACAAACTGAAGGACCCAGGGATAATTTCCCATGAGTCCGTTCATTGGAGTACTATTTTCGGGATTCTATCCTATTTTGGTACTACTGTACCGTTGGAACGTATTGGTTTTTATTTTATTGGTGACTAAGCGCACTATCCTAGGATTTTCAATTTTATTGGATTTTATTTGAATTTTTAGGGTACAATTAGTTGGATTCTTAGTGGTATTATGTGATTTATCTGAATTGTGATTGGAAATAGTACGAATTGGTACAATTTTGAGAAAATTCCTTTTGTCCTATCTGATTTTGAGAATTATTTGGGGATATTTTGGAATTGGAGGGGAAATCTGTTTTGGGGGAACACCTAGAACTTTCCATTTTGGTCTTTAGGGTTCTCGTTTGTGTCCTATAAATATCTAGTGTTCATGACTAGTAAAAGATCCTGAACTTTTCATTCCCCAAGGCTAAGGTTGAAAATTTTTAAGTTTCTGTACTAGCTTTACACATATTAATATACTACCACCCCCCCCCCCCCCCCCCCCCCTAAAATACCTATACAAATATAATACTACTTAATATACGTTATAATCATATCAATATACTACAAGACCATATAAAAACACTACTATTTTTTGGAAAAATCTCAGAGTTAAGGGTTGTTTAAAGGGTTTTGGTTGTTGGTGTTTGAAGTTTGAAGATTCAATCCCCATTTTGATCCTTAGGTTGCCTTACAAAAAGGTAATACTACTATTCTAGCCTACTTTACTCTATTTCAAGGCTATATTGTTATTTGTATTGTTTGAATCATGTTGTGCTATTTTAGCTTTTGAAATTGTTTAGGTGTGTAAAATGAGATAATGGAGTTATTTGAAAGTTTCTAGTGTTGTTTAATATAGTTTAGAACTAAAAATGGCTATTTGATTATGGAAGAGTTATTTGAAACCTCTGCTTACTGTTCTATTGGTTTTATTAGACTATGGAAGCTTGGACTTGTAGATTCTGAGTTATAGTATGGTTGTGAGTGATGCCATGATGTTGTTTGAAGGATTTGGTTTCTTTGGAAATAGCTTTAGATAGGTGACAGGGTCTGTTTGGTGTTGAGTTTAAAGTTTCATTTGTTTTTCCTCTTTGTTTTTGTAACTGGAATTGATTCTATACCTTAAGTTAGTTGTTAGTTTGTTTTCTTGATGTGGTTTAAGATGTTTGATGTCTTGACATGGTCCTAAAATGAATGAGGGGTCTGTTTTAGTTTGATTATTATGTCCATCATTTTCTTGTTGTCAAGTTGCTAAAAATTTGATACATGATAGGGTACACCTCTAACTTGACTTGTAGACTGTGCATCCTAATTTATGTGAAAAAATAATTTCAAAACCTTAAGTCACTAACTACAAGTTAGCTTGTAAACCTGAAACGTTGGAAATCTGTTACATGTTCATTTTTTTATTTGAAACTGAAAACTAAGTAGCCTGTTGACTTTATCAACTTGACTGAGCAAGTTTAAGAAGATGGAAAACTGATTTGGAATGTAGTTTGTAAGGTTTTTGAAATCACAAAGTTGCTAGGGTAAGGCTGGTTGTCAAATTAAAACCTGATTGGCTAAAATGAAGTACTAATCAGCTCTTATAGGCTTATGTGTGTTTATTTGAAGTTTTGAGAGTTGAAGATATAAAATAGCTTAGAAAGTTCCTTTATTTTGACATTTACGCTGTTTTGAAGACCCCTTAAGTCAAATAAGTTTGAATAAATGAATCCAGTTTGAAGAAATAAGCAAAAGGGTCTAAGTTAGTGTTATATTTGTTGTGAAATTTTAGAATTTATAAAAGTTGATTTCATCTTCCTTTGTACATCTTAAGTGTGTAACCTACTTCCCTTTTATAACCAAGTTCTTACCTAGAGCATTTAGCTAACTACTTGCCTCAAAAAAACAGCTTGCCTTACTTGAATTTGCATAACTAGGCATCTGAGAATAGAAAAATAGCTCTAAAACAGGAAGAACCTTATAAAGTCTTAGTTTAATCTCTCTTCATTTATGAATAGTCTAAAATGTAATCTAATCATTTTGTTATTACATAACTTGCTATGTGCTCATTCTAGTACCTTAAAATAGGATCATCTACCCTATGTGAGTTCTTATCTTTGAATTCTTTGTGGACTAACAAAATTATGTGGAAAATTTTGATATATGTGACTGGATATGATTTTTTTTTTTTTTACAGTTTGCTTTCTTGACCATGCAGTGTTCATTTAAGTGCTATGTAGGGTCATGATGGTCCATTTAGGATAAGAACTCATAAGACATTTTGATCCTAATTAGACCAAAATTTAACTTGCTATGCGGCTGTTTGATATCACCTAGTTATTAAAGTTTTGAATACCTTACAGAATTGGCATTGTTGATTCTCTTGGGATTTTGCATTAGCTTATGTTTGGGAAACCCATCTGTGCATCATTTTAAGACCTGCCAACCTCTTTACATTTCTATAAAAAAAATGCAACTGGGGATTTTGACTTTGGGATTCAGTTTGGACCTGTGGCTGCATAAATGTCTTTTAAAATCCTGTAGAGTGCACATTTTGGAAAGTCTAAAATTGAAAATCACATTGAGAGTAAACTGGTGCTGTTTCACTTCTTATTTAAATTTGTAACATAGTTAATGTGATAATGCATCTCCATGCTACTCCTCTACATTAACACCTCTGAAAAATGCTTTTGAACTTGGTTCATGTGTATCTTGTTTGCTTGAGACTGCTTGGTTTTCCCTTTTGTGCTAGATGAATTAGTCCATGACACTCTTGTTTTGAACATGTTGGAGACTGGCCCTGAAACTATGAATTGTAGTAAACTTTGTGATTGTTTGTTAGTCCTAATTAGCAGCTAAAACCTTTAAGTTTGGAGTCATGGTATACTTGAGCTTTTTCTGTGTGATATAAGTAGGAAGCCTGAAGGTTGATAGCTGTTGAATACCTAGTATATATTAGTGTATATGGAGGGTATGCCCTTTAAAGGGTTTTTGCTCTCCATATGAGGTATATTAGGGGCATATCGTGTATATCATAGTTTGGTACTTAGAAAAAATTTTGAGAAAAGAGAATGGCTTGGGCCTGTTGCTTGTGATTAGGCCTGTTATACGTGTCTCTGAAACTTGAGTCCTCTTTATTTGTCTAAATTATGCCTATGCGATTCATTATTGTAAGGGCTTGGCCCATTGATGTTGTAATTCAATTTTTGGCTTTGTAATAATCTAATTCTTGTACTTAGTTTAATTCATGGATGTATACTAATGTCATTCATACCCTTTTTTCACACTTTGTCCATCCAACTCTTTGGTGGGTCTCAACGAGGCCCACTAACATTTTAGATCGAGTCTACCAACCTTGGAGCAAAAACAAATAGAGCATACGCTTGGATCGCTAGGACATTGCATTTATATTCTTCTGTTGGGGTTGGTCGGCCCAATTACTCATCCTTATTTTATACAATTTCAATTTTACTTGTGTATTTATTTATAAATTGGAACCTTTAGAATTGTCCCCATTTAAAGACATAAAAAATTCAATTTTCTATATTGTACAAAATTGATTTTGAAAAAAAATAAAAATAACTCATGATTTTAAAATAAAAGACAGACTGATTAAGTATAAATTAGAATGAAAAAGATCAATTTTAAAACATTTGGTACGGATTGGAACATTTTTGAAACCTGAGGACTATTGACCAGCACTGGACTGATTTAGATTCTGTTGGACTATTTTGGACTGTTTAAAGACTTGGACTATAAAATATAAAAAGACTAAAATTGGACTAAAAAAATGCTAAATTAACACGCCTAAAAAATGATTTTTCTACACTTAAAAATCTTTTAAAACCTAAAAACTTAAAACGGGTGGGCTTACATGGTGCTCTATTTAGGTTAAAGGCCTTCGGGAGTTAACCTAGGTGTTCTAGTCCGAAACCCAACGCCCAATTTTGGGCAAAGCTCTACCATTTTCATTTCTTGAAAAATGTGATATTTTGCACGAATGACTAACTTTATTTTCGGAAATGTAGACAAAAACAGTTTTATCACAAACAATTTATATTTGTAAAAAATACACTATTAGAACCCGTAAGTCAACCGTATTTTACGGATCCTTATTACCGGGGTGCCTAACACATTCCCCAAGGGATCACCAGAACCCTTACCCGAACTTTGATTATATTAGGATTCTTTTAAAATTTGACCGTTTTAAATGAACCCTTTTTGAACTGATTTTCCTAATTTCCTAAAAATTAGGTGGCGACTCTAAAATAATATGCATTTAGAGTACCATCCACGTAGGAGTATAATTTTTCCTTTTTTCCGGTACGACTGACAACCGTACTTCAGGACACTTTCCTTTTCAAATGAGGCAAGTGCAAACACGAATCGAAAAAAATAGAACAGCTACATACCCACCAGTGACCAAAGATGGCTTCAAGGTGGTATAGCTTAATCCCTAACGAATTGGAGCAACAATGTCAGAAATGGGACACGTCTCTGACAGGGTATGTGATAGGAGGAAATTCAACATTCAAGGAGATATTGAAGTTTGTTTATGGCGTCTGGACATTTATGGCTACACCCAACGTACTACTCCATGATGAAGGCTATTTTATCTTTAAATTTGCATCTGAATGTGATAAGGATGAAGTACTGCAGAATGGCCCATACACTTTCAATAGTCGTCCTATGATTCTGAAGGATTGGAGCCCTAAATTTCAAATTGATAATGAACCTATGCATGTGACCCCGTTGTGGGTTATGTTTCCAGGTCTTCCAATCCATTGTTGCGCTGAGGAAAACCTAGGAAGAATAGCTAGTTACCTAGGAAAACCTCTATGTACTGATCGTATCATGGCCCAATATGATCGCATTTCCTATGCTTGTATTCTCATTGAAATGGATATAACCCAGGAGCTACCAGATGAGATGCCCATTGAACTACCTGATGGAAGCATCTGGTATCAAGACATTGACTATGAATGGAAGCCGCAATTTTGTCAAGATTGCAACCATTTTGGTCGTACCACTGGAGCTTTTCATAAATTTGCAAAACCCCCTGAAAAACCAACAGGTGCAAAGAAGAAGCGTAAGCAAAGGAAACGAGTTGAGAAGCAGGAATGGAAATCTAAACCAAGCAATGAGCCTCAGAATCTACCTGGGGATCCTGAGGTGAATGCAGGTCCTAGTACTAGGGTAGAGGTTCCTCCCATACCAACTGAGACCCACGCACATGGTAAACAAGTTTTAAGGAAAGCAGATCATACCAGAATAGATCCAGTGGAGCTTGCACAAAGAACTCAACAAGCAGGTGCTATCAAGATCAAAGAGCCTGGAAATGATCCAAAAGAGAATGTTTAGATTGTTGAACCTTCTTTACAAGGGGATAAGAGAAATGTCCCTAAAACTCATCCTCCTACATGTTAATTTGCTCCTGGAATATTAGAGGACTCACCATGCCCTTTAAGCAAAGAGAGTTGAAAGATTTCCTAAAGAAGAATAAAATCGACCTATTGGGCTGCTATGAAACTAAGGTCAGAGAGAATAAAGATAGCAAAATCCAACAATTCCTTGGACCATGATGGAATTTTGCCTGCAATTATGGGTCTGCTAAAAATGGCAGAATATGGATTATATGGAATGCAAATGTGGATCTCTTAGTCTTCAAGAAGACAAATCAGGCTATACAATGTCACATTCGAGACAGGAATTCCACCTTCTCTAGCACCATTACTTTTGTATATGGATTACATACCATTGCAGATAGAGCTTCACTATGGAGTCAGCTGAGAGAAATAAACAATACTGTACAGGGACCATGGCTTCTTGTTGGTGAATTTAACAGTGTCCTAACAGTTGATGATAGAATAAATAGAGCACCAGTGCATCAGACAGAGATCACTAATTTTCAGGATTATGTGAAGGATATGAGATTGGGAGTTCTTACTAGAAGTGGCAGTACTTATTCATGGAGCAACAACAGAGATGCAGTAGATAGAATATATAGCCTCACATACTGGGCATTGGGGAATTGTCACGACCCAGCTAGGGGCCGCGACGGGTACCCGGGGCTAGCCACCGAGCACCACTCGAGCTACTACTCATCTTACTCACTTAATGCTCTTTTACAAACTTTATACACTAATTGTAGGAAAATCATATTTTATATGGAAACATAAATGCTTTATATACATTTGCCTATCGGCCATCAAAATAATATATATACATAATAGCATCTTGTGAGACCATCTAACCCACACTGCGTATCTACGAGCCTCTATTGACATACTAAACATATAGACGGAACAAGACTCCGCCGTGCCTGAAATATGCATATATACCAAAAGGAGAATCACAAGCACCTCCGAACGATAGAGTGCTCTCAATCAGCTGACAGCTACTAAGAATCTGGATCAAGCTCACCTCCCTGTCTACCTGTGGGCATGAACACAGCGTCCAAAGAAAACGGACGTCAGTACGAACATTGTACTGAGTATGAGAGGCATAAACAATGAAATAGAACAATGACATAAAGGAAATATCAATATGGAACATCTATCTATAACTGTCACTTATAAAAGAAATTTCATATGCTAGCTTACTCATAATCATCGTCATCATATCATATATGCATCAATGTATAAGTATAAGCTGCCCGTCCATCTAGGTACGGTGTGATAGTAATTAACCTGCGTCCAGGCCTCCCGCGTCCGGGGTATAAGCTGCCCACTATAGTGGTCTGTGTGTCTGCCTGTCCATATAGGCACGGCGTAATGTCATGAATATATATATTCATCATAATGCATGTAGAATAAATCAAGGATAGCTATACTTCATCGGGGTGACCTGAGGTTGCGAACCCCCGAATCCATTATGGAACATTTTTAAGTATTCTGCCTCACCTTGAAGGAAATAGTATATAAGGTGAGTGGTTGCAATAAATGACACTATTAACGTCATAGGAACATCTTATCACAAACTCTAGAATCGTTATACTAAACTCTTCATCATCACTATTGAACTCATGATGTATCTCATGTGGTTATCCATGAACATGGCTATTAGTTTTCCGGAATGTAGGAAATTCATGAAGAGGAAGGAGAAGTCATGCTATATGATTCATGCCATAGAAAGAAAGGATTAGCCTCACATACCTTTGTCGTTTAGCTAAGCTATCGTTCACTTGCTCCCCATTAGCGTCACATCGCTACCTTCACGAGAGAATCTGTATTCACATTAGTTAGTCGACTTAAGGAAACGCGTCACTATTTCTAGAGAAAATTGGGCAGCACTTCCTTTATTTATACTACCTTTCCCATAGTCTATATCAACTCCCCAACGTTCACATCAACATCCATAATATTACAATCAACAACCATCATTTATATACGTTTATCACATTCCACCATTTTCCTCTAATTTTCCCACATTTACCCTTATAACTCATTTTTGTGTTTTCACACATTTAATGCTTGTTTCATGATATAAACATCAATTATAACGTATTCATAATCACAACACATCAACATTCATGATTCAATTCCACTATCATTCAATGGTGACACTATTCACCCATTCAAGACCCATTTCCCATGTCTTTTTACAGTTCAAGCTTCTTAGTCTTCTAATACCTTAAACAACATGATAAAATCATGAAACTTATCTTAGATGATAGTTGAACAATTCTTGAGTTGAAATGCTTCATTTGGACAAAACCCTAGTTCCATCTTTTATGGAATTTCTTGACTTAAATGATCCTTTGATATGTTTCTTACACTTGGTTTTGGTGGATTGATGGAGTTGATCTTAATTCTTCACTTGAATTCTTGGTTTGGAAGAGTTTGGAATGTTCTAGAGAGAGATTGGGTCATGGAGTGAGAAGGAGAAATGAATAAAATGAACTTGGATCATTTTTTTTATAAAGTTGAAATCTGTCCCGATGCCGTTATACGGTCCGTATAATCGACCGTAAAACTGCTCCAGTGATTACCCTTTTCCGTGTCAATTTGACGGTGCATTATACGGGCCGTATAATTTTATACGGTCCGTATAATTGACCGTAAAATCATCCCTTCAGCAACCTCATTCTGTAACTCTTTTACGGTTCATTATATGGCCGTAAAAGCATTATACGGTCCGTATAATCCACCAGTTCACTGAATCTCATTTCCATCACTTCGCTTCATCTCCGACCCTTATGGAACCTTCTTAATAATTATTTAACACCTCAATACCAGTCTAAAGGACGTTGTCCCTCGTCAAAACACCATATACGTCATACCCTTCATTGGCCTAATCACTGTACGCTGGCGGGGGAAATTTCCAAGGTGTAACAGGAATGTCGAATGGTTCCAAACTTATACTGGCATTGGAGCCCTTTATATGCTACCACAGTGTTTTGACCACTCCTCAATTTTACTGAACACCACTTTTACCAGATCTACAAGAAAAACTCCTTTCAGACTATTAACAGCTTTAATACAACAAGATCAATACAAGCAGGCTGTACAACAAATCTGGTCTAGACAGATATCAGGCTACAGTATGTATGTTATTTGGACGAAGCTTAAACTGCTGGAGCTTTACACTAGAGGAATGCATAGAGAGTTTTCATCCATTGAAACTAGGCTTGTGGATTTGAAAGAGAAACTAAGGGTTATACAAGATGAACTCAACTTGAACCATTTCAACCAGCAATTTATTTAGGAGGAAGAACCATCACCAAACAGATTTAGAAGTAGGATACTATCCAAGAGAAGGTGCTTAGACAAAAATCTAGAGCCATATGGATTACTCTTGGGGATAGAAATTCAAAATACTTCTATGCTCAACTCAAGGCCAGAAAATCCAGAAATAAAGTATCTAGCATTTGCAATGAACAAAATATTAGACTAACTGATCCAGTGCTTATTCAACATGAATTTAGAGGGTTCTTCCGGGGTCTGCTTAGACAAGTTGCTCCATCTTTGCCTGGACTTGACATTAATATTGCTAGGGATGGACTATGCTTGACTCTTGGACAATGACAACAACAACTGGTGCTACCAATTACCAGGAAAGAGATAATAGATGATGCTGCTGATCTGCCATCTGATAAGGCACTAGACATAGATAGTTATCCAGCAGAGCTTTTTAAGAAACACTGGGATGTGGTAGTTAAGGATGTCATCAAAGCTGTAACGCAACTCTTTGAGTTTGGTAAGCTACTAAAAGAGGTCAACTGCACTACTGTCACTCTAATTCCAAAGGTAGCCAATCCCACATATGTGAAGGAATTCAGGCCTATAGCATGTTGTTCTACTTTATACAAGATTATTGCCAAAGTCCTAACTACTAGATTGAAACTGATAGTGGATTATCTGGTAGGACCATCCCAATCAGCTTTCATAGAGGAAAGGAATATTCTTGATAATGTAGTCCTGGCACATGAACTATTTAAAAGCTACACTCAGAAAACAGTTTCACCTAGGTGTGTAATCAAGGTTAATATTAGGAAAGCCTATGACACTATGGAATGGGGATTTCTTATGCAGTTATTAATAGAGTTTGGCATACCTCTCTGAATGGTGAACTGGATCATGGAAAGTGTCGCACTGGATCATGGAAAGTGTCGCCACTGTTAGCTATTCTCTGTTGATAAATGGGGTATTAACACCAAAATTTGAAGCAAAAACAGGACTGAGACAGGAGGATCCAATGTCCCCCTATCTGTTTGTCTTGGTTATGGAGTATCTCAATAAATATTTGAAGCAATTACATCAGACTCCTAGATTGAAGTACCACCCCAAATGTGACAAATTGAAAATCATACATGTTTTCTTTGCTGATGATCTCTTAATGTGTTGCAGGGCAGATAACAGTTCAATACACCGTATGATGCAATATTTTTGACATTTCTCTACAGTCTCTGGACTAAAGGAAAACATGGAAAAGAGTAATTTATATATTGTTGGAGTTACAGACCAATTGAAGCAACAACTGATTGATGAGCTACGCTTTGCATCTGGCACATTACCATTTAAGTAATTGGGGGTCCCTCGATCATCCAGAAAGCTCTCCATTAATCGGTGCTTGCCGCTATTTGAGAAGATGATCTCTAAAGTTAGATGCTGGACTTCCAAGTTACTCTCTTATTCCGGCAGACTTCAACTCATAAAAATTGTTTTATTCGAAATGCAAACTTATTGGAGTAGAGTGTTCCTACTGCCAAAATAATTTGCAAGATTATGATAGGTGTGTGCATAAACTACCTCTGGAGCGGGTCTAATGAATATGCAAAGAAGGCTCCTATTGCTTGGGACACCTTGTGTCAACAAATTCCACTGGAGGACTGAACATCATACATTTTGAGCACTGGAATAGAGCAGCAATAAGCAAACTCCTATGGGCCATTGCCAAAAAAAAAGGACAAGTTGTGGGTACTTTGGGTTCACATAAACTACATCAAAGGCAAAGATAATAAGGATATGGAAACACCAAAGCAAGCAACATGGTTGGTGAGAAAAATATTTCATGCTAGACACTGGTTTGATGACCTCGGGGATCCGAACAAATTCAGCAAAGGGGAGAACTTCAATATAAAGCATGCATATACCTCCTTCAGGCCTCAGCTTCCCAAAGTTCAATGGAGAGCCTTAGTTTTACTCAAAGATGTTATTCCCAGAAAGCAATTTATCTTATGGATGGCAGTACAGAATATGTTAGCAACAACTGATAGGTTAGTTACCTGGATAATTCAAGTGGATCCACTATGCAAGCTCTGCTCGATTGGGGATATAGAAACACATAAACATCTGTTTTATGAATGCACATACTCTAGGTCCATATGGCACTTCCTCCTAAACTGGATAGGCATCAGGAAACAGATTGGAGAATGGGCTGATGAAGTTAGATGGATGGCTAAACGAGTGAACAATAAAAATCCCAAATGGGCTATATTGGGGTTTGTCTTTATAGCGGTTGTCTATCACGTGAAAGAAATGCAAGAAGCTTCCAACAACATAGAAGAAGGAACATTGAGAGGACAAGAGAAATAGTTCTACACCTGCATATTGTAGTCCAAAGGCAATGCAAATGGAAGGACATTTTAGCAAGCTTAAATAGTTATCCTTGAGCTACACCACATTTTTTTTCCGCGTACGTTAAAGTTTCATCTTAAGTCATTTGTTGTAAGCTTGTATTGGAGATCCTTCAAAATTCGTTCAAGTTACTGAGCAACTATCATATAAAGAGGTTCCCATTGTTATACTAGACAAACAAGTACAAATATTGAGGACAAATGATGTGTCTTCAGTGAAAGTCCTTTGGAGGAACAGGAATGTGAAAGAGATGACTTGGGAAGCTGAGCAAGATATGAGATACAGGTATCCGTACTTGTTGCCACTCTCAGAGGAGGTTCAGACAGAGACATCATTACCTTTAGGTGCGTACAGTTTCATTTCACATGATTACTGGTCGTGTCAGGCCATTATTGTTATTGTTTGTTGTGGCCCTATATGGCATTGTATATTTTGGGTTGATGTGACAGGTTGGTAGTGGTACAGTTACAGGGGAAACTCTGGCGAAATTTTTATGAGACCCCTAGGAGTTTAACATTCGAGGATGAATGTTCTTAACGGGGGAAGAATGTTACATCTCATTTTTTTTTCCGCGTATGAAAGTTTCATCTTAAGTCATTTGTTGTAAAATTGTATTGGAGATCATTTGGAAGTTGTATATGAGGACTATGGGTATATCACATAGTTATATAAGTCCTTACATGTGTTTGAAAAAAGAGTATGAAGGTTACACGTCAAACGAATCTGAAAGAATAGACAGAGACCATTTCACGCCCACTTTCATGGATCATGAATAATTTCACGGGCCGTGAAAATGGTGGTTGGCCACTGTGAAATGGTAGCAGTGAGGTGGAGTTGCTGGAGTGGTTTCACGGCCACTCTCACGGCTAGTGAAACAATTCACGGTCCGTGAAAGTGACCCTGAAAATGAGGCGGTGGAAATTTTTCCCTTTTGTTATAAATTGATTGGCCCGATTTGGGTCCATTATATTTCACCAAAACATATCCCTAGCCCTCTACAAACTCTGTCAACCCTTCCTAATCACCCATAAACATCCCAAATCATATTAAGAGAAGATCAAGTCTTAAAACCCTAAGCTAGTTTATAGAAGAGTGTGTGTTCTTGCTTCTAGTTGGATTGGTGGTGATTAAGTCTTGGAGCAAGTTGTGTGCAGCTAAAGTTCTTCAAGTATAAGGTATGTTCTTTACTCTATTACTAATGTTGAGTTTATTTGGAGGTTTGGAAAGTCTTAAAGGTGAAGAGATCATGGTACAAAGGTTATAAATATTGTGTTGTAATTGTTGGCTATGGATCGAATTTGAAAGGAAGTTTTAGACTGATTAATGTAATCATTTGGCTATGGTATTGTTGATATTGTTACAGATGTTTGGGTGTTGTTTTGAAGATTGGTGGAAGTAAGTAATGTAGGGGAAATGTTGCCCAAATTCCGTTAGCTCATCTATTAGTTTAATTAACCTTACGAGAGTTTCAACGACTTAATCTTAGTGTGAATCATCTTGAATGTAGATTTTCTAGCTCGGGAGGATAGACGTAGAGCGGTTAAGTAGACCATGAGGTATGTTAACGCTGTCCCTTTCTTTCTTTTTGGCATGATCCTTATGAACAAAACGTACACGTAACGTTAATCCATAATGGTTCTACTCTTAGAGTTAGGAATGATCCATTTGATTCATGTTCCATAATGTTATGTCTAGAAAGTCTTTCTTAAATCTAGTATGGTCTCTAGAATTACTTTTACTCTTATCATCTTTTACATTGCATTGCATTTCATATACTCCCTCTGTTTCAATTTGTTTGAACCTATTTCCTTTTTAGTCTGTGCCAAAATGAATGAACTCTTTCCTAATTTGAAAACAAATTCACTTTATGAATGATTTACAGCCACACAAATTTTCAAGGCTTATTTTGAACCACAAGTTTCAAAAGTCTTTCCTCTTTCTTAAATGTCGTGCCCAGTCAAATGGGTTCATATAAATTGAAACGGAGGGAGTATATACATACGCATATACAGACTCGAGATCCCACAGGAGTTATATACGCGTATATTATGTATTATATATATATATATATATATATATGTATGGGGTATGGGGAAAGTGACGGCGTTATATACGCACTACCACCTGATCAGCTGGTCATATGATGATACGATGATGATGATGCCCACAGAGGCCGATACGATACGATGGGATGCCCACAGAAGCTTGACAGGCTTTATATACTCATTTAATCATGCATGCATGCACATCATTTATGTATATCATTGACTCTCAGAAGCAGTTCAGACATACAGGTTGCATACATTTACCCTATGTTTTCTTATGTCTCTCTCATGTTACTCTCATGCCTTACATACTCAGTCTTTTTCCGTGCTGACGTCCATTTATTTATGGATATTGTGGTCATTCCCGCAGGTAGATAGGGAGACAGTTCAGACCCTCAAGCTGCCTTCTCAGCGCTTGTACAGGGGCACTCTACTTGCTCCGGTGTTGCAGTTCAGCTTGGTATGAATCTTTTTTGTACATTTAGGCATGGCGGGTCCTGTTTCGTCCATATTATGTTATGCACTCCAGTAGAGGCTCGTAGATCGATGTGTATAGTTAGATGCTCTATGATCTTCTCGGTCTATATATTGTTGTATCATTATATGTTGATATCCTTGTCGGCTTGTATACTTGAGTTCATCATGATGACGTGTATATATATGTTTTGGGTTGCGTTCCCTTACTATTCAGAAAATCTATTAGCTAGCATTACGACCCACTCAGGTATGATTATGTGATGCATGTATGACTTGTGGTGCTCCATAGGTTTGCCCCGGGTGCTCGTCATGGCCTTGCGGTTGGTTCGTGACAAAAGTGGTAATAGAGCAGTTCGTCCTAGGGCTATCTACGAGCCGTGTCTAGCAGAGTCTTGTTTATGGCGTGTAGTGCACTACATTTATAAACAGGAGGCTGCAGGGCATTTGGGAAAATTTTCTTTCTTTCTTATCTTAGATCGTGTGATAGATCAATGTTATGAGGATTCCCATTTCCTGACCATATGTTATGATTTCAGTAATGGCCGTGACGAGGAAAGCTTCAGCCGCCCAGAAGGGCAAGTCAGTGGCAGGTAGAAACACTGGACGGGTACCGCTTGTAGATGCTGAGGAGGGCGAGTCCCAGAATAAGGTTCCATCTCAGACCTCTCATACTCCGCCCGCTTCAAAGGAGCATAGAGGAGCTCCAGCTCCAGCTTCAGCACCCTCAGTTCCTCTCTCGGATGCCTCAGGTTAGGAGATGCGAGAGGTTATTTGGTTGTTGACTCAGTTGGTAGTTGCTCAGGCCCTTCGTCGGGTACAGGTTATGGTGACAGGGCTGTTAGTGCCAGATTTTGAGATTTTATTAATTTAGACCCTCCAAAACTCTTTGAATGGAAGCCAGATGAGGACTCGCAGAATTTTATAGATGGGATGCTGAGGACGTTGCGGGAGATGCATGCTTCAGATACCGAGTCCGGAGAATTGGCTTCCAATAGATTACGGGATGTTACCGTTCATTGGTATGAGGCGTAATGCACCCCCACCCGTGTGGCAGGAGTTTGCAGATGGCTTCCTTCTGCATTATTTGCTGCCAAAGATTTGACGGCCCCGAGTGGATAAGTTCCTGAACCTTAGATAGGGAACATGAGTGTTCGAGAGCACAGTCTTTGTATTAATTTGTTGGCTAGATATACTCCAACTGGTGTAGCAGAGATGGAGGATCGTGTGTACCGGTTCGTGAGTGGATTGGGACCACATTTAATTTATGACTGCATGACGGCCTTACCCCAGACAAGTATTTATATTTCCCTCATCCAGGCGCACGCTCAGAACCTTGAGGAGTGTCAACAGCAGCAGAAGGCCGAGCATGAGCATGATAGGGGTCTGGGTAAGAGAGCTAGATCTTAAGGATTTGTTAGTGAGTTCAGAGGTGGTCAGAGGCAACAGCTCTTTAGGCGTTCAACCAATTCAGCGGGTAGTGCGTCTTCATAGTTTCCGAGACCCAGGTTTGATAGACCCACTCATTTTGAGCCAGCCCAGAGTTTCAGAGCTTCCAGTTCCCAGTTTGGGGATGGTTCTAGTCAGATGTGGCCATCACTACCTTAATGTACCCAGTGCGGTAAGTTACATGATGGGCAGTGCCGCTTGGTTTCAGAAGTTTGTTATACCTGTGGTCGACCAGGTCACATTATGAGAGATTGCCCCTTGAGAGGTGGTGGAGGTATAGTTCAGCCGACAAGGTCTACAGCTAGCTCTTTGATGCCATGAAATTATGGCACATTTGATGCTTCTTGACTCTAAGTTTTACTTTTTTTCGAGTGAGTTTGTGTCAGTTTTATGCGTTCTGTGTATGTCGAAGGTATTTGAAGTTGGAATGCAAAAACAGTTTAAAACAAGGAATTTTGAAGACAAGGCACTGTTATGCACTTGTATGGACCGTCAACATGCTCGACGATTCGTCAAGTGTTTCGTCGATCCTCCCTGAGTGAAAATTCAGAGATTGTGCAACTTTGGGACACAAAAGGACGGGAAGGTTGACTGACCGTCAACATGTTTGACAATCCGTCAATGTACATCGATGGTTGAAGTTCTGAAGCTTGGCTCTCTGTTATCAGACCGTCAACTTGTATCATCGTTACCCGACGGTACTGTCGATTCTAATTGACGGTCCGTTGAGTTGCAAGCCGACCTGGACAGGGTTAGTTTTATTAATTCTGAGTTTTGGACTTGTATAAATACCTTATTAGGTTTTAATTTTCAGACATCTTGAGTTTAAGACTTGTACTGAGCACTTTAAGTTCTTAGTACTTTTTAAGGGTTTCAAGACTATTCTATTTCATTCATTTATCTTCAATTCTCTTTGTAAGTTCAAATCACAATTACAATTACAATTACAATGTCTTGGGTTTTTATAAATTCCATGAGTAGCCAAATTTCCTACTAAGGTTGTGAACCCAAGGATGGGTGTTTTGCGTATGGGTTTCTAGTTGTGATATATGTATAATGGGTTGTTAGGGTTTGTTAGTTCATCGTTATTCATTGATTAGTTGATGGTTGCAACCATAGCTTATGCCATAAACCTTGATTTATTTGGGAAAATAATTAGGGTTTGGTAAGAACTAATAACAAGAACTCAAGGCTTTAAACCTTGTTTAAAAAATTCACTTAGGAATAAGAGGAATTTACTTGGAATAATTAATCGTTCTTCAAATAAACTCTTTTGTATTTGGGAAAATCATAAAGATATATTGTTCTTAATTATTGGGAAATATTAGGAACTCCATTAGAGATTAAGTGCACGCATACGACGATTCATTAGAAGTATATCATATTAGAACCCTAAGCATTGCAATCATCTGGCGGGAACACAACCTTGGTTTCTTTTACCATACATTACAATCCAAAGAAATTAGTTAGCAATTATTCATAAACAACCAACTTTCTACACATTCATCGGAGTAAGACATTAGACCTAAATAAAGCATTCTACAATTTTAGTAACCTTTTCACACCATATTCCCTGTGCGATTCGACCCCAACCTTATTGGGTTACTATATTTGACATCGTCCGTTTTACGCTAATGAAAGATGTAATTTGAGCGTATCAAATTTTGGCGCTGTTGTCGGGGAATACGGTTTTGAAATTACTAAATAGTGTTTGCTTTGATTGAAGCAAGAACGTGGTTCGAGAAGCTGCCCCGGAATTCTATTACTACATGGACAGAGATGGTAGCAGTCTTTCTCAAGAAATGGTATCCTCCTAGCAAGAAGGATGAGATCCATGACAAAATCTATGAATTCAAGCAGTGTCCGGGGGAACAATTATACGAAGTTTGCGAGATATTTAAAGAATATCTGCAAAAGTTTCTAACTCATGGTTTTTTGGAGAATATATTAATGGAGAAGTTCTACCGAGGGCTGGATCGTATAACGCAGTCAATTACGAACAACGCAGCTGATGGTTGTTTATGGATAAATCTTACACTCGAGTTACCAACATACTTAACAGATTGACTACGCACAATCAGGCTTAGTACTCGAACAATGCTGATATTGTACCCTATGGCAATGCCATGATCCAAAATATGGTGAAGGAGAATCAGGATACACAATAGACATTGGCTCAGCTTGCTAAGAATATTTCTTTGCTGACCAAGAAGTTTGATGAGAACCAGACCAAGAAGGTAAATGTTTGCAAAGAAATTTCAGGTATGCCGAATGGGATGTACCAAGTCCAAGAGGGTCCATATCACAAGGTACCTCCTATGCAAGTTGAGGATGTTAACTATGCTAACTATGTGTTCAAGGGGGACATCCAAGGGGGCTATCAGAATCAAAATCAAAATCAATAGAGACCTCAGCAGGGGCAAGGTGCATACAACAACTAAGGGAACTATAACAACAATTATGGTGGGTCGAACCAAGGTAACTACAACAACAACAACAATAACTTTGGGAATAGAAGTTCCAATCCCCACATTCCACCAAAAGGGCAGTCAAACGATAAAAGGTAGTTCGAGCGTTCAGGCGATGCTTGAGAAGGTTCTGGAAAATCAAACCAAGTCTAAAAAGACATTATCTGGGCTAACGAAAATAGTGGGATCTCATACAGCGGCTATTCAAAAGCTTGAGTTGCAGATGCGCGGTATTTCTAGAGAGCAGCACCCTCCTAAAAAAAGAGGACTTCCTAGTGATACTATTCCGAATTCGAAGAATGGGGGAGGCGGTGTAGACCGTGTGTTTGCTATTAGTACTTGGAGTGGTAAAACACTCTAAAGTGATGAAAAGAAGGCTGTTGATCTCAAGCCAATTAATGAAGAGGAAAAGGTACAGTCTGATGCACTAATTATTGTTGATGAGGTTCTTAGGGAAGAGAAAGTTTTTGATATTCTAGAAAGTTCAAAGGTGGCTGATGATAAGAGCAAGCAGACTATAAAGGGGGCTCTCTGCCCTTTGACTCAACTTTTCAAATCTAAACCTCCCTTTCCTCAATGGTTGGTGAAGAAGAAGGAAGATGCTAAGTTCGAGAAATTTTATGATCAGCTGAAGCAGTTATCTCTGAAATTTCCATTCTTGGATGTTGTTAAGGAGATTCCTAGTTTTGATAAGTACTTGAAAGACCTGCTGACCAAGAAGAAGACGGTGTAGCATGAAACCATGAGTTTGACTCACACTGTGAGTTCAATTATTTCAACAACTACTGTCCAGAAAAATGAGATCCTAGGGAGTTCATCATTTTTTGTTCTGTTAAGTACCATGATTTTGCTCGTTCTCTGTGTGATAATAGGGTGAGTATAAATTTGATGCCACTTGCTATCTACAAGCAATCAGGTTTGGGGATGCCAAGGCCAACTACTATGAGATTACAAATGGTTGATAGATCTATTAAGCGGTCGGTTGTCGTGGTTGGTGATGTTTTAGTGCGGGTTGGTAAATTTATATTGCCCGCTGATTTTGTGATTCTTGACTGTGTTGTTGATCAAGACATTCCTATTATTCTTGGAAGACCTTTCCTTGCTACAGGAAGAGCTCTGGTGGATTCGAAAAAGAATGAAATAAAATTCCAAGTCAATGATGAGGAAGTTACTTTCCAGGCAAGTAAGGGGATGAAGTTATCAAGTGCTTACAAGAGCATTTCGGTGCTTGATTCTTCTGATGTTGTTGATGAAGCTGTGGAATTCAAGATAGAAGAGGAAAGTTTGGGAGAAGCTCTTATTGCGATTATTGTAAATTTTGATGCTGAAGACATGGAGGGTTATGCGGAGACGGTTAATTCGCTTGTTGGGTTGGGCTCATAATATTACCACCCAAAGAAGCTTAATCTTGATCTAGAAAATAGAACAACTCCTCCGACAAAGCCTTCTATCGTTAAGCCACCGAAGCTTAAGCTTAAGCAGCTCCCATCACATTTGAAGTATGAGTTCCTTGGTCCAAATAATACGTTACCAGTGATTGTTTCAGCATTACTGACCGAGGAGCAGATCGAGAGGCTTGTGGAGACATTGCATGAGTATAGGCTTGCTATTGGTTGGACCATAGTAGATATTCGGGGGATTTCTTCTGGGATCTGTTAGCATAAAATACAGTTAGAGGAGGATAGCAAACCAAGTGTGGAACATCAAAGGAGACTGAATGAAAACATGCAAGCAGTCGTAAAGAAAGAAATCATCAAGTGGTTGGATGCTGGAGTGGTTCACCCTATTGCGTTTGACCATAGCTCATATTATTGTTTCTGCTGACTGTTCTCTGCCGTTCGAGCTAATGTGTGATGCGAGCGATTTTTCTATCGGTGTTGTGCTTGGCCAGAGACATAATAAAATCAAGCACCCTATATATTATGCCAGTAGAACATTGAATGCGGCTCAGATGAATTACACAGTGACTCAGTAAAAGCTGTTTGCCATAGTCTTTGCTTTTGAGAAATTTCGAGCCTATATATTAATAGTCCAAAATTGTGGTATACACTGATCATTTTGCATTGAGGTACCTGATGGCGAAGAAGGAAGCTAAGCCGCGATTGATTCGATGGGTGCTGTTGTTGCAAGATTTTGATTTCAAGGTGAAAGACCGCCAAGGTACTGAGAATCAGGTTGCTAACAATCTCCCTCGGCTTGAAGAAGCTGGGAGACCTTTATATGAGCTAGATATTGATGATGCTTTTCCCGATGAGTGGGGTTTAACAGTGACAGCTGAGGTAGCACCATGGTATGCTGACATCGCCAACTTTTTGGTCACGAACATTAATCCTGATGAGATCAAGTCATACGAAAAGAAGAATTTTTTGCGGGATTCTCATCAGTACTACTGGGACGAGCCATACTTGTTCAGAACATGCGTTGATAACATCATTCATCGTTGTGTTCCCGAGAGTGAAGTGATGGCAATTTTGAAGGCATGCCACGACTCTCCGATTGGGGGTCATCATAGTGGTACTCGGACTGCTGCTATGGTTCTCGAATTTGGTTATTACTGGCCTACTCTCTTTCATGATGCAAATTTGTTGCTAAGGTCTTGTGATCAATGTCAGAGACAAGGGAATAAAGTTAGGCGGCAAAAGATGCCTATGAACTTTGTGATGGAAGTGAAAGTGTTCGATGTCTAGGGTATTGATTTTATGGGGCCCTTCGTGAGGTCTTGTGGCATGAAGTATATCTTGGTTGTTGTTGATTATGTATCGAAATGGGTAGAAACGGTGGCTTTACCTAATAATGAAGCCAAGAGTGTCATGGAGTTCTTAAAGAAAAACATATTTACTCGATTTGGTACCCCGAGGGCAATAATCAGTGATGGTGCTTCTCACTTTTGCAACAGAGCCTTCGGAGGGTTGATGGAGAAGTATAGTGTGAAACATAGGGTGGAAACTCCTTATCAGCCTCAGACAAGTGGGCAAGTTGAAGTCTAAAACCGGGAAATCAAGAGTATTTTGGCCAAAACGGTTAATGAGAACAGAACTAACTGGTCCCGAAAGCCTAATGATGCTCTATGGGCTTATGGACTGCGTACAAGACCACGATAGGGACTTTGCCTTTCAAGCTAGTTTTTGGCAAAGCTTTCCACCTGCCCGTTGAACTAGAACATAAGGCCATGTGGGCATTGAAGAGGTTAAACATGGATTGGGAAGAAGCAACTAAGCTCCGGTTATTTCAACTCAATATCAGGCCTATGAGAGTGCAGCGTTGTATAAAGAGAGGATGAAGCAGTATTATGACAAGAAGATCCTGAAGTGAGAAATCTACAAGGGTGATCCTGTCCTGCTGTCTAATTCTATATTGAAGCTGCTACCGGGCAAGTTAAAATCAAGGTGGTCCGGTCTTTTGAGGTGGTAAGGGTTTCACCCCATGGGGTGATTGAATTGACGTCCGGAGATGAAACTCGGACATTTAAGGTGAACGGGCAGCGGGTGAAGCACTACTATGGTTACATTGATGGGGACAGAATTGTTGATAGGTACCGGTTGAAACATCTGGCAACGACCTATGATCTGGAGGACTCTCACCAGGAATAAATGGTACCACCGTCGTACCGCGACGTTAAATTAAGCGCTTCTTAGGACGTAACCCAAGTTGATAATTTCTATATTTTTCTCTTTGTGTTTTTATTTTATTTGCTTTCAGTAGTGTATCTGGGTGGTTTCACGGGTGTTAAGTGTGAAGAAACTGAACTCAGGAACCCAGTGCAAATTGACGGACCGTCAACATTGTTGACAAACCGTCGATGTGCGTTTACAGTATGCAGAGGTTCAGTTCAGAGAGTTTGCAAGTTCAACTCTCTGAACATGCAATTCGACGAATCGTCGATGTACAAGGACAGTCCGTCGAATTACCTAGGTAAGTACTGAGAATTGTAAAATTAAAATAAAAAAAGTAGAAACAAAATAAAAATAAAAAAGGGTCAAGCAGAGGGTTTGAATCCCTCAACACCCGCGCCCAATTCCACCTCTTCACTTCCCTACTTCTCCACCTATTCAACTCCCTCCATAACTCCATATTCACCGTCTCCATTACCCACATACATACATCTATTAAAACTCCCCAAAGTCCACCTTCTCTACACTATAAATCATCCACCTCACAACCCAAACCCTCTGCCCTCACTCTCACATATTTCTCTCTGTTTTAGTAGTGTTTCCATCAAGTTTTTCCTTTAAATTCTTGTAATCAGGTATGTTGTATTGTAACCTTTTCTTTTTGCTCTTGGTTTTAGTTTTTGTATTTTTGTTTTTCAGTTTAAAATAGATACCTAAGGCTCCTAAACTAATTGCACAATTGGCGTTAAGGGCCCTGGGTTGTCTCTATTGGTGATAATATATTCTGGGGTGTTCCAATAATCTCATGTAAATGGAAGAATATGTGTGGGTAGAGATCACAAACTAGAGTTTTTCTTCTGGCTATAATTCATGCTAAAATTTACAATAATTTAAAATTATAAGTTGGGGGTGGGCAATTTGGTATGTTTGTTATTAATAACACTCGTTGGATGAGCATATCATACCTACACTGAGTGAGCGGGCATTTTGATCCACACTCGTGTCGATTCATTATGCCCGCCAACGGTTCGAAAAAGTGATTACGTGCTATTGATGGATAAAATGGAGTGAAGTCTGAGTATCTCCAACGGGTTGGAAGGTATTTTGATTGATAGCCTCGATTTGACATTGTTATACCCGCCAAAAAAAAACTAATCATATACCAAAGGTAAACTGTGGTGAACAAGTGGGTGAAGTCTAAGTAACCCCAAGCCCCGATCCCCGAATGCTAGTGCACAGATGAAGAATGAATCTAAGATGTGTGAGTATTTGAAACTGGACTAAGATTGCAGACTCTCTGTTCTTCAATAGACAGGACTGTAAATATGTTGATGGTACCGTCAACAGGTCGACGAACCATACTTGTACAAGTACGGTACCGTCGAACTGCTTGACGGTCCTTAAACATGTTCGACAGTCCGTCGTAGTACATTGACGGTCTGAAGTGCCCAGATTCAGAGAATGCACAGAAACAACTGAAACACATTTGCTTATACTTTTGTTGTGCAGTCTAACTAAAACCATAGTTCCTGATTGCAGGTATGGCTCCACCCAAGTAGCTAAATGAGGGGGTGGTTCAAAGCCCAGTAGTAAATACCAGTTACGAGATGAACCCTCGGATGATGAAGAGGTGATGCCTGCCATGAAGAACAGGGTTATTGTTCCCATCTAGAACAAGCAGGTCACAATACCCTCACACTCCGATTTCTCCCAGTCTGAAGAGGAGGGATCGTCTTTATCCAGATAAGGTGACGAGGGTGCCGATGAGGATTCAGAGGCTGCATCTAGAGGTGTTTCACCTGCCTCACAGCCACAGACTACTGAGGATGCTTCTCAGACATCCCAATCCCCGACTCATCAGACTTCACCGCCGGTAGAAGATGATAAAGATGCAACTACAACGAGGGAATTGAGGAGTAAACACATATAGGATGAGAGCCTCCGGTTCACAGTTGCAGGTGCCAAGGAGCTGTATGACTATGGGTTACATTGAAAAATGGGACTGAGCCAAATGATAACAAAACCATAAATGACGAGAGGCGTATCAGCTCTGAGGGTCTGGAGATCCTCGTACGCAGCATAGAAACTATTGATCACTACCAGTTGGGCTTCATGAATGACGCTCCAGGGGAGTACTGCCCAACGATGGTGTGAGAATTATATACTTCTTATGGGGCTTTGATTAACAGAGTGAAGAAACCACGTCCGAAGTTGAGTCAGATAGACCCTTTGACATAGATAGAGGTACGAGGGGTGAAAGTTGACATTTCAACAGAAGCAATCAACAGGATGTGTTTAGGTGATAACTACACTGTGCCGAGCCAGACAGTTGAGCTGAATGATAAAATTGAAAGACAGAAAGACCAGACAATTCGAGATTAGGTGGCGACCGTGATTGGTAGGCCAAGTGTGAGGAAGGAGATGTCTGATACGGGCAAGCGGATGGTTAAGCGTTGGTTGACTCTCGATGGCAAAATTTGGTTGAGTGTGGTCCAGTTGTGTCTTGTTCCTACTCAGGTCGATAATGCACTTACTATTGACAGGTCGATAGTAGTTACAATGTTGATGAGTCGATACCCGATTAATTTCAAGCGGTTGGCTGCAGATGAGATACAGCTGAGACCATCACAGTCAAATACCTCATTGGTTTACTCGTGTTTGATCACCGAGCTTATTCGGAGGGCTCAGGTCCATATCTTGCCACACATTGATCACCGAATTATGGATTCACATGTATATTTAGTGCAAAAAAAGCAAGGATGAGGCTATCAAAGAGGGCCACAGCGCAGAGGATGGTTTTCCAGTGTTTTTTGGGGGTTTTCCCGAGCCTCAGGACATACAGCATTCAGGGGCCGCCAGTGACACTGCCGAGGTGTTACCAGCTACTTCTGCCGCGATTTTCGAGCCTATTCGGACCACAGTTCCTGAGCCTACACAGACAGCTGCACAGAGCACTTCTGAGACACAGCCACAGCCTGTAGCATCACAGCCACAGGGTCCCGCAGCACAGCCTCAGGCTGCAGCCCGAGCTACTGACCCATATGCCTTCACTCTAGAAAATTTCAGAAAGTTTGCAAAGCAGGCAGCGACGGCAGATGAGCAAGATAAAATCATTGGCAACCAGCTGATGAGTACGTGAGGATGAGAATTGTACCAGCTATAGAACCAATGAAGAAGACCATGACGACTCGCTTGGATGGGTTTTAGATGAGGCTTGCATCTCTCGAGTTGTCACAATCGAGTACCTCTGTGGTGCATTACAGACCAAGTTGGAGTAGCTGACAACGGCAGTGTTGATATTATAGGCTCGTGATCCGAGTACGGTGGCGATGCCATGCCACCCCCCACCAGTATTGAAGTGGATGATGAGGTGCTATTGGTTATACAGTTGATTCCTGATGTAGGTGCTCCGGCTGCCATAGTACTGGGGACACTAGAGGGAAGAGGAAGAGAGTGATGCTTGCTGCTGAGGAGGATTTCGGTGATGAGATCCGAGAGCAAACTCGACTTCGGGGTCCGAGTATAGAGTAGCAGCAGATGGAGGAGGCCATCAGGAACTCTCTTACGCTGCACCGCCCTGTTGGGAGTGCAGATGCCACATCGAGTAGTGCTCCCACTGGGGAGACTTTGCCACTGCCCCTTCCTATTTCAGAGCAGGTGCCCGAGGGTACTACTGCTACTGCTGCCACTGATACTCCAGTTGATGCCTCGCAGACCGTTGAGCCGCGAGATGAGCAACACGCATAGAGCGCCACAAGTATTTTGACTCCCTTGATTTAATTTTACTGCATTGGGGAAATTACAGATTTTTTTAGCTGGGGGTGGGAGCATTTGATGTTTGGAGGAATTGATTTTTGTTTAGTGCATATATGTATTTAGGACCCCCTCGGCTTTTCTTTGTCATGTGTTCTTTTCCCGAGGGGTTTATTTTATGTTGAACCTGGCATGTTTAGGATGTTGCTTAAGTTGAATAGAGTAGTTTTGACTTATTTGGTGTATCTATGTGTTTAGGACCCCCTCGGATTTTCTTTGCCATGTGTCATTTTCTCGAGGAGTTTATTTTATGTTGAACCTGACATGTTTAGGATGTTTCTTAAGTTGAATAAAGTAGTTTTGACTTATTTGGTAGTGTTCTGAAACTTATGGCATGTTTGCGGTTTTGTTGGAAATAGTGGACCCCTCAAATTTTTTGAAAAATGCATACATAGAAATAGCTACTAATTGACGTGATTGATTCTTTGTATGACATTATGATTATTGGGGTATTGCGTGTGATGAATGATTGCTTAAAAGGTCACTGTTGTAAACATAATCGAACTTATGCCAATGTGTGGGTAAGTTGTTAGTTGTGTTCAGTCTATACATGTGTAATCCATAACTTTCCCGATTAGTCATGTTTGAATTCGACAGTTGGTTTGGTTGTGAGATGATCTTAGGCTTTCTTTGTATAAATAGTCATTTTACCGAAATAAGCCTGACCATATGATGTAAATATCCCTAGTTTTCCCTTTTTAAGACTTTGACCTTTTTCTTAGCTAGCCGTTAACAAACCCGTACCCTTTGTGAAAGTATTCCAGCTTTGCACCTGTTTCCTCCTTGATATTACAAGATAAAAGAGACTAAAAGCCTAAGTTGGGGGTGGGATAAGTGTGGAGTAGAGGTTAAGAACCTATGCTGGGGGTGGTGTGTGTTGTGTTAGTTGAGACACGATGTGGTGGTTGTACATATCTAAAAAACAGAAAATTGTAACGCAAAAATAAGTTTAAGTTGGACTAGAAATAAACCACATCGAGGTCAAAGATTTGAAAAGAAAACAAAGGGAGAAAAGAAGAGGTGAATAAAGGTGAAGAAAGAAATGTAGTGTTTAAGGAGGGTGAGTCACTAATACCCAAAAGGTATCCTGCCCGTCCCTAAGACTACATTACAAGCCGAAACAAGTCCTAACGTGATCACCACTAAACAAACCAAGGACGAAAGCATAGAAAATAAGGGCAAGTCAATGGTATTTGCATGTGTAGATATGAAATTCATTGTGAGTGTCTTCTCTTCTCTTTTGTCCTTGTCCCCTTTGCGTTGTATATGTGTGTGTGGGACATTCTTTGATCTATGTGAGGGCATAAGCATGAAAAATTGTGCAACAGAAAGTGACCGCCTGAAGTGACGATTGTGTGCATCATGATATGTTCGATAATGTAATGTCAGACATTGAATCTTCACTGTGAGTTTTAGCATCCTCGAGTTGCGCACACTGATTTGATAACAAGAATGGGGCGGTCCTTGGAAGTAAAACATGTGTGCCTTGTCAAACCCATTGTAGACATTATTACTTTGTGATATCTAGTTGAGTCGTTGTGTTGTTTTACTTGCTTGAGGGCAAGCAAAGACTTTAAGTTGAGGGTGTTGATGCGCTGTGATATTATGGCACATTTGATGCTTCTTGACTCTAAGTTTTACTTGTTTTGGAGTGAGTTTGTGTCAGTTTTATGTGTTTTGTGTATGTTGCATATATTTAGAAGTTGGAATGCAAAAATAGTTGAAGACAGGGCACTATTATGCACTTGTATAGACCGTCAACATGCTCAACGGTCCGTCAAGTGTGTCATCGATCCTCCCTGAGTGAAAGTTCAGAGACTGTTCAACTTTGGGATGCAAAAGGACGGGAAGGTTGACAGACCGTCAACATGTTTGACGATCTGTCGATGTATATCAACAGTTGAAGTTCTGAAGCTTGGCTCTCTGTCATCAGACCGTCAACGTGTATCGTCGTTACTCGACGGTACCGTCGATGCACATTGAAGGTCCGTCGAGTTGCAAGCCGACCTGGACAGGATTAGTTTTATTAATTTCGAGTTTTGGGCTTGTATAAATACCTGATTAGATTTTAATTTTCAGACATCTTGAGTTTAAGACTTGTATTGAGCACTTTAAGTTCTTAGTACTTTTCAAGGGTTTCAAGACTATTCTATTTTGTTCGTTTATCTTCAATTATCTTTGTAAGTTCAAACCACAATTACAATTACAATGTCTTGCGTTTTTATCAATTCCATGAGTAGCTAAATATCCTACTAAGGTAGTGGACCCAAGGATGGGTGTTTTGTACATGGGTTGATAGTTGTGACATATGCATAATGGGTTGTTAGGGTTTGTTAGTTCTTCGTTATTCATTGATTAGTTGATGGTTGCAAACATTAGCTTATGCCTTAAACCTTGATTTATTTGGGAAAATAATTAGGGTTTGGTAAGAACTAATAACAAGAACTCAAGGCTTTAAACCTTGTTTAATAAATTCACTTAGGAATAAGAGAAATTTACTTGGCATAATTAATCGTTCTTCATATAAACTCTTTTGTATTTGGGAAAATCATAAAGAGATATTTCTCTAAATTATTGGGAAATATTAGGAACTCCATTAGAGATTACGTGCACTCATACAACGATCCATTAGAAGTATATCATATTTAAACCCTAACCATTGCATTCATCTGGCGGGGCACAACCTTGGTTTCTTTTACCATACATTACAATCCAAAGAAACTAGTTAGCAATTACTCATAAACAACCAACATTCTACACATTCATCAGTGTAAGACACTAGACCTAAATAAAGCATTCTACGATTTTAGTAAGCTTTACACACCATATTCCCTGTGGGATTCGACCCCAACCTTGTTGGGTTACTATATTTGACATCATCCGCTTTACGCTAATAAAAGGTGTAATTTTAGCGTATCACTCTTCGACATTTGCACACCCTCCTGGGTAGGGTTCTCAGACACCAGTCGATCGTGGTAGAGGCAGAGGTGGAGTGTCCACTTCGAGCGGTCCTCAGAACCGCATTTATGCATTGGCTGGTCGACATATCTTAAGTCTTCGCCTGATGTTGTTACAGGTATATTATTTGTCTCTTCCCATGATGTGTATGCATTAATAGATCCAGGTTCTACATTGTCATATGTTACTCCTTTTATTGCTAGCCAGTTTGGGGAGATGTTACACCTCGGAAATTTCCCCGTGAACGTACCACGAATAGACTAACGAAGAACACGGGTATTATGATGTTTTAAGGAGAAGGGAATGACGTTTGACGACCTTAAGTAAGATTTCAAAGGCAATGGGAACAAGAGATAGGTTATGCACCACAATGACTAATTATAGGTTTTGAAGACTTGAAAGTTACAGATTTGCACTTTGGCCCAGTTGATCGTAAAGTGAAATACGGACCGTAAAGTGGTATACGGCCCGTAAACCACCAGGTCGTATTCCAACTCACAGAACTTCAACTTTCTGAAAAATATTCAAATGGTTAAATATGACTTGGAATACGGCCCGTAAATCGAAATACGGACAGTAAACTGCGATCGTAAATCTCCATGATCCTCAGCTTACCTTTCTGGTTTTGATATGCTTAAATACGACCACGGTATACGGCTCGTAAACTGGAATACGGACCGTAAACTGGGTTTACGACCACTGTGCACTTCAGTCACTGTTCATTCCGGATTAGATTTTAAGTGATTAAAAGGAGACCTAACCTCATCCAATTCATTTCAACTCCATGATATTTCTCTCAAGAAGTCTCTAGAATACTCTCTACTCTTCATCATAAGAAAACCAAAGGAAATTAGTGATCAACTACATGAAACCCACGAAATCAAGTGTAAGAATCACACTAAAGTTCATCTTTCTCAAGAAAACACAAAAGAAGTAAAGTAGGGTTTTGGTGATAAAGGAGTAATTCCATTCAAGGATGGTTCAACCATCATCTAAGGTAAGTTCCATGACTAAAACATGTTGTTTAAGGTATTGGAAGGGTAAGATACTTGAATTGTAGAAAAACATAGGAGATGGGTCATTAATGAGTGAATAGTGTCATGTTTGGATGGTAGTTGGATTGAATCATAAATGTTGGGGTGTTGTGATTATGAATACGTTATAAATGACATTTAGGCCATGAAGTAAGTATTAGATATGAGGAGACGCGATAGTAAGCTATAACCATAAATGTGGAGAAATTGAAGAGAAATGGTGGATTGTGGTCAATGTATATAAATGATGATTATTGATTGCGATATTGTGAATGTTGTTGTAAGTGTGTGGGAGTTGATATAGAATATGGGAAAGCAGTATAAACGAAGGAAGTGCTATCCATTTTTCCCTAGAATTAGTAACGCGTTCTTATAGTCGAATTAACTAACAATAGTGCAAATTCTCTCTTGAAGGTAGAAACGTGATATCGAAGGAGAACGAACAAGCGATAGCTTAGTTAAACGTCAAAGGTATGTGAGGCTAGTCCTTTCTTTCTAACGGCATGAATCTCATAGCATGATTTCCCTTCCTTCTCATGAGTTCCTATATTCCAGAAAGCTAAAAGCTTATGTCTATGAATGGATATATAAGATAAAAGATATGACATGATGATTCTATACAATTAATGATGTTATTTATTGCTTATACTCACCTTATGTGTTAATTCCTTCAAGGTGAGGCAGAATGTCAATGACTACTCAATAATGAAATCGGGGAAATCACGACCATACGTCACCCCGATAAAATAAAATTGTTCATAAGCATTATGCATGTATTATGATAAGTACATTATGATGAGCATGTATGATGACGATGATATAACACCGTGCGTAATTGGCCGGGCAGTCACCGCTAAGGTAGGCAGCTATACGATACACCATGGCCAAATGGCATGGGCAGACACCACTAGTGGGCGGCATGAGATGATAACCCGGACGCGGGAGGCCTGGACGCAGGCTAATGTTATGATTATCACACCGATCCGATATGGACGGGCAGCTTATACATTATTACACCGTACCTATATGGGCGGGCAGCTTATATATTTATGCACACATGACCTGATGATGACTATGAGTAAGCCAGTATCCATTATTCTATTTTACACTGGACAGTCAGATACAGATATTCCATAGTAATGCTTCTTGTATATCGTTGCCTTATTTCTTTATTTATGCCTCTCATACTCAGTACAATATTGGTACTGACGTCCGTTTTCTTTAGACGTTGTGATCATGCCCACAGGTAGACAAGGAGGAGAGCTCGACCCAGACCAGCAGTAGCTGTCAGCTGATTGAAAGCACTCCCTTGTTCGGAGGTGCTTATGATGATCCTTTTGTGTATATTCATGTATATATATTTTTTTAAACATGACGGGGTCTTGTCCCGTCCTTATGTTTAATACTCCATTAAAGGCTCGTAGATGCGCAGTGTGGGTTAGATGGTCTCACGAGATGCTAATATATATATATATATATTATTTTGATGGCCGAGAGACAAATGTATATAAAGTACTTATGTTTCCATATAAAATATGATTTTCTTGTAATTTGAGTATAAAGTTGATAAAAGACCATTAAATGAACAAGATGAGTAGTAGCACGAGTGGTGCTCGGTGGCTAGCCCCGGGTACCCGTCACAGCCCTAGCTGGGTCGTGACAGGAGAAACCCTAGTCGATTAAACCTTTTGAGGTGTCTACACCAATTGGTGATCCGGTGATACCTAGGCGGGTATATAGAGATTCTGTGGTTATAGTTTGCGATCGTCACACTATGGTATATTTGATTGAGTTAGATATGGTAGATATCGATGTTATTATGGGTATGGATTGGTTGGCCTCTTGTTATGCTAATGTTGATTATAGAACGAAGATGGTTCGATTTCAGTTCTCGGGAGAGCCAGTTCTGGAGTGGAAGGGTAATACAGCATCGCCGAGAGGTAGGTTTATTTCCTATCTCAAGGCAAGGAAGATGATTGCCAAAGGTTGTATCTATCATTTAGTCTGGGTTCAGAATACAGAAGCAAAACCACCAAATCTTCAATTTGTTCCAGTGGTTAATGAGTTCCCAGATGTATTCCTGGACGAGCTTCCAGGTCTTTCACCAGAGTGGGAGATTGACTTTGCTATATCTATTCCTCCATATAGAATGAGGCCTACTGAGTTGAGGAAATTAAAGGATCAGTTGACGGACTTACTTGAGAAAGGTTTTATCAGGCCTAGTATGTCTCTGTGGGGAGTACCATGTTACACCTCGTACTTGCAAAGAAGCACTTATCAAATTTGAGCGTAAGTATGTTGAACTATGGCAAAGTAAAACAACTTTGGAGTATAAGGGACGAAGCATTATTAAGTACATGTTATGAGTAAAGGATGCATATCAGGAATTTCGGAAGGTCCTATAAGGAATTGAGTGGAAGGAGTTGAGTTAGTATGACTTTGGAAAAAGATGAGCGTTATTTTGAACAACAAAGTATGAGCCAACTTGGGGAAAGAATATCTTTTAGTATATAAGGAGTTTTGAAGTAAAGAAAAATACTAAATTGATGTTCATGAAGTCTAGTTTCCAACACAACAAACTACTCGTCGATACGACGTCGGAGTAGAGAGTTATGGACGTTACAAGTCAGGCTGGTAGAGCAGAAACGCGCAGCTACAATGCGCGATGCAGCTACAATGTGTGACACGCGCGCTACATTACCCAAAATTTCTAGGTCGGTGCCAACCAACTCTAAGACACTATAAAAGAGGTTTTACCCCTATTTTTTTTCATCCAAACACCCCTAAACATATCCCAAATCCTCTAGAACGATCCTCCAACTTTCACAACATGCACATATATTCCTACAAGTCTATATGACAATTTTGGTCATTTTATTTCATTTTTAACATAGCCCCAAGTCCTAGGAAGTCCTAGAAACCTCTCCAAACATATTCCAACATATTTCGAGGCCCAAACCAAGGATCAAAGTGAAGATTAATGTGGTTAAGGGTTCCAAGTGAGGTCTACACTTGTCTTCTCTTCTTGAAGATGTATGGGTGAGTAATTTTAAGGTGGAGTAACCATGGAATTAAAGTGTTCTTCAATTTTGATGTAAGATTTCATCTTAGTTTCATGTTTATGAGTTTGCTTGGTAATTATGTTAAGATTTGAGGAGGAGAAAATTGGAGGAAAAGTTCAAATATGCATTTGATGATATTTTGAGTGGTGAATTAACTTGAGTTATAATTATTAGTATGTTTTGAGCATAATCTTGTTATGAGGGATAATAATGATATTAAGGAATTGTCGTATACGAGTGTATAAGGGGTTGTATGAAGTTGTTGTTATGGATTGATTATGAAAAGAAGTTTTGGGATTGAATTGAGTATAGTTTGAATATAATCTTTTGATTATGTAATTTTTGATGTTTTATTGTGCTTTGGGAGTTGTTTGAAGATTGGAGGGAGTAGAAGATATAGGGGAAATGCTTCCCGAATTTTGGCAGATTCGAAAGGGGTTTAATTTGAAGGCTTAAGACAAGCATATGACAATAAGCCTAACCATAGTATGAATTCTATTGAATGTAGATTTACAAGCTCGGAAGGATAAGAATTGAGTAGTTAAGGAGACCCAAAAGGTATGTTAAGGCTATCCCTTTCTTTCTTAAGGCATAATCCTATTGTTACGAACTTTCACAAATGATGTCCATAATGATTCCTCTCATAGAAATGCTAGAAGTTTACATTCTTAATGTTCTTAAGATGTTATTGATGTTGTTCTCACCTTATGATTATTGTTCCTTCAAGGTGAGATATGTCAATGATGTTAGCTCCATAACAGAAATCGGAGGTTTACCGACCTTATGTCACTCTGATGAATTTAGCAATGTGTTCTTAAAGAATGCTTTGTAGGACATGAATAGTGAGCTAGTAGAAGATCCCTAATGAGGTATTTAATGCTAGAAGAGAGGGTTATGATGTATCTCAGGATTTGTTTGAGGTTTAGCTAATCAGGAAGAAGTCCTAATAACTCAGAAATATGCTTATAAGTCTTATGTGATCATGTAGGCATTAACAGATAAGTGATGACCATGAGAAGGGCTTAAAAGCTAATAGGTAAATAATGAGTACTAGAAGTATATAAAGGGTACCTATAGGGGATATTTGGATTAGGCTGCACATTCCGTAGTACATGCATTCATATTTACCACTGGCCTGCAGCCAGTTGGGAAGTTATTACCGCCGAGCTACGATTGGTTGGGCAGATATGTATTTACCATCATGCTACGGCTGGTTTGGCAGTTACCACTGTGCTACGGCCGGTCGGGCAGTTACCACTGATCAGTCGGGCAGTTGCGCTCTACTATCGGGCGATAATCGGATAGGCAGTTACCATCGTGCTACGGCCGGTTGGGTAGTTACCACTGATCAGTTGGGCAGATAGCACCAGGATGATACGTAAGACGGGAGCACAATATTATACATAGATGTAGTCAAAGATATGAGAGTATAAATAGACATGCATACTAGATTCTCATTGGTAAGTCAGGAGTGCCAGGTTGATTCTTATCCTTCTTCTGGCAGTATATGTTATTATGTTACATTTCCGCCTTACATACTCGGTACACTATTTGTACTGATGTCCCTTCATGTGGACGCTGCGTTCATACCCACAGGTATAGACAGACGAGACGAGGACCTTCCACAGTAGGCTGCCTCTAGGTACTAGTCTTGATTGGTGAGCTCCACTTCTTCCTGGAGCATTGCCGAGTCTGGGTTTGTATATGTATTTTTATGTGCTACGGATATGTCGGGGGCCCTGCCCAGACTTGTATACTTCAGTCAAGTTCACAGAGGCTTTGCAGACAGTTTCTTCTATACACCTTAGTTATGTCTTGTCAGTGGTTATGTCGGTATCGTGGGCCCATTGTACATATACATATGCATGATATTATATTCATAGTTAGCCTCTTTGGCCTTATTTTGGCATTCGAGACATAGAAGATACAAGTTATAGCTTGGTTCGTTCGGCCCTAGTAAGGTGTCGGGTGCCAATCACGCCTTACCAATGTTGGGGCGTGACATACTAGTGTTATTTGTAAGAAAGAAAGATGGCTCCTTGCGAATGTGTATTGATTATAGGCAGTTGAATAAGGTGATAATAAAGAACAAGTACCCACTCTCTAGGATTGATGATTTATTCGATCAGTTGCAGGGTGTTAAATAGTTCTCAAAGATAGATTTGAGATCAGGGTATCACCAGGTGAGAGTTAGAGAGAAAGTCATTCCGAAGACAGCTTTCAGAACCAGATATGGTCACTTTGAGTTTCGTGCAATGTCGTTTGGGCTGACTAATTTACCGGTGGTATTTATGGATTTGATGAACAGTGTATTCAGGCCTTTCCTAGATCTATGTGTCATTGTGTTTATTGATGATATTCTAGTATACTCTCGATCAGAGACAGAGCATGCGGATCATTTACGTATTGTTCTTAAAGTTCTTCAAGCTCGGAAGCTATATGCAAAGTTCTCTAACTGTGAGTTTTGGCTGACTGTGACTTTTTTGGGACATATTATCTCATCTGACAGTATCCAGGTGGATACGCAGAAGATTAAAGCCGTGAAGAATTGGCCTAGACTTACAACACCCACGAAGGTTCGCAGTTTTCTGGGTTTGCCAGGTTACTACCGAACATTCGTAAAGGGTTTTTCTTCTATTTCTGCACCACTGATGAAGCTGACTCAGAAATCAGCTAAGTTCTAGGGGACTGATGCTTGCGAGTACAGTTTTCAGTAGTTGAAGAATAGATTGACTTCGGCTCCAGTTCTGCCCCTTCCAGGAGGATCAGAGGGTTATGTTATTTATTGTGACGCTTCAGGAGTTGGGCTAGGTTATGTGTTGATGCAACATGGTAAGGTTATTTCTTATGTTTCAAGGCAGTTGAGAAAGCATGAGAAGAATTACCCGACCCAAGATCTAGAGTTAGCCACGGTGATTCATACATTGAAGATGTGGAGGCACTACTTGTATGGAGTTCATGTTGATATCTATACGAATCATAAGAGCCTTCAGTATATTTTCAAGCAAAAGGAGTTGAATTTGCGACAAAGGCGATGGTTGGAGTTATTGAAGGATTATGATGTCAATATCTTGTATCATCCCGGAAAGGCGAAAGTAGTAGCCGATGCCCTTAGCCGCAAATCCATGGGTAGCTTATCTTATGTTCAGCCAGAAAAGAAGGAGTTAGTTCGTGAGTTTCAACAGTTAGCTAGCCTAGGAGTTCAATTATTGGACTCAGGCGATACAAGGGTTACTATCCAGGATTCGGCAGTCTCATCTCTGGTAGTTGAAGTTAAAGAGCGCCAGTACGAGGATCCTATGTTAGTTCATTATAGAGACACAGCTCCTCAGAAGAAGAAGACACCATTTGAGATTTCTGCAGGTGGAGGTCTCAGATATCGAGGAAGACTGTGTGTTCCTGATATTTTAGGATTACATCATCAGGTTATAGGAGAGGCCCATTACTCTCGCTACTCTATTCATTCGGGGGCAACAAAGATGTACCATAATATTAGGGAAGTTTATTGGTGGGATGGAATGAAGAAAGACATCGTAGAGTTCATAGCCTAGTGTGCTAACTGACAGCAGGTGAAGATTGAGCATTAGAAACCCAGCGGATTATTGCAGGCTATTGAGATTCCGACTTGGAAGTGGGAAGTAATTAATATGGACTTTATTACAGGCTTGCCCCGTTCTCAGCGTAATTTTGATTCCATATGGGTGATTGTTAATATACTTAAAAATCAGCCCATTTTCTGCCAGTCATGACTACTTATTCAGTAGAAGATTGTGCGAACCTTTACATTAAGGAGATAGTCAGACTTCATGGTGTTCCAATATCCATCATTTATGACAGAGGTGCGCTAATTTTTAGAGTTCCTTTCAGAAAGGTTTAGGGACTCAGGTAAGTCTTAGCACCGCATTTCACCCCCCCCCCCCCCCCCCCCAGACAGATGGACAGGCTGAGCGTACTATTCGGAAGCTTGAGGATATGCTACGGGCATATGTGATAGACTTCGTAGGTATCTGGGACAATCATTTGCCACTTATCAAATTTGCGTATAATAATAGCTATCATTCCAGTATACAGATGGCCCCGTATAAATCTTTATATGGACAAAAGTGTAGGTCACCTGTCAGATGGTTCGAAGTAGGGAATCCAAGTTAATAGGGCCAGATTTAATTCAGCAAGTAGTGGAGAAGGTTAAGCTTATTCAGGATCGATTATTGGTAGCTCAGAGTCTTCAGAATTCTTATGCAGATAATCATCGACGAGATTTAGAATTCCATGTTGATGACTGGGTATTCCTGAAGGTGTTACCTATGAAAGGCGTCATGAGATTTGGCAAGAAGGGTAAGCTTAGCCCTCGTTATATTGGGCCTTACAGGATTGTATGTAGAGTGGGCCAGGTGGCCTATGAGCTAGATCTACTTTCGGATTTAGATTTAGTTCATCCAGTCTTCCATGTATCGATGCTTTGAAAGTGTATTGGAGATCTTTCAAAAGTCATACCAGTTGATGATGTTCAGGTGACTGAGCAACTATCATATGAAGAGGTTCCCATTGCTATACTAGACAGACAAGTTCAAATATTGAGGACTAAGGATGTGGCTTCAGTGAAAGTCCTTTAGAGGAACAGGAATGTCAAAGAGATGACTTGGGAAGCTGAGTAAGATATAAGATACAGGTATCCGCACTTGTTTCCACTCCCAGGGGAGGTTCAGACAAAGACACCATTACCTTCAGGTGCGTATAGTTTCATTTCTCATGATTACTGGTCGTGTGAGGCCATTATTGTTATTGCTTATGGTGGCCCTGTGTGGCGTTGTATATTTTGGGTTGATGTGACAGGTTGGTAGTGGTACAGTTATAGGAGAAACTCTACCAAACTTTTTATGAGACCCCTAGGAGTTTAACATTCGAGGACGAATGTTCTTAAGGGGGGAAGATGTTACACCTCATTTTTTTTTCGCATACGTTAAAGTTTCATCTTAAGTCGTTTTGTTGTAAGATTATATTGGAGATCATTTGGGAAGTTGTCTATGAGGACTATGGGTATATCACGGAGTTATATAGTTCTTAAACGTGTCTGGAAAAGAGCATGAAGGTTAGACGTCAAACGAATCGGAAAGAATAGATGGAGACCATTTCACGCCCACTTTCACGGATCGTGAATAATTTCACGGGCCGTGAAAATGGTGGTTGGCCATCGTGAAATGGTGGCACTGAGGTGGAGTTTCTGGAGTGGTTTCGCGGCCACTTTCACGGCCAGTGAAATAATTCACGGTCCGTGAAAGTGACCCTAAAAATGAGGCGGTGGAAATTTTTCCCTTTTTTATAAATTGATTGGCTCGGTTTGGGTTCATTATATTTCACCAAAACAGATCCCTAGCCCTCTCCAAACTATGTCGACCCTTCCTAATCACCCAAAAACATCCCAAATCATATTAAGAGAAGATCAAGTCTTAAAACCCTAAGCTAGTTTATAGAAGAGTGTGTGTTCTTGCTTCTAGTTGGATTGGTGGTGATTAAGTCTTGAGCAAGTTGTGTGTGACTAAATTTCTTCAAGTATAAGGTATGTTCTTTACTCTATTACTTATGTTGAGTTGATTTGGAGGTTTGGTAAGTCTTAAAGGTGAAGAGAATCATGGTAGAAAGTTTATAAGTATTGTGTTGTAATTGTTGGCTATGGATTAAATTTGAAAGGAAGTTTTGGACTGATTTAAGTCTAATTTGAATGTAATCATTTGGCTATGGTATTATTGATATTGTTATTGTGTTTAGGTGTTGTTTTGAAGATTGGTGGAAGTAAGTAATGTAGGGGAAATGCTGCCCAAATTCCGTTAGCTTATCTATTAGTTTAATTAACCTTATGAGAGTTTCAACGACTTAACCTTAGTGTGAATCATCTTGAATGTATATTTGCTAGCTCGGGAGGATAGACTTAGATCGGTTAAGTAGACGACGAGGTATGTTAAGGATGTCCCTTTCTTTCTTATTGGCATGATCCTTATAAACAAAACGTACACGTAATGTTAATCCATAATGGTTCTACTCTTAGAGTTAGGAATGATCCATTTACTTCATGTTCCATAATGTTATCTTCAGAAAATCTTTCTTAGATCCAGTATGGTCTCTAGAATTACTTGTACTCTTATCATGTTTTACATTACATTGCATTTCATATATATACATATGCATATACAGACTCGAGACCCCTCAGGAGTTATATACGCATATATTATGTATTATATATATATATATATATATATGTGTGTGTGTGTGTGTGTGTGTGTGTGTGTGTGTGTTGGGGGGGTATGGGGAAGGTGATGGCGTTATATGCGCACTACCACCTGATCAACTGGCCATATAATGATACGATGATGATGATGATGATGCCCACAAAGGCCGATACGATACGATGGGATGCCCATAGAGGCCTGACAGACATTATATACTCTAATATATATGTATGACCTCAGGCATGCATGCACAACATTTATGTATATCATTGACTCTCAGAAGCAGTTCAGACGTACCGGTTGCATACATTTACCCTATGTTTTCTTCTGTCTCTCTCATGTTACTCTCATGCCTTACATACTCGGTACTTTGTCCGTACTAATGTCCTTTTATTTTTTGACGTTGCGTTCATGCCCGCAGGTAGACAGGGAGAGAGTTTAGACCATTAGGCTGCCTTCTCAGCGCTTATACAGGGGCACTCCACTTGCTCCGGAGTTGCAGTTCAGCTTGGTATGATTCTTTTGTGTACATTTGGGCATGGCGGGGTCTCGTCTTTATTATGCTATGCACTCCAGTAGAGGCTCGTAGACAGATGTGTACAGTTAGACGTTCTGTGATCTTCTCGGTCTATATATTGTTGTATCATTATATGTTGATAACCTTGTCGGCTTGTATACTTGAGTTCAGCATGATGACGCTTATATATATATATATATATATATATATATATATATATATATATATATATATATATATATATCTTTTGGGTTGTGTTCCCTTACAGTTCAGGATATCTATTAGCTAGCATTACGGCCCACTCAGGTATGATTATGTGATGCATGTATGTCTTGTGTGCTCGGTAGGTTAGCTCCGGGTGCCCGTCATGGCACTCCAGTTGGGTCGTGATACCTTGTTAGTAAAGTCCCTGGAAGACTAGCTAAATAGTTGACGAGCTTTCTTACATAGCATAGATTTTTTATAGGTTATACTCTTGACTCTTGAGGATCCTGACTCCATAATCCAAACGAGCAGGTTGTGTACAGATGACATTTGGTTAATAAAATTTTCAGTTTTGACAAAAAAAAAAAAATCATACTATCAAGTTTTAATTGTGGACAATTTTTTTGAAACCTAAATCTTCCCAATTAAGGGTCTTAGCAAGGAATTAGCTTTATGGAAAGCTACCTGGAAATATAACCGCAGAAAAATAAATAAATGATAGAATAAACAAAAAAAATCTTTACCTCCATCAGCCTTTTGATTCATGCTTTGTGCAATTTTCTTCAATGGAATATAAATTTTGTAGTTTGAAGAGTAGTTATTTTTTCATGCCGCAAGAGTTGTGATTATTGTATTTCTAAGAAATTATAGTTGTCTTTTTCCGATTTTATCCTTTTAAATAATTAAAATAAATGGATCTTTTGGGATTTGAAAGAAAATGCAAAGATGAGGTGCATATCATAAAAAATTAGAATAAGGTACATATTACAACAAAAGTGTATACATTAGTAGTGCAAAATGGAAAGAGCTCAGTTTTGAAGTAAGCAAAAAATTCCTCACAAAATATCAATCTTTTCTTCAAATGAAATACATGTCCAGATACAACTTTAATTTTTAGAGATGAATTTTTCGTTTAACTTCAAATATCACCTTTTTGTTTTTTCAAATATCAATCAATTACCCAAACTATGTTAAATTTCCAAAATGGGATTTCAGTGGAAGGGCCAGAGCAGCTTTGGAAAATATGAAAGCGCAGAAATATCAAAAGGAAATTCAGCACTAGCAGCTTTTACACGTTGAAACAGTGAAAGATAGATTACCCTTTTTTTCTTTTTTGGTAGCATATTAAGTACTTATTACAAGATGAGATGAATCTAAGATATTGTGATGGTCATATTAAGCATTTTAATATTACAAAATATAGCTTTAAAGTGCCATATTTACTCCTTTCCGTGGTGGCCATAAAAGGGCAGAGAAATGGTCTCTTTCACTCTCACGCTTTAGTGTCTTAATTGGCCATTATTTTCTATTCTTCCACTATCTCATTATTCACATGAGGTATTGATGAATGTGATCTTATTTTCCTTTGTAACCTCCTACTCATTACTACTCACCCACGTTCATCCTCTTTAGTCTTGTAAGTTGTAACTCATGTAACTTCTAAATAATAATTGTTTGATTATCTACCTACTTTTCTACCCCATTCATATTCTATTCAATTCAAGGATGATTTTCCTAGCTATAAATAGTTGAATTATCCATACTTTGTGGGGTAGAAAAAAAAGATAGAGTGCATGAAAAAGTGAGTTAAAAAAAAGTTTTATTTAGTTGAAGGAAGGTGTTTTTTTTTTTTGTGAAACTTTGGACTCAACATCTTATTCAGAGTTTGTTGAGTTATACGACGTGGTCGGGCTGTTATATCCTGGAGGGGACAAGTCAGGAAGATTACTGGTAGACCGGTAAAGTTTTGTTGTAGTGGGCTTGAATCTCCTTAAAGAGAGCGAGATATCCGCTCCTCAGCCTAAAAATACTTTATTTTCTTCATATTATTTTTCAATTGTAATTGTATTTTATTGTATTTTCACCAACATATTGAAGTAGATCATTTAATTCTCAAAGACGTTTAAACTACATCCGTTGTCTTTACTAGTTCTGTAGATGTTTTTACTTGCAGATTTTTTTCAGGTAAGTTTTAAGTAATATTTTCGCCAAATGGAACCAAACATACTGAGGATTTTCTTAGAAAAATTTCACCCCCCTGTAAATACAATAGAACTAAGAATTTTCAGATTTCTTCTGAAAAATCTCTTTGAATTTTCTGTGAAAATATTCTCATGTAAATTACACTTTTTAAAAATAAAAAAAAATAGTGATACAACGACTAAAGTTACTTTTGAGTCGATCCTGTTCTTTCCAACATCACTATTCATTATCTAGCTAGCTCACTCTAAGATTCATGATCGCCATTTTGCTCTTAGCATTCTACCGCTGTTTAGGTTAGAGGCGGATTTAAGATTTAAACTCTATGGGTCGTTTGGTTGGAAACAAGTTATCCCGGGATTAGTTATCCTACCCTCCCACAGGGATAAAATAACACTACAATTTCGGAATAACTAATTCCGGGATTAGTTATATCACGATTTTATCTCAATCAAACATGGGATAAAATCATCTCAAATTTAATCCCGGAAATTTTTTATCCCTTATCCTTCGTACCAAACAAGCCCTATGAGTTCAATTTTTAGATTTTTACTATTGAATTCATTATATTTTTAAAGCTATGTATTATATCTACTCAGTATTTATTACTTTTAGTGATTTTTTACACATAATTTATGTTCCGCATCAAAGGTTAAGAGTTAAAACCGTGCCTACATTGCTAGATACGCCTCTAGTTTAGGCACACATCAATTGTAGTAAGTATTTATTTCATCTTTTTAGTGAAAGCTCTATCTGATGTGTCTGCCCTAAAACTGAGCTGGTAAAATTGACCCATGCATGTTTCATGCCTAGCGCCAATCAAGCTCTGCTTTTACTTTCGTTAATAATAATAATGACATGATCTTCATAATTGTGGAACTCGCTTTTGCTTGTTAACGATATATAAACATTTCCTTTTTCAAATCTTGCCAAATCTGTATTTTCCATCCATTGTGGCAAACCAATTATCACTTGACACGACCACTATACTTTGAAGGCTATACAAGTTTCTAGAATAACAAGTAGTAACTCAATTCTCCATTCCCATTTAGGTGACAAACATATGATCATCAACATGTAATAATTTTATATTGTGATCTTAATAATTTAATAATATTTATATAGTTATAAATGTTTCACGCTCGTTAAGAGTAAAACGAAAAATTTAGATTAAATTATTTTAAATTAAAATAATTATCATTTTTTTAAATAGATTAAAAAGAAAATGCTGGAAGAAGTAGCGTATTGAGCCCTTGAGACACCAATTAATTTGAGCCTCTTATGTCAATCTGTGAATTTGAGTACGATTAAATCTATGGGAGTAAAATTTCACGGACTTAGATTTTGTCAACGTAGTTAAGTACCTATGCACTATAAAGTAATCAAAGTTTGCGAACCTGAAACACGCTATTGTCATCTCTGTCATTTTTGGACAGCTCTATTTTAAATTTTAGTTGCATCAAATTCTCTGGGGAAATAAACATCTTAATTCCATAATATATAAAAATTACAGCGAATATTCTGGCTTAGGTTATATTTTGAGAGTAATAATGATGTAAAAATAGACTTCACAAAGTTTGTTGGAATGTAATGAGGGAGCCGTGAATATATGTCTAGTGCATGTCACTTGGTCATGTGATTTTGAATTTTAGACATATGGACCAACAAACATTATTATGTCACTGTAATGTAACACCTAAGCGAAAAGGATTTGGTCCTGGCCTGTTCTAGAAAAATAGCCAAAATATACATGTGTTTGATCAATCCCAAGATTTATTGCAGGAAAAAATTAGGCAACCAGCCAACTCGTAGGACTGTAACGTACCTTCAAATTAATGTGTAGAAAGAATATTCTAACTCACCGTATATTGCAGTTTACTACTATATAGATATTTATCATAGGTTACAGATATTTGTAAAAAAAAAAAAAAAAAATCCGACACAGTGACTGAAACCTGAACTATAGCATCAGTGTGTATGCAGAGAAAATAAGAGAGGAGTTTGGTGTAAGAAAAACAATTATACTCCAGGTATCCTAATGAAATATACAAGCGTAAGTCTCCTTAAAAACGTGGCATTTCTATAATCTTCAAAATAAAATAGGTATATGTTACAAAAGATAAAAGATAAATATTAAAAAAATAGCACAAACGATATATATTTTTATTTTACCTCTATGATATTGTTGCCTTGTTCTTGTTGTGTTTCGTAACATCTACCTTTGCTCATCCTTACATTTCTTATAGGAAAAGGGTCAAAAATACCCCTTTACTTTGGAAAAGGGGCACAAAATATCCTCCGAACTTATTTTGGGTCAAAAATACCCCTCCCGTCCTTAAAGTTTTCAAATATACCCCTGCCTTGATGGAAACTATCCGCCAAAATAACCCGAAATCATTTTTTAAACCCACTCAATCATTTAAACCCGACCCAACTAAATATTAACCCATAAGATCCCCTTATTCCCCCAATACGTAGGTACGAAGTTTGAGGGAATTGGGGGAATAAAGGGTTCTTATTGGTTATTATTTAGTTGGGTCGTGTTTAAATGATGGAGTGGGTTTAAAAAATAATTTCGAGTTATTTTGGTGGATAATTTCCTTCAAGGCAAGGGTATATTTGAAAACTTTAAGGACGGGAGGGATATTTTTGACTCAAAATAAGTTCGGAGGATATTTTTAGCCCTTTTGCCAAAATAGAGGGATATTTTTTACTCTTTTCCCTTTCTTATATTGTGAGCAGTGCATTTCAGTTTGAGTTTCAGTTTAACTTAAACTGAAACTCAAACTGAAATGCACAGCTCACTATATAAGAAATGTAAGGATGAGCAAAGGTAGATGTTACGAAACGCAACAAGAAAAAGGCAAAAGGATGAGTAAAGGTAGATGTTACGAAACGCAACAAGAACAAGGCAACAATATCATAGAGGTAAAAAAAAAATTGAGACAATACAAAAAGGAAATTAAAGAGCGGGGATTGGCAATTAATAAGGGTAAAAAAGGAAAGAAAAAGACTTATCTACAAATCGTACATAGATTACACTTTCCAAAAATATCTATACAAGGAAGATATATGTAAATATACATAAACGCCATTTAAATAGAGGCTAGAGCTCATTACATTACAACATTATGTAAAGCGCAGCCGCTCAAATGAATATTCATTTTGATATTCTCATCAAATTAGACTTTTTTCTTAATTCTCTTTTTTATGATATCACTAAGCTTAATATTAGAGTGTCAATTAACAAACAGATAAAGGGAAGTGTCAAGTGATATTTGGCACAAAAATCGATATTTAGCATCATCTTACCTCTTGTTCTTAGTATTTTACTCGCAGTTTCTATGATGGAATCGTTGTATCCGTGCTTATGTTGGTTTGTTTTGTGTGTCTAGATACAATAAGGACAAATGATAAGAAACCGAGAAATTTTGGGTGAATTTGGAGGTGATTCTGTGTGCACAAGTCAACGAGAGGATCTCGCGACACTTAGAAGATTTTTTGGACAACTGAAGGAAGATGAGCATTAAGCTCGCGTAGCGCAGAAGGCAAACATGCGTCAGACCTGCGTCGCGGGTAGTAGACGTGAAAAACAGCTGTAGACCAAAGAAAAATCAGAAATCTCAGAGGATACCCGCGTTGCACATGCGACGCGGGTGTAATGCGAGCGGACTGCCAGTTCTCCCGTTTGATTAGGATATGGTCTAATTATTTTTGTTTTAAACCCTAGACTATAAATAGACGTTTATTAGCTGTTAACCACATGCTGGGATTTTTTAAAAGACTTGTAAGCCGTCATCTTTACTTTCTCTCTCTTGGTTTATTTTATTTTATTCTTTTCAACCCTTCATGAATTCTTGTTCTTCATCTAGAATCATGAGTAGCTAAACTTCTTAATTCTAGAGTTGTGGCGAAAGATATGATAGTTGATTTGACGACAATTTCTATCCATTAAATTTTCATATTTTGGGTTGTTTATTTATTCTTGTGCCTAATTGTTTAATTACTTGATCACTAATTAGACACTATCTGTAGTGCGTGAGTTGGACTTGAAAGAGGGAATTCACGTACGGAATAAAAATAAAAAGAGTTTGTTCGATTTAATCGTCTCGCTACTGAGGGTAGAGATATACCCTTTAGCCCTACTTAGTTGGTTAGGGAGAAATAAATGTTTTGTTGTTACCTCTAGTGACCATAGAGATATAGGTGTTATAGTAGCATCTACAGGCTTGTGAGTAGTTTGAGAGAATATCATAAAGTTACAATTAACCCGTCAGCTAGGACTTAGAAAAACTACTGTTTTCTAGTTTGGATTTTAGAATTTCTATTCAAGTCTTTACTCTGGTTCTTTGGTTGACTTGTGCTCCTCAGGTGCATTCACTTGTTTATGCCAAACACTCGAAGTCAAGGAAAAGCATTAGCTGAATTTGACCTAGAAATTGAACAGACATTACAGAGGCAGAAAAATCTGGCGGACGACGAGCTCAATCTCGGGTTGGTCGAAAATCTTGGAGTTGATAATAGAGAAGTTGTCCGAGTTCCTGCAAAAGTTGCTGAGATGGCACAAGAACAACGAGTTCTTTTGACTAGTTATGCCAGACCTAGTCTGGTAAACACTGCTAAGGCTATCGTCAAGCCTAATATCACTGGAAATTTTGAGCTGGGAGAAGAAACAGTGCGGTTGGTGCAGAACAACTGTCAGTATCAGGGTAAGCCTCATGAAGACCCATATAGGCACTTGATGACTGATAACATCCAAATCCACCCTATTAATTTGAATGAGCACGGTCGTATGCAAATATAATTTACCCAACTATGAGTCGGGGTCGAATCCCACAGAGAACAATATATAGGCGATTAGGAAAAGTAGGAATTATCACCAATAATAACTATGCCAAACAATAGATAATATTTTGATTTTTGGAGAAATGTATAACTAATGCAAAAATATAAACTAACCTAGAAAGCAAGTAAAATGATCAATGGCCACAAGCATGGATACAAGGGAAACTACGCTCAAGTAACGATCCAATGTACTTCATGATTTACAAATAATGGTGAGTTTATATTACTTAGCCTCGGATAATGACTCTAAATTAGCTTCTTCCGAAGACTAACTAGACTACCTAATTGAATATCCCTAAAGCAATTAGGAGCATTAAGAACACCCGAATATGGCTACAAGTGGTGTCGCCTATCCCTAGGTCGATTTCCATTAGATGAGGGTTAACGCCCCAAATTCTTGTTAATTAATCTTTCCCAATTCCGAGTTTGCCTCTTCCGAGTTTAAATCGAAATAAATGGGCAAGTCTTATGGTTAGCTACTCCCTTAAGAATCATTCAAAATGAGATTAATTAAAGAAACAATAACCCACTTCATTAGGAATAAAATCATTCAATACATAAGCAAAACAAGATATTCAATCCAAACTTAAACAATGTATACTTCCATAAACAAGGTTCAAATATTGAAATGAAATACTACACACATAAATATTCAATACAAAATAAGGAATTGAAAAAAGGATTAAGAAATATCTCATTAAAGTGCTTCCAATCTTCTCCTCCAATGGTGTTGGTGATGAAACCCTAGCCTCCAAGTTTATGTGTTATGCCAAAGATGATAATATTTTGCCCCCTAGTCTTCCTTTTATGTTTCCCAATTTTTCCATGTCCAAAAAATGACAAAATATGCCCCAGATTTTCGTTTTTGCAGTTCTGCCCGTTTTTTGCAAATCTGTCCCGTTTTTGCAAAACTGTCCACTTTTGACAGTTTTGCAAAACTGTGCAGTTTTGTCCAATTTGACCTCTTTTTGACTTTATTTTCACTTGGTTTCTTCCGATCACTTCTAAATCACATAAACCTGTAAAATAGATGTAAATGATATTAAATGCACTATTTTCTCAAGCCAACATAGCAAAAATATAAGATTAAAGAAGAGATAAATTGGTAAAATACCAACTTATCAAACCCCCAAACTTAAACTATTGCTTGTCCTCAAGCAATTCAAAACATACAATCTCTTTCGAAGAAATCGACTCAATAGTGCACCAACATCATACCAAGTTAAAAAGTCTACTTTAAGCACAAAAAACGTGACTTTGATTGGTACCAACAATTAATTCAAAACATATGAATCACCAACTTCTTCTTGAAAACTTCATTTTCCTTTCAAGTGCTCAAACACCAAGTTAATCAAAGTAGCAATCAAGTCATGACACTAAAGCTTCAAAATTTGCCTCCTTATCACAAAACAACTTTCTTTTGTTCATTCCTCTCAATTGGAAAATGAAACAATTTCACAACTTAAATTCTCATGTGCCCTCACACTCAAGAGAGAATCCCACACTTAGAAAATGTACTTCAAAACACAAATGGGATATTAAATAGAAAGAATTAACTCTCTTCTCTCACAAAGATGTTCAATTGCACAAGTAGTACCATAAGCTTGCCCTTCATGTATTTCTCCACTAATATAGACACACTTGGTTCAAAATCAATTAGGACTTAAAAGGTTGTAATGTAGGCTTTTAGTTAAGGTAGGGACATAATTTGGAAATAGTGACTCAAAAACCTCCCTAAGCACTACAATTTTCAACAATCAAAGCACACTTCCTTTCAAGCTTTTCCACCATTTTTTTCATTTTTCATTTCGCCAACTAGTCTTCCCTTTATTCACAACTCTTTATTATTCCTTCCTTTATTTTTATTTTTTTCTTTTTCAAAATAACAAGGAAGTTTCCAATTTTTTTTCTACTACTTCATTTTTTTCTTTCACCTTAAAGTAACTCCCACATCACAACTTTTTCCAACTATCACCCTCAAACTTAGGCTTTTAGCCTACGTTTGCACTTTCAACGCACTTAAGGAGGTAGGGTACCAAAAGATGGATCAATGAAGAACAAAAGGTTAAAGCTTGTAACATGGTTGCCAAAGAAAAGGTTAAAGGCTCAAAAGGGGTTGACTAGGGAAAATATGCAAGGGTAGGAAATTTAAGGCAAAACGATCCAAAGAAGGCCTAACATCATTTTTCAAACCAAGTGTAACCTAGAATTTCACCTTGAAACACATTCCGGGCAAGTTCTAGACCACAAGTAATGTAAAAGAACTCACAAAAACCTCACCACACATGGCACATGATAATCCAAGTAGAATATGTATCCAAAACCCAATTGAAACAAATGAACTCAAAGAAAGTCACTTATAGCCTATAAAGACTAATTAGTGAAAGTAAGAGCCAAAAATTGAGTCTAAAAGTCCCAACAAGAATCCTTCCTTCAATCATTTTTCTTTTTCAAAATTCAAGAATTCATATGCCAAGGTTTAAATATATTGGTACCAAGCAAGCCAAAATTGGTCAAGGGGAACACCATTTTTACTCCTAAACCACCTAACTAAGAACGGAAATAAAATAATAAAAGTGACTAATCCACAACATGCCAACAAAAAAAAGTTTTCAAAACTTTGAGCAAGTTCCATTTATAACAACAACTATCCACAGCTAAACCAACAGTCACAAAATAAGCCCGGCAAGGGCACACAATCAAGCATAAAAAAAATATAATGTGTTACTACATGCCACCCCCAACTAAAAATATTGCAGTGTCCTCATTGCACATAATCAAAACAAAACATAAAAATAGATTATTATTTTTTTGTGCAACTGGACAGTTTTGCAAAAAAACTGGACAGTTTTGCATAAACTGGACAGTTTTGCATAAACTGGACAGTTCTGCAGAAACTGGACAGTTTTTGCAACTGGACAGTTCTGCAGAAACTGGACAGTTCTGCAGAAACTGTTCAATTTTGCAAAAACTGTGCAAAACAGTTCTGTTAACAGTGCTGCAATTTTCAGCAGCTACTGGTTTGGGGCTGTCCGGAAATCCGACCTGCTCAAAACAACTCCAAAAATTCTGAAACTTTGCAGATTAGTCAAAAACCATAAACTAAACTATTCTAAAAAATAAAATTTCAAAAACGATTTAAAATTTTTAAAACGATGGGTTGCCTCCAACCAAGCGCTTAAGTTAACTTCGCGGCACGACGGTTACCTTTACCGCTTTTCTCGCCATTTGGAGCTTATGAATTGGGCACCCAACTTGGACTCAAGTTTGTGACCACGAGCGGTGGGGGTGGTAAGTAGATGAACAAGCCAAACGTTTTCTTCATTCTGCACTTCTTGGCTTTCAAATGAGGAATGTCATTTTGCATTCTTACTCTTTCGAATTGCAAGATGTAAGGCACTTATCTTTCTTCTTCACCATCCAACATGGATGTATGTGGCTCAATTCTCATATCACCATACAAATCCAATGTTGAAAAATGCTTGGAATGAGACTTCAACCTCCCGATTTGCAAATTTTTTCGGATTTTGACATTCTCATTTTCCCCCAAACTAGAGTCAACTTCCACCATTTTTCTCAAGACAACGGTTGACTCTAATTTCTTTTCTTCTTTGGCATCTCTAATGAAAATAGATTCGTTTGGAGGATTTTCAATTCTTGATTCCTCCTTTTCATGATTGGCCTCCAACATAGGCATTCTCTCCTCATATTGAGCATTTGAGAATTCTTCTTGATTTTGTTCAAATGCCCACGGAAGATTTTTGTATTCATTCATCAAGTCATTTTGGAGACTAGTTTCCAAGTACTCCTCCAAGGCTTTTTGCTTTTCATTTCCTCCTTCAAGTAGGCATTCCATCATGAGCTTGAACTCTCCATTTTGTCCATTCTCAACTTCTTCCACTTCCATTTCCCTATCATTGTCACAACAAAAAGTAGAATCGTCATAGTGGGGGTTCGGGGAAGGGAAGGACACATAAGCACAATTAGCCCAATGGCCATTTTGACCACCACATCTATCACATATGCTCCACTCATGGGTTCGAGATTGTGCGCACAATCCTCCCCCGGGAGACTTTAAACAATTTTGCCAAGAGTGAGGTCCTCCACAATAGGGACAAGGGTTATCAAAGTATGAACAACTTCCATCCGACCCATTTTCATTACAAGATGCCATTTTTTATTTTTATTTTAGCAAAAGTAAAACTGGACAGTTTTGCAGAAGCAAAAACTGGGCAGTTTTGCAGAAACTGGACAGTTTTTCAGAACTGGACAGTTTCTGTAGAAGCAAAAACTGGACAGTTTTTCAGAAACTGGACAGTTTTGCAGAAGCAAAATCTGGACAGTTTTTTAGAAACTGGACAGTTTTGCAAAAACAGAACAGTTTTTTTTTTAATTTTTTTTTATTTTTTTATATAGCAAAGAAAGTTTGGACCAAAGCAAGTAAGCTTAAATCCCAAACTAACCCAAATACGCCAAATTGTTCCCCGGCAACGGCGCCATTTTTGATAAGCTCAAATTACACCTATTAATGGTATAACGCGGACGTTGTCAAATATAGTAACCCAACTCTGAGTCAGAGTCGAATCCCACAGAGAACAATATATAGGCGATTAGGAAAAGTAGGAATTATCACCAATAATAGCTATGCCAAACAATAGATAATATTTTGATTTTTGGAGAAAAGTATAACTAATGCAAAAATATAAACTAACCTAGAAAGCAAGTAAAATGATCAATGGCCACAAGCATGGATACAAGGGAAACTACGCTCAAGTAACGATCCAATGTACTTCATGATTTACAAATAATGGTGAGTTTATATTACTTAGCCTCGGATAATGACTCTAAATTAGCTTCTTCCGAAGACTAACTAGACTACCTAATTGAATATCCCTAAAGCAATTAGGAGCATTAAGAACACCCGAATATGGCTACAAGTGGTGTCGCCTATCCCTAGGTCGATTTCCATTAGATGAGGGTTAACGCCCCAAATTCTTGTTAATTAATCTTTCCCAATTCCGAGTTTGCCTCTTCTGAGTTTAAATCGAAATAAATAGGCAAGTCTTAGGGTTAGCTACTCCCTTAAGAATCATTCAAAATGAGATTAATTAAAGAAACAATAACCCACTTCATTAGGAATAAAATCATTCAATACATAAGCAAAACAAGATATTCAATCCAAACTTAAACCATGTATACTTCCATAAACAAGGTTCAAATATTGAAATGAAATACTACACACATAAATATTCAATACAAAATAAAGAATTGAAAAAAGGATTAAGAAATATCTCATTAAAGTGCTTCCAATCTTCTCCTCCAATGGTGTTGGTGATGAAACCCTAGCCTCCAAGTTTATGTGTTATGCCAAAGATGATAATATTTTGCCCCCTAGTCTTCCTTTTATGTTTCCCAATTTTTCCATGTCCAAAAAATGACAAAATATGCCCCAGATTTTCGTTTTTGCAGTTCTGCCCTTTTTTTGCAAATCTGTCCCGTTTTTGCAAAACTGTCCACTTTTGACAGTTTTGCAAAACTATGCAGTTTTGTCCAATTTGACCTCTTTTTGACTTTATTTTCACTTGGTTTCTTCCGATCACTTCTAAATCACATAAACCTGTAAAATAGATGTAAATGATATTAAATGCACTATTTTCTCAAGCAAACATAGCAAAAATATAAGATTAAAGAAGAGATAAATTGGTAAAATACCAACTTATCAATGACATTCGTGGAGTTGAGAGAGAATTTTCAATATAGAGATGTCTCTGATGATTATGTGAAGCTGGCCTTGTTCCCGTTCTCATTGATTGGTGAAGCAAGGGATTGGTTGATAAATCCTCCTGCTAGTTCTATTACTTCGTCGGAGATATTATCGGACAAATTTATCGACAAATTCTTCTCACCCAAGAAAACGAAAGAACTCGGAGGAAAGATTGCCACATTCACTCAGAAAGACTTTGAATCTCTACAACAAGCATGGAGAGGTTTAAGGGTTACTTGCGAGATTATCCACATCACATGCAACCGAAGGAGATCTTTGGGAATTATTTTGTAGAGGGGCTAAGAACGGAATCGAGGGCTTTGTTGAATGCCTCTTCTCAGGGACAGATCTTCAATAAAACATATGAAGAGACAAAAGCTCTCCTTGAGTTAATGTCTGAAGGTGCTTGTGAGTATCAAGAACCAAGTTGAGCAGGGATACCACAGAAAGCCTCTGGGGTTTTTCAAATAGATGATGTTGCAGCTATTCGGGGTGATATTGGGACACTTTGTAATCTTCTTATGAGGGCCCTTCCTCAGTATCAGTAGATCCAACCAGTTCAACATATTCAGCAAGTAGCATGCGAGAGTTGTGGTGAACCTCATGCTCATATTAATTGTCCTCAGAATCCATAATCAATCTATTATGTAGGGCAACAAAATCGTGGTGGTGGAAATCAGGGAAATTATTTCGGAAACAATTATAACCAGCAATGCACAAAGCAAGATTTCTACAAGCAGAACAATTATCAGAAGCCCCAAGCTCAGATAGCTGAACGTTCGGTGGAAGAAATGTTGAAGCAATTTCTAGCTCAACAACAAGCAGTTCAGTAACAAAATTAGAAAGTGCAGAGCGAGTTGCAGAAATCTATTCATGAGCTCGAACATCAAGTTGGGCAGATGGCAATTGTTCAGAATGTCAGACCACAGGGTGCTTTTCCGAGTGATACTAAAAAGAATCTGAAAGAATGCAAAGCACTCACCTTGAGGAATGGCAGAGAACTTGAACGGGTACCATCAAAGAACAAAAATAAGGTAGATGTTGAACTCATTCCTGCTCAAAGAACTGACGCTGAAATGAGTCCCGAGAAAGTCGTTCAATATCCTGAACATGTGGTGACTAGACCACCTCCACCATTACCACAACGCTTTCAGAAACAGAAAATAGATGCAGCCTCTAAGAAATTTCTTGACATATTGAAGCAAGTACACATCAACATTCCTTTGGTAGAGCTCTTGGAAGAAGTTCCGAAATGTGCTAAGTACATCAAGAATGTTGTTGAAAATAAGAGGCGCTGGACAGAATTTGAGACTGCGACACTTACTGGGGAGTGCCGTTCTAGAGTGAGGAGAAGGATTCCACCAAAGCTGAAAGATCCAGGCATTTTTACTATTTCTATCACTATTGGTAATATCGAGGTTGGGCTGGCATTGTGTGACTTGGGTGCTAATATTAATCTGATGCCCACTTCTGTGTTCCGAACGTTGGGGTTAGGTAAGCCAAGGCCAACAACAGTCACTTTGCAGTTAGCTGATAGATCTCTTGCATATCCCGATGGTATAATTGAAGATGTTCTCCTGAATGTGGGTCCTTTTATTCTGCCGATTGATTTAATTATCCTTTATTACGAGGCAGATAAGAATGTTCCACTCATCATGGGAAGGGGATTCTTAGTGACTGTTGATGCGGTTATTCGAGTCAGAGATGGGAAGATCTCTATGACAGTTGATGGGCAAAAAGATACTTTTGATGTTTTGAAGGCTACTAAGCTTCCACCCCATTATGAAGAATTGAAGATGATTACAGTCATGGAGCCCGAGCTCACGAATGCAGAGCTAGATCACTTTCTAGCTTCTCAAGATCCTTTGGAGATAACATTGGTGTATGGTGAAGACTTGGTGGATAATGAAAACGTTAAGGAGTGTCTTCAGATTCTTGACACTTCTTGTGCATATCTACGAGCCAACACACTGTTTGAGGATTTAGACAGACCATAATTGTGGAAGAAGTTGAAACCACCTATTGAGGAAGCTCCCGTACTAGAGCTGAAGCCATTACCATCTCATCTGCGCTATGCTTTCTTGGGTAGTGGTGACACGTTGCCCGTAATGCTCTCTGCTTATTTGTCTAATTTGCAGATTGAACGTGTATTGCGAGTACTAAGAGATAGAATTCGAGCCCTTAGGTGGACTATAGCTGACATCCGAGCCATCATCAATTCGTTTTGCATGCATAAGATATTATTAGAGGAGGATAGCAAGGCCAATGTTAGTAGTCAGAGAAGGCTAAACCCAATCATGAAAGAGGTGGTGAAGAAAGAGGTGATCAAGTGGCTTGATAGCTGCATTATTTACCCCATCTCAGACAACAAATGGGTAAGCCTCGTTCAATGTGTCCCGAAGAAAGGGGGCATGACTGTGGTGATGAATGAGAAAGATGAGCTGGTACCTCAGAGAACTGTAACTGGTTGGAGGATTTGCATTGATTATCGAAAGTTGAACACCGCCACCAGAAAGGATCACTTTCCTTTGCCTTTCATGGACCAGATGTTGGATCGATTGGCTGGGCACAATTATTATTGCTTTCTGGATGGTTATTCAGGTTACAACCAGATTATGATTGCACCAGAAGATCAAGAAAAGACCACTTTAACATGTCCATATGACACTTTCTCATTCCGGAGGCTGCCTTTCGGTTTATGTAATGCTCCAGGTACGTTCCAGAGATGCGTGATGGCTATTTTCATCGATATGGTGGAAAACTATGTGGAGGTATTCATGGATGATTTCTCGGTCTTCGAGGATTCTTCTGATGATTGCTTGAGCCATCTTGATGCTGTGTTGGCTCGATGAGAAGAAACTAATTTGGTGCTTAACTGGAAAAAATGCCATTTCATGGTTCGAGAAGGAATTGTTCTTGGGCATAAAGTATCCATAAAGGACATTGTTGATAAGGCTAAGATCGAGGCGATTGAAAAATTGCTACCAACCGTTTCTGTTCGGGGAGTGCGCAGTTTTCTTAGGCATGCAGACTTTTATCAGCGGTTCATTAATGACTTTTCCAAGGTTGCAAATCCGATGTGCAAATTGTTAGAGAAAGATGTGAAGTTCATATTCAATGAAACCTTTCTAAAGGCTTTTGACGAGCTGAAGGTGCGGTTGGTGACTGCACCTATTATCATTGCACCTGATTGGACTCTGTCGTTCATATTGATGTGTGATGCAAGTGATTCTGCTGTGGGGGCTATTCTTGGTTAGAAAAGGGACAAGATTTTTCATCCTATTCATTATGCCAGTAAGACACTTGACGCAGCTCAGATAAACTATACAATCATAGAGAATGAGTTATTGGCGATTGTTTAAGCCTTTGACAAATTCCGATCTTATCTGGTAGGGACCAAGGTGATTGTCTATACTGATCACACTGTTGTTTGATATCTATTTGCTAAGAAGGATGTGAAGCCCAAACTTATTCGTTAAGTGTTACTACTATAAGAGTTTGATATTGAGATTCTTGATCGAAAGGGCACAGAGAACCAAGTAGCAGACCACTTATCGAGACTTGAAGATCGAGAACATGTTGATGAAGATGTGGTGATTAAGGAGAGTTTTCCAGATGAGTAACTTTTTGCTCTACAGACGGCCGAGCTACCTTGGTATGCAGACATGGTGAACTTTCTGGTGAGTGAGGTATATCCTCTCGATGTTAATCACGAGAAGAAGAAGAAGAAGAAGAAGAAGAAGAAGAAGAAGAAGAAGAAGAAGAAGAAGAAGAAGAAGAAGAAGAAGAAGAAGAAGAAGAAGAAGAAGAAGAAGAAGAAGAAGAAGAAGAAGAAGAAGAAGAAGATCTTACATGACAGCAGATTCTGCATTTGGGATGAGTCGTATCTCTACAGGGTTGGCACAGATCAGATGATTAGGAGATGTATTCCAAAGGAGGAAGTCCCCGCAATTCTTGAGAGTTGTCACTCGTCACCTTATGGTGGACATCACGTCGGTGACAGAACAGCCGCAAAGGTACTTCATTCCGAGTTTTATTGGCCGACGTTGTTCAAAGATGTTCATGAATTCGTGAGAGCAAGTGATAGCTGTCAAAGAACTGGAAACATTTCAAAGCAGCATGAAATTCCATTGAATGGCATATTGGAGATCGAAGTATTTTATTGTTGGGGTATAGATTTCATGGGGCCTTTAGTACCATATAAGGGGAACAACTACATTCTTGTGGCAATTGATTACGTGTCGAAGTGGGTGAAAGCCATTGCACTCCCCACCAATGATGCTAGTGTGGTAGCGAGATTTCTGAAGAGGAATATTTTCGCGAGGTTTGGGACCCCGAGGGCCATTATCAGCAATCAAGGTACACATTTTTGTAACCGGCTCTTTGATAAATTGTTGTTTAAGTATGGGGTGAAACACAAGGTAGCGACTGCTTACCACCCTCAGATGAGTGGGCAAGTAGACGTGTCCAATCGAGAAATCAAGAGGATCCTGGAGAAGACGGTGAGCGTAAGTAGGAAAGATTGGTCGCTGAGGCTTGATAATGCTCTATGGGCATATATAACATCCTACAAGACTCCCATTGGCATATCTCCATACAAACTGGTTTTTAGTAAGGTGTGCCATCTACCGGTTCAACTTGAGCACAGAGCTTATTGGGCAATAAAGAAGCTGAACTTAGACATGATACAAGCTGGTGAAAAGCAGTTGTTGCAGCTGCACGAGTTGGATGAGTTTCTCTATCATGCTTATGAGAACGCAAAAATGTGCAAGGAGCGAACTAAGAGAATATACGATAAGCGAATCTAACCTCGTGAGTTTGAGTCTGGGCAGTTGGCGTTGCTGTATAATTCCCGTCTGAAGATCTTTGCTAGGAAGTTGAAGAGTGAGTGGTCTGGGCCATTTGAGATCGCGCGTGTGACACCACATGGAGCGATTGAGCTGAAGCCGTTGGATTCTGACGAGTTGTTTTTGGTGAATGGGCAACAGCACCAAACACGTGTTGCTCCCAAACGCACACGCAAGTTTACGTGGTCGTACAAGTGATATAGGATTTCAAAGTCTAGATATCGTACCTATAGAGACTTAGATTTTATATTGTTCAACTAATTCAAATTTCGTTGTAACTATTCAAGAAGGTGACAATCAAAGTGTTTGTTGTGACTAAACTAAAATTGAAAGTAAACAATTTGAGTATGAGTGTTTTTCTGACTGAGAAACTTGTGACGAAGACTGTAAGGTTTATCAGATGAGAGAAAGTTCCGGGGTCATGGCTTTCGACAATCCAGTTGATCTTATGACAATTCTACCTATCTTATTTCCTGGGTTACTAGTTGATGGGTTAATTGTAACTTTATGATATTCTCTCAAACTACTCACAAGTCTGTAGATGCTACTATAACGCCTATATTTTTATGATCGCCAGAGGTAACAAGAAAGCATTTATTTCTACCTAACCAACTAAGTAGGGCTAAAGGGTATATCTCTACCCTCAGTAGCGAGACGATTAAATCGAACAAACTCTTTTTATTTTTATTACGTACGTGAATTCCCTCTTTCAAGTCCAACTCACGCACTACATATAGTGTCTAATTAGTGATCAAGTAATTAAACAATCAGGCACAAGAATAAATAAGCAACCCAAAATATAAAAATTTAATAGATAGAAATTGTCGTCAAATCAACTATCATGTCTTTCGCCACAACTCTAGAATTAAGAAGTTTAGCTACTCATGATTCTAAATGAAGAACAAGAATTCATGAATGGTTGAAAAGAATAAAATAAAATAAACCAAGAGAGAGAAAGTAAAGATGACGGCTTACAAGTCTTAGCAAAAATCCCAGCACGTGGTTAACAACTAATAAAACGTCTATTTATAGTCTAGGGTTTAAAACAAAAATAATTAGACCAGATCCTAATAAAAACGGGAGAACTGGCAGTCCGCTTGTGTTACACCCACGTCGCATGTGCAACGCGGGTATCCTCTGAGATTTCTGATTTTGCTTTGGTCTGCAGCTATTTTTCACGTCTACTACCCGCGACACGGGTCTCACGCGTGTTTGCCTTCTGGGCGACGCGGGCCTAATGCCCATCTTCCTTCCGTTGTCCAAAAAAATCTTCTAAGGTCGCGAGATCCTCTCGTTGACTCATGCACACAGAATCACCTCCAGATTCAACCAAAATTCCTCAGGTTCTTATCATTTGTCCTCATTGTACCTAGACACACAAAACAAACCACCATAAGCATGGATACCACGATTCCATCAAAGAAATTGCGATTAAAGTACAAAGAACAAGAGGTAAGGTGACGCTAAATATCGATATTTGTGCCAAATATCACCACCCCCCACTTAGACTTTGCTCGCCCCTAAGCAAACACTTTCCATTACCAACCCACCAAATTTACCTAGAAGCCATTCCAATATGTCTACTCAGGGTTCGGCTAATATTGCTTATTTCAAAAACACCTCAAAAATCAATCATCGAGCAAATTCCTTTGAAAGACATGCCAAAGATAAAAAAAAATCAGTTTACCATAACGACAACCACAACCTTCTTAAGACACGTTGCTTTCAAAAATCACATGACTAACCGACACCACTTAGAATAAAACAATCATGCTACTTGAACAAGAATCCAATAATTCACCATTCGGTTGTCAACTATGTGGCCTCACAAGAAGAGAGTTGTCCATATATCTCACAAGAAGCAAATGTTTTCATTTTAAAGGACATGAATTTAACAGTTACGCTCACTCTCAATAAAAGAATATCACATGTTAAATACGACATACCATAAGCTTGCCCGTAGTGTAACCGCTCCACTAATTAAGCACATCAAACCATAGGATCAAGGAGGACTTAAAGGGTTGTAATGTAGAATAGGAGACGGGTAGGAATTATTTGGATAATAGTAACTAACCTCCCTAAGCACTTTAATACATTCAACAAACATGTTTTGCACACCTCCTTTGTCACCCAACTTCATAACCAACCGACCAATTCCCCCAAATCAATCCCAAGTTGATTTACAATTAAGCACCACTTTTTTCAACAATGCAAGTTAGAGGGGAAATTTTATTAACAAGACTACTAACAAATTTTTTTTCAGTTCAGTTTTCTTATCCTTTTTTTTTTTTCATATCCCCGACTTACAAGTGAACTTTGCTTCATTTTAGGTGCACCAATAGACTTAACTCGATTTTTAACCAACAAATGCCACCCTTTTTATCAACTCCCAACTCCAATTACATCATTTTATCATTAAAGTGCTCAAGGAGTATATTGGATCAAAAATAGGCTAACTACAACGAAAGGGTAGGGCTTATCAATGGCTATCAAAGAAAAAGGCTAAAGGCTCAACGAGGCTAACTAGGGTCACATGTACATGCACGGGTTGGAAGGAACAAGTTAGAATTTAGGCTAACAAAGAAATGCCTCTATCACTTCCTAAGTTACAACATACTTCATTTCGTTTCACGAACACGGGGCAAGTTCTAGACATCAAATACCAAGCATGGATAAATATCGAATCCTTACACACACATGGCACACAATCAACGCAAGAAGGATCATATAGTCTCTTGAACCAAACAACACATACATAAAATGCCAAATGGGTCATACGTAAGTCAATTCACAATACCTTTTAAGTGTTCGAGAACAGTTATGTAATTTCACGACATGCTTTCACAAACAATAAGAATTGGTCATATTGCCAATATTTCACCTTACCCGGGCACCTAGCATTTGAATGGTCTTCCTATGGACAAAGTTTCCCTCAAGCACGTTGTCATCCACCTGTCATCAGGAAAAACCCTTTCTTCGACTAAAATTAATAAAACAAGAAACAAAATCCTAACGGACGACTTATGCCACTACCGAGGGCCGAATAAACCTAAATAACAAAATCTTTTTGGCTTCTTCAGTGTTTTTTTATTTATTTTTTCTAAGGGTAGTCCTAAACTAAATGAAGTAAAGAATAGTTAAGTCCTAAAAAAAAACCTACGGCATAATCATCTTCTATCTTGAGACGTACTCCCACCTCACACTTACTTTCCTGCAATGCCCTCAATGCATATGAAAAGGTAAAAATAAAAGTATGATGAGAGATACTCCCTGGGGCCCACTAGGGCCTAGTCGTCCTCCTCAATGTAATCCTCATCATCAGCCTCGCCGTCAACCGGCTCGGCTTCTTCTTCAACTTCTTTATTTTCCTCCTACATCTGTGACTCTACCTCCTCTTCGGCTGCTCTATCAGGCTCAGTTAAGTCCGCCGAGTTCACATCCTCATCAATAGCAAACTTGGCCTCATCACCCATAAGAACTCAGAAGTATGGTGTGTGGGGGACCGCTACAAAAACATTGAACAAATCTATGTCGAAGTGCTCAGCCGCCACTGTCATTGCTTTGTAAAGCTGGGCCAGCACTGTGGATTGCGCTAACCTCTCCTCCGCGGGGGTGAGCTGCTGCTTCTTACTCAACTCAGGAGCTCGGACATTTGAAATGTCAAGCGCATCATCAGGTGGTGCTAACACTCTATCATACGGCTTTGCCAATCTGTCATTCAGGTTCATCAAGTACGCCATGAGAGTATTATCGAAACTCAATCTCGGCTGTGTATACTCTCGGACCCTCTTCATTTCTTTCATCTATGTTTACGGGTTGCCCCGTAATAATAAAGTAGACACTCGCTCCTTTTTCACCTTGGAGTAGTGCTCCAATGGCCAAATCCGGCAGTTCAAAAGTCGCAACCACATTCACGCTTCCTGACTGAAATTGCTCATCTTTATGAATTTGTGCTTTCTGTATTTTCCAGCGTAACGGGCCCATGAAGCTTTAGAATCGGTGCCACACAAGGTTTCCCGAATGGATTTATAATCAGACCTGTAGATGAAGTCCTACAACGACTAGATAGGATAGTCGGGGACTCCCAAGTGTGCACACAACAAGGATGGCGAGATAGGTATATCCCCTCCCCTCAAATAAACAGTTGATTTCCATGTGCCATCTCTATCGAATTGGATGTTGGCGTAGAACTCTAGGACTAGATCAATGTTGACTGGCCCCGACGTCTCAAAGATTGACACCCACCTCATATCCACGAGCTGATTGTATACATTCCTGAACTGGCGCTGCAAAAAGGTGCCATTTATAGCACGCACATGGATGTACCCAAATGTGGGGTTGAACGTACCAATCCTCCCCGGATACTCGGATATCTGGCTTGGGCCTTGAATGTCACGACCCAACCCCGTGGGCCGCGACTGGCACCCTAACTGGGTACCCATACGTACCTACCTGACAGAATCGGCGTACCAGACAGAACATTTCAAATAGGTGTTTACAGATTCAAGCCAATACAGATACGGCGCGCGCGAAAATATATATACATATGCATACTGAAACTTTTGCATACGCCGATGAGGCTAACATAAAAGACAGAGTCACAAAATCGTACGCACCTACCTGAACAGATGTAACCCGTAACCCACATACATATCTACAGGCCTCTAACAGACATACAGAGTCATATGACGGGACAGGGCCCCGCCGTACCCAGAGTTACCATACGTACAAAATATACAGATGTCAGAAGATATATATACCAAAAGAACACGCTCTGGATCAAAGGAGCTCTCCAAAATAGCAGAATCTGTGCCCTAGACTGGCGGCGTATCACCGAGTGCGTCTGTACGTGCGGGCATATAACGCAGCCCCCGAAGAACCGGGGGTCAGTACGAAAAATGTACCGAGTATGTAAAGCGGAAATATAACAAACATAATCATAGTCTGAATCAGAAGCACGGAAGTATAGCCAACGGAATCATGATCCAACGAACAGACAGAGGTATACCGGACAGAGTCGTAATTCAGACAGACAGGCGGAAGAATACCGGACAGAATCATAATCCGAACGGACAGACAGAAATGTACTGGACATAATCACAACCCAGACGGACAGACAGAATCATAGTCCAGACGGACGGATAGGATCATAGTCCAGGCGAACAGACAGAATCATAATTCATACGGACAGACAGAAGTATGATCCAAATGGACGGACAGAATCATGCATGCAGAGTCATACAGAGTCATATGCTTATACAGATACAGATAGCATATACATACATACATACATACATACATACATACAGATCCCGGCCCTCTCATGAGGGACGCGGTAACAGAACCCGACCCTCTTAGTACGGGACGCGGTGGACAGACAGAATCAGATCATATGCCATCCTGGCCGCCATCCCCATACACAAATCATAATATCATACAGATATAAACAGATCCCGGCCCGCACACCGAGGGACGCGGTGAACAATGCAGAGGAGTATGCACGATAACAGAACCTGGCCCGGGCGCAGTGAAGGAAGCATTGAGACATCCACGAAAAGATTAATGAGAAACCACATACATACAAATCATTATACAGACTCAATCAAACTGAAGTATGCCAAAAGGCGAGTCAAATCAGAGTAATCGGATAGTGTTCATAATACGCGCCTATATCCTACTTGGGAAGGCACGACAGATTATTACCAGAGTAAGACTTTCAGATGTCAAAATCATTTTGTAAGATTTATAGAAAAATATCGTCATATCATGATTAGAATGTTAATCTAGATGTTGTCTGAGAAAGGCGGACAGAAACAAAGTAGTTAAAGTTACACAGAAAGTATCGGGCCTTGTGGGCCCCCCCTCGGACCAACCCGAGGAGGCGTACGTAAATTACAGATAGTAGACCTTATGAGGTCGTCCATAATGATTTGGAAGTATTCCGACTCCGTTTAGGAAGGTTGCATACTTAAGGTTCACTTTGAAGACAAGTTATAAGGAAATGGATTCAATCTTACTGAAGGAATTGGAGCGGATTTCCATCTCGAATTCCGAGGAACGGAGTCGTATTTAAGGCTCGCGGCCGAGCCTATTATGTTCAGAACATGCCTAAGAATGAAGGGGTAGGCTTTACATACCTCGATTGCGTCTTACGCTCGCTTGGCTTCGATTCCAATTTCGTCCAGAATCTACAAATGGTCATGTTTACCAATTGTCAAATTCAAGCCTTTAAGAATCCAAATTTTATCACATACTTGCCTACCGAAATTTCGGCAGCATTTCCCCTATATATATAACATCCCCGAGACTTAGCTCGGCTTAATTTATCAACACAGCAACCCAGAAACAACATCAATAACAACAACAAGCATTACAAGACACCTAATATGGCATAACTAGCCATCTTTCCGGCATAACATAACATCTTCCATTCCGACCTTACACTTTCAAATCAATCTTACCATTTTCATATTCATCACTCATCAAGATCATTACAACATGAATCGGAGGCATATCATATCGTTTTCACCAAATACACATAAGATATATGCGATATACAAGTTTCCTACTAAGGGCATATTTCACCCGCAACCTCCAATCTTTAGCATAAACATCCATAGCATATTCTTACAATTTCATTCCCATAATCACATAAACTATACTAAAATCATCTACTTTCCGACAACCAATTAACAACACTTTTTCTCATTTTCATCACAAGATTACCACACAATTAACATACTAATTATAACAAATCCATGTTCTCTCCAACATATAGCACTACACGGCCACACACACATATTTATACATCCACACGGCCATGCACTAAAATTTCCAACTTTCATTAATTCATTCAACTTTCATTTCCAATACAAATTCCATCATCACCACAACTAGATTATAACATAAATTCGACTCATCATAAGTATACAACACACACACACACACGGTCAAAACCTCCCACACGGCCAACACATATTCATACACATAACACACAAGTTTCATACTCCTTACTCAATTCCACACTCTACAACATGCATACACCTTCCATAACATAACAAAGGCATGAAATTCTTACCTTTTCTTCAAATTCTTCACTTGCCACTAGAGTTGTCCTCTTGCCAAAATAATTATACCAAGTTGTAGAGAATCTTGAGCTTGGTAATAATCCCACAAGAAATGAATTTTTGAACCCAAGATTAGGCTCCAAGAATTTTATCTTTCTTCTTTCTCTTTTTCTCCTCTCTAGCCGTGACCTCTTTTTTTTTTTTTTTTTTTTGTTCTTGATTTTTCTTTGTTTTTCTTGAAGCTTCTAGCAAGCTTATCCACATATATAATTAATTAACCACATAATAATTTGTGGGTTTGGGCCAACCTATGGCCGGTTGGGCTTCCCCTTGTTGGGCCTCATTTCTCTTATATTTTTTTGAGTCCAAATGGTTACATTTTGTAATTCATGAAGCAAATTTTCAAAATTCCAATTTTTGCCCTTGGCCTCCTTTCGTTATTCCACACCAATATATATTCATAGCCGACACATTCATACCAAGTAAGGTCCAAATATGGCCTTATTCATTACAAGTCAAGTTATCTCAATTTTTTTTCGAACATGCAAAAATGCCGGATGTAACATTGAAGGTGGAACTCGAGAGATAGGAATGGTTGGTTCTTACCGCCGATAGCGATTTGATTGTCTTTTTAGCCTTTGGGGGGTTCGCTCTCCCTCGTTTTGTGCCTTGAGAGGAGGTGGCGGTATACTTCCCTTTGTTCTTTGTGTTAACCATTTTCCTGCAAAACAATATCACACCACACGCTAAGTACAATTCAACAATCAAAGGAGGTCGTGGAACAACTCCACACTTAATTCTATTTCATGTACTCAAGTCTAGAATGTGTGGCCCTTTCACTTTTCCGGGCCCCAATCATTGGTTATTTCAACGTTTTCGCACAATTGGGGTTGAACCGACCCCACACTTATTTCAAAACCATATTACAAAAATAGAAAAGAAAGAAGTTATCTAATACTATACTAAAATCAAAAACAAAAAAAAAAAAAAAAAAAAAATACAAGTTCATGTTTTAGGACTTTGGGTTGGTGGTTAACAATTGTTTTTTCACAACCCATCAAAAGTTCAGATTTTATGGTGTAAATTTATGCCCAAGGTTTCACATTGTTGTTTAATATTCGATTGCTACACAAGAATTCACAATTTTCACAAGAAAACTTGGTTCAAGACTTTCATCAAACACGTGGGCATAGAATCTTCCCTTGAATTTTGACTACGATGGGGTGTTGGACACCCTCCTTTTTCAATTGGAATTCACTTTCTAGCCCTAGGCATCAATTACAACCAAACAATACCAATCCCCGCCCCAATTCCAAACCCATAACCCTAACTATTTCAACATTCAAAAACTCAAGAACAAGGGAAAAGGGGAAAGAGGAATTCATGTGGATTAGATGGAATCACTTACATTGTTTGATTAATGGAGAATGGATGAGAGTTCTTGAGTTTTGATCCTTGAAAGAAAGGGTTTAGGGAGGTTTTTTTTTTTTTCGATTTTGGAGAGTTTGAGAGAGGTGGGAAAGTGAGCATGACAAAAGGGGACTCGTAGTCTTTTACCTTTAAAAAAATTCGGACTGGGCCCCAAGAAGCGTTGGACCTGTGTCGCGGGTCAATCGTCCAAACTTACCTCTTAGTCAAAACTCACGTCAAGCGTTAAACACTCGTCGCGGGTGTAACGCGCAATCTTACATCTCTGTCAAAAATCTAATCAGGCGTTAGATCCGCGACGCGAGTACCAAACACAAAAATTTGTCTCTGTCAAAACTCCTCAGACGCATTGGTCCCGTGTCGCGGGTCCGACACATACGACAAACCTGGAGCGATTTTTTGACTATTTTCGCATGTTTTGCGTTCTCGCTCCTTCCTTAGTCCTGCAACATGAGCAAACGTGACATATAGCTATAAAAAAGATGGGTTGCCTCCCAACAAGCGCCTTAGTTAAGGTCGTGGCACGACATTTTTTGTGTGTTTTTTTTTTTTTTTTACTTTTTTTGTGCTAATGTTACAAGCACGGGTTGCCTTCCGAGAAGCGCCTGATTTAACGTCGTGGCACGACGCAGGCTCTCTCAAGCCTCTTCCAGTTCCACCGAGGTCCTCTCGCAGTCAATGACCTCTCCAAAGTAGTGCTTCACTCGTTGCCCATTCACCAAAAACGACTCGTCAGAATTCAGCGACTTCAGCTCAACCGCTCCATGTGCTGTCACACGCACTGAGGATAGAGATACAACAATGGCTGATTCTGAATCTTTTCCCTTACTTATATTATCATTAACGAATACAATTTGACTTTGAAGTTCCAATATTCAACAAAAAGACATCCAATAAACCAACCATGGTTTCGGTGATTTGCTGATTTGGGGGAATATCATATATGTGTGTCACATTATTTCTTGTCTAATGTATGCGTGCAGAAAATTAAACAAAAAAAAAACACATTCTTTTTCCCTTTTTCAGTGGTCCTAGGCGGTGTCACTGGACTAGTCCAAGACCACCATAATAAAATACAAGAGTAAAATATTCAAACTTAATTCTTGGAACATGGTCCAAATTTTTTTTTACATCTAAACATTCTCAAATTTCTTCATTTTCTAGTTATCTCTCTTTATGTAAGTGTCAAAATTCTCAATTCTTACTTGATGCAACTGCACATTCTCCCCAAAATAAACCTTACAAAAACACCCTGAATATAATGTTGGTTTTCTTTAAATGAAATGACACTCACTACACTCCTCTTTTCCACCCAATCTTCACACACAGGGGCGTTTTCCCATTATTGTATTTTCTTTTTTATAATTGCTTTCATTTGTTGCATTTAAGACGGGCTTCTTTCGAAAACGGCCTTTGTTTCCAGAGTGATAACGGCTGCATACACTTTGTTTTCTCACATTCACTTGTAAAATTACACTCGTACGTTGTTATTGTTTTTGTTCAAATACTGTGGCCTTTATTCTATCAAGAAGCAGCTTTCCCTTAGTGGGGTAGTGGTAAACATGATTCTTGAATGTATATCCATCTAGATCTGTCACAGATAATAGTGGTAACTTTTTTATGGACAAGTCCAAGAAGGTAAAGTGTCAGAATATGGATAGCTATAATCTATATTTGCAGTTATGGGATCTGGTAGGTTAGGTTTACCTATGCAGCTGAGTATAATTGATGGTGCAAGCAAAAGAATAGTACTATTCCTAATTACTAAATTTGTTAGTAGCTGTTAAACCAGCTTAACATTTGAATAAAGTTATTAAGTTGGGTTTCCAAATTAAGTTTTAGTCACACTGTCATTTTCAGTTAAAGGATGAAAAAGGAATATTGAGGGAGTAGCTTTTACACGTTGTAATGAAAAAAGATAGGTAAGTGTTGAAATCGTGAGCAAATGATAGAGGAAAAATGGGGTCCATGTTGTGATCACGTGCATTTGCCTACTCTTAAAGTAGAATTACTTTTATAGTCTTGTTCTTTTCACCTTACCTCTCACTGAGATTTATCCCCATTTTTGCTCTTGCTGTGTTTTAGAGGCCAAAATCATTTCTGGTAAGTTTTTCATACTTTTATGGGTGTGTTTTGTGTGACGGAAAATGATTTCTAAGAAAATATTTTCTGGGAAAATCAGTGAAGAAAATATTCTCTCGGAAAATCAGTGACTTTCCTACTCATTTTTTTTGCGTTTGGTACACAAGTTAAAAAATGTATTTACATTTATTCAAAGCAAAACACTACGAGGTTTTTGAATTCGGGGCAACTTCTGGTGGTTGGGTAGGGGGTAGTTGGGGTGAGGGTGGGTGACTAGAGCGGGGGTGGGTGGAGATGCGTTGATGTGTTTTTATTGCTCCGAAAATGTTTCCCTGAAGCTTTTAAGAAAAATGTTTTTCAAGATATTTAGTACAACTAAACAAGAGAAAAAAGGAAGAGATTTTCCGACATACGAAACACAACCTTAGTGAAAGCTCTAATTCTTTTTGCCATATCAAGATATGCTTTTTCTTTGTTAATTTCATCAATGTTATGATTAATGAAAGCTCTCTTTTTTCCTGTTAAAGAAAATAACCTTTTTTAAACCATTTCTTGTCAAATATAGATGGCGCCACTTAGGAGTCGTGTAGGTGGGGGGAGTTTGGCAAACTAAATATATCACTGTAGTAGTATTTTGTAGTATAGTACTCATTATCTTTAGTGACCTGTAAATTTGTACATATATATATTGATGAGTAGTGGGGTAAGGGTGGGGGGTGGGGACCAAGGCGGGGGTTGGGGCGGGGGAACTTATGGTCCTTACAATAGCCTTAATTTACGTGGGCTCAACTTTGGTGTGATTGATTTGATAATGCAACTGCCGTTGAGTCATGTGCTTTTGGTTTTCCTTAATCACACACACACTTGTATGTTTTCTTGTTTTCTTCTTCCTCTTTATACTGTGCTAATCAAAATTGCAAACTGTTAAATACATAGTCTAGCTGTAGCTTTTTGGTTGAATGTAACCATTTCTTTCAGAGGTAACAGAAAGTGAGTTCTTGGTCTCCTTTTATTCTTTGTTAACTACTTCCTCTGTTTCAATTTGTTTGAACCTATTTCGTTTTTAGTCCGTGTCAAAATGAATGACCTCTTTTCTAATTTAGAAACAAATTCACTTTATGAATGATTTACGGCCACACAAATTTTCAAGGCTTATTTTGAATCACAAGTTTCAAAAGTCTCTCTCTTTCTTAAATGTCGTGCTCAGTCAAATGGGTTCGTATAAATTAAAATGGAGGGAGTATAATAAGAAAGAAATACAGAAACTTATGAGTTTCCATGGTGTTTCACTTTTCTTGTTCTATTGCATTGTGCACAATGTATTATGCTGCTAGGTGAAGCCATTAACTGCCTAAGTGGGAGTACTTTATTTGGGTCAGTGCCAATTAGGTGCTATATTGCAGTATTGCCTGAACATATGTGTGAATCTTTCATTTTTTTTTCCAGGGTTATCACATGATAAAGAAATTATATTTCAAGTGAGGATATCTTATCTCTTTGTCAGCATTCAGCAACTTAGTACAAAATGCCTCCAAGGAGAATGGATGTCGACTATGGCAAGTGTTGGGACACTTCAAAGGTGTGTATATGTCTTTGTTCTTCAATCTGCTGAAGTTTCAAAACCATTACAGCTTAAACCTAAAGTTTTTGGACAGTATTGAAGCTTGTATCATATTGATGAATTAAAGCCTTAATTTTTCTAATTTTCTTTGTTCCCTTTATATTTGTCCATTATAGAAGTCTTGGAAGAGTACATTGATTCTGGCATACCAAAGTCTTGGGGTAGTGTATGGGGATCTCAGTATTTCCCCTCTTTATGTCTACAAGAGCACATTTGCAGAAGACATTCATCATTCAGAGACCAATGAAGAGATTTTTGGCGTTCTTTCATTCGTTTTTTGGACTTTAACACTAGTTCCTTTATTCAAATATGTCTTTATCGTACTTCGAGCTGATGACAATGGAGAGGGTATGTGCCACAAGTCACAAATATATCCTTGGTATTCCGTCTCGTTATTTGGTCGTTAGACTGACTTTGACGATTCTGGTGCAGGTGGGACTTTTGCTCTCTATTCCTTAATATGCAGGCATGCCAAAGTAAGCCTTCTTCCTAACAGACAAGTTTCGGATGAAGCTCTTTCTACCTACAAACTTGAGCACCCTCCCGAGACGAAGAATAGCTCAAGGGTGAAATTGCTTCTTGAGAAGCACAAATCCTTGCACACTGCTTTGCTAATCTTAGTGCTTCTTGGAACTTGTATGGTGATTGGAGATGGGCTGCTTACTCCAGTCATATCTGGTAGGTTGTTTTGCATCAAATTCATGTTCTCTAGAATTATTGTAGATGCTGACATGAAATCTTCTTCCACTTGCAGTTTTCTCTGCGGTTTCGGGCCTTGAGTTATCAATGTCTCGGGATCACCATCAATGTAAGCTGCTTTGTGTACTAACTGAAATTATTTCTTGAAAACTGAAATGTGTTTGTTCTTGAACCCTGCCATTTTGTGATCAATTTCTCTTTGAAATTTGCATCAAAGAAATTGTGGTTTTTTAATTAGTATGTGTTCCTATCTTTTTGAATATCCTTATCTTAGTACAAAATCAAAGTATGGAGAGATCAATTGTGTTAATATAAAATAAAGCATTTAAGCAAAACTATGAGATGTTATCCAGCAGAACCTCCACAATCTGCCAGATTTGCGGTGTCAATTCACTTACTTAACAAAGAGGAACTCATCTGGTGCTTGTCAGACCAAGTGTTTCTGTTCAGTCTCAGTCAATCATGGATAAGGATGGCTGTCTTCTAACCATCAATTCATCACGGTTCATCTTCTCCTTACCCATTTCTAACTTTCACAGTAATAACCAAATTGGCTGAGAAAACTTCCCCTGTGGTCAATGCACAGATCTTACAATTTTAAGGGCTGGTAAGCTGGAGGAAATTGCAATAGAGGACTCACTATTATTCTATTATAATCTGGCGGCTGATAACAGGCAAAACGCATAAAGTAGAGAGAGAGAGAGAAGAAAATCATAAAATATATGCTTTATATGGTTACAACTGAATTACTATTAGTATTTACTATCTTCATAGTAAAGGGAAGGATATAATTGCTGTAACATCAGAGTACTCAATCGTCTGGAAATGTCTCACTTCTTGAATAGCAATTACTCTGTCAAGCTTTGTTTTTGCTTCTGACCAGGCAAAGAATATCATAGTACCAGTTAACCGGAAAAAAGGAAATGTTGTCACTTCCAAAAAGTATTATGACCAATATCTATATGTCTTTCAAGTTTCAAGGCTGAGAATCTCGTAGTACCACAATTGCTACTGTCAAGTTTACCAAAGTCAATGATTCTTTCAACTAAAAGGAATATGTTGTTTCTCTCTGGGTACCTTAAATGAAAAACATGTCAAGTCTTGAGAACCCAATGTTGGAATGAAACACCATAGAGAGTGCAACAAGTTCTGTTTTCTACAAGGATTTTCCTCCTAAAGTACACAAGGTAATATATCTTATAAGGCAGTGTTCTTTTTCAGACGTTCTGGATTATATATGGTACTTCATCAAAACTAGATATTAGAGCACACAAGAGGTGGAGTTCATTGTCCACATCTTTTGTGTAGAGCGATGAGTTGCAACAAGAAATTCACCTGGAGTGAATTGATCAGCCAACAATGTTGTCCTCTTATATTTCTTGCTGGTGTGTACTTAATGGATGGGATGCAGGAAACAACAAAAGAGATTTGACATTAATATCTTTTCTGCTTTCTTCCTTACTTCTTCTAGATGTATCTGCTGTATTACTGTTCATCACTACAAATCTTTACAGAAGCTATTGTTAAACTTTGATTCCATATTACATCCAAGTTTTGCTTATGCAGATGCAGTGATTCCAATAACTTGCTTCATATTAGTCTGCCTATTCGCATTACAACATTATGGCACACATCGAGTTGGTTTTGTTTTTGCACCCATTGTGATGACCTGGTTACTCTGCATTAGTGCTCTTGGGTTATACAACATTATCCACTGGAATCCACAAGTTTATAAAGCTCTTTCCCCCTATTACATGGTAAAATTCCTAAAGAAAACAAGAAAAGGAGGATGGATGTCTTTGGGGGGAATTCTGCTGTGCATAACTGGTAATATGTCTTCTTATACTCTGTTTTTTTGTAATAGTGTGGTCATAAGCTATGTTTTTTTGGTATATGTTCTGAAGTCCAATATGCAGCTTTTATATAAATCAGGTGCTGCCATCTGGAACAATCTGAAAGTGATGCTATTCTACTTTGCTTTATGTGGGTTTACCTGTTCATATGTCAGACGCCTGTTCTCTAGTATCTAAAAGCATGTCAATTGGCAAATATAAGGTCCAATTTGTTGTAGCACATGATCTATAGTTCTAGGATTTGTTGAAGTATATTCTAGTAAAAATTGACATGAAATAAGTTAACATACGTCATCAACCTGGACTTGATAATAGCATGAGAACACTTGGTCGGTAAATGCATATATGTGAATCAGGACTAAACAGATGAAGCATCTATTCATTCCAGGTTCATATAATACAATTAGCCAATATCTTAAATGTATTACTCTCTCTTTCATAAAATGGTTCTGTGTCTTCCCTTTCCAAGAGCCAAAGAAAGTTATCTTTGAGAATTTTAATCGTATTCTTTCATCACTTTAACATGGAAAAGGTTGCAACTTTTTTCTCTTTCATAGTTTCAAAATGTCTTAAAGTTTTTTTTTTTCCTCATAAAAAAATGAGCTATTCTATATCCGATATAGCTCTGAAGATTGGTCAAATTGACGAAAAGAAACAAACAAATTGTGAAGCGGAGAGAATTGTATTTTGATGTAATGTATGACCTGATACTTCATAGTTTTTTTATATTCATCGTTGTCCACCTTTGGGTCATGCTTTGGTAAGTATTTGAAGCTTAAATGTGAAGGAAATATATCTAGACTTGGTGAGGCTATAATCAAGGTATCAACAGTATACTATATAAAACATAGTGATGAACTGCTAAAAAGCTCCAGTGTTTCATTAATGAATTTTGAACTGTTTTATTTACCGTATCACAGGTTCTGAAGCAATGTTTGCTGATCTTGGGCACTTCTCCTATGCTGCAATTCAAGTAAACTCCATGAACCAAGTTTTTTGTCCTTCGAATGTTTACATCAATAGACTGTATTTAATCTCAAATGACATCTTTAATTCTTTATCCTGCCACAGATTGCATTCACCTTTCTGGTTTATCCAGCTCTAATTTTGGCATATATGGGTCAAGCAGCTTTCTTATCAAGGCATCACCACACCATTCACAAGATTGGTTTCTATGTATCAGTTCCAGGTATCATTTTCCATTCAGTCAGCTGGTAGATGAAACAATATTAAACAAGTTCATGTGGTGCGAAGGCATGTATAATTAGATTTGATAAGGGGTGACCAATCTAGTTTTAACTTGGATACGATTGCTGCTCTGTTTTCAATTCCTAGCTTTGCGTTTTAGGGTAACATCCAAACCTGATAAATGCTTGTTATTTTTGGAGTTTGAGCTATCATTTTAAGCTCTTCAGTTGATAAATTTGTGTACGTCTCTTTTCAAGACACAAAAGTAGTTAATTTCTACCCTTTGTTTACTTGGTATTTAACTGGACATTAAGTTGAAGATAGTAATTTGACATTTATAATATGCTCGTCCGCAATAAACACAAAAAAAATGTCATGTATACTATGATAGTGATTGTGGAAGAAAAATATTACAGTAAATTTTTGGTTGAGAAGTGGCAGAGAAAACATCTTTAAGATTTGAATTGTTGGAAGTTCTTAAAGTCGTATAGAATAATATTACCCGTTAAATGTTCTAACGTTTTGTGATATCTTAAAATGGAAGTTTGTTGGGACTGGGGGAGTAAAAGTTTTACATTCAAAATAGAATGATATCAGTTTGTAGGGATGTCTACTACAATTCATGCAATCCTAAATTACATTCCCGACGCTTGAACCACCATTAGTGCAGCAATTAGCAACCTTGAGCTTGAAGTTGACAATTGCTCTAGAATGCGAGAATTTCTTTGACAGCATAAATTGCAACCATGCCAATTGATATCCTTGGCAATGTATTATTTAACTTAGGGTCCTTTAACTTATTCAAGTCCTTCCTGATGTAACTATTTGTGTATGAAATAGAAACCTGAATGACCTAATGTCTAAACTTGATATTTTTTTTGGGGACTGTTATTCAGCTGTTGCATTAAGATATCTGAACTGGACTAGTGCTTACTTGTGAAGGCCATGGACTATGGAAATGATTTTTCTAAAGTACAAGCCAATTCTGGCCTATCCTCAATCAATTCGTGGGTGTTGTCATAGTATTTACTTCATTAATGCGTTGTATGGGATACGGCCTATATAACTACTAGTAGTTAATAATTGGCTGCATGAACGTAAGCTGGTTTTGTAGAACAAGCTTCTTGATCACATTTATCAATTTTCATTTGATTTCCATGCACATTTTTCAGTGACTTATTCCTTCTCTTTTTTTAATCTAATTGCAATGTAGATTGCGTGAGATGGCCAGTTTTAGTAATAGCAATTCTGGCTTCTGTTGTGGGAAGTCAGGCAATCATCAGCGGGACATTCTCAATTATCAACCAGAGTCAATCCCTTGGTTGCTTCCCAAGAGTCAAGGTTGTTCACACCAATGCCAAGATGCATGGCCAGATATACATTCCCGAGATCAATTGGATACTCATGATTCTTTGTGTTGCTGTGACTATTGGATTCAGAGACACAAAGCACATGGGAAATGCTTCAGGTACTTGTGACCAACCATTCTTTCTCCATGCCAGGCATCAAATACTGTCTACTGTCAGTCATTTCCAAAGCCTTTTACTGTTCTGATTAACTTCTTAGATGTGGCTTATTGTGTGATCTTCAAAATCTCCTCCTTCTGATGTTTCCTTTGCTATATGCTATAGAAAGATGTTTCATATCCATAGCTTTCTTACGAGACAATTCATTGTTTGCTGTTTTATAGTGACTAAATCAGTTTTTTCCTTCTTGTCAGCCTAAACAGCTCATTCCTTTTTGTTTTCTTTTTCTATTCATTTCTTTTCCCTCTTCTCTTTATGAATGGAGCTGTACTGTTCTTGCTACTTCAGTGTATATGTTAAGGCGTCACAGTTTCATCCTTTATGAATTGCAGGACTAGCAGTGATGGCGGTGATGCTGGTGACCACTTGCCTTACTTCATTAGTTATCATCCTCTGCTGGAACAAGCCTCCAATCCTGGCCCTTGGATTTCTCCTTCTGTTTGGGTCTATTGAGTTACTCTACTTCTCAGCCTCCGTCATTAAGTTTCTTGAGGGCGCTTGGCTTCCAATCCTGCTTGCACTGTTTTTGGTTACTGTCATGTTTGTTTGGCACTACGCCACAGTTAAAAAGTATGAATATGATCTCCACAATAAGGTTTCATTAGAATGGCTGCTGGCACTAGGTCCAAGCTTGGGCATTGCTCGAGTCCCTGGCATCGGCCTCGTCTTCACTGATTTGACTTCTGGGATTCCTGCCAACTTCTCACGTTTTGTTACCAACCTCCCAGCCTACCACCGGATACTTGTTTTTGTCTGTGTGAAATCTGTGCCTGTCCCTTTTGTGCCCCCAGCTGAGAGATACCTCGTAGGCCGTGTTGGTCCTGCAGCTCATCGTTCCTATAGATGCATTGTCCGTTATGGTTACCGTGACGTTCACCAGGATGTTGACTCCTTTGAATCTGAACTTGTCAGTAGGCTGGCTGATTTCATCCGGTATGATTGGTACAAGGCGCATGGAATCATCGACATGTGCAACGAGGATGACAGCTCACGGTCCGGTGCATCATCCGGAGAATGCAGACTGACCGTTATAGGAACTCTAGATTTGTCAGGTACACCAGCTTTCGAGCTGGACGAAAATGTGCAACCTGCAAGCGTGTCTGTCGGGTTCCCTACCGTTGAAAGTGTGACGGATGTGATAGAGATGCAACCTGTGGAAAGAAGAGTGAGATTCGCCATAGATAACGAGTCGGAAGTGGATTCACGAGGCGGAATGGATGCTCAGCTGCAGGAGGAGCTACAAGATTTGTATGCAGCACAACAAGCAGGGACAGCATTTGTATTAGGACATTCACATGTGAAAGCAAAACAAGGATCATCAGTGTTGAAGAGGTTGGCTATCAATTATGGTTATAATTTCCTAAGGAGGAATTGCAGGGGTGCAGATGTGTCCCTAAAGGTTCCTCCAGCATCCCTTCTTGAAGTTGGCATGGTCTACATTGTGTAAGTTTGTAATAGCATCTCACTTTGCTCCTGTAGCTTTGTATCTTATTAGGATGTTCTTATTTAGTAAGGTAAATGTAATTATGCAGATTACGGAAGTTAAATCATTTTGATCTCTTATCTATTTAAATTTTGATGTATCATTCTTGAAATAGAATAACAGAGAGGATAAAAACAGACCAAATATAATTAAAAATCTCTGTTGCTTCATTCTCCAAAAGAAATGTTATATCATTAAGTAAACAAATTATATTTTCATTTATAACGATGGTATTCAAAGAAAGCTTGTGCACATTTCAATCACTTGCTATACAGACATAAAGTAACTATATTAACAAGAATTAAGTAGAAGGGAAAAATATACCTATTGTCGCTATTGGCATGATTTGAATTGTGGATTTGTGGTTGTTAAGATTGTTACTCCAAACTCTTCGACCAGTAAAATCACAGCCTTGGGACAAATCAACATACTTATTCTTCACGTAATAATTGTATCCGTTGCTAAATAGAAATGAGGTGCTAAATATTTTACCCGTTGAATGGCTCGTGATTCTTATTCCTTAATGCTCCGTCACTCTCAATTTATCTATCGTGTTTCTAAAATTAGTTGTCTCAAATTATTTGTCGTTTTAGAGTTCAAGACAAAATCAATTATTTTTTCACATTTTACCCCCTTAGGGGTCATTTGGTCGGAAATAATTATCCTGGGATTATCTATTCCACCTGTCACGCCCCGAATCATGGCCTGAGCGAAACACGGCATTCGGTGCCTTACTACATGTGACCGAGCGAACCACATCGCTTGCTGAATCATTATGAGACGTATCATAAGCGGAATAAGACATGAATGTATAGTGAGCCTTTGTAAAGCATAGTAAGTCATAATATTAAATAGAAATACTTGTTTAAATCATGAATGCGGATAATATCACAAATGAGCCAACATGGCTAACCGACTCTTAAAGTCTGACATAACATAACTGACTTGTCTAGTCTATGTAACCTCTATCATGAGTCTGACTGAAAAACATACTTCCAGGGACAAGGCCCCCAGCATACCTTAAATGCATAGCTAATCATAAAATAAAGAGTTGACTAAACCCCAAATGAGATGGGGCTCACCAATAAGCTGATAAGTCTAAAGTCCTACTGAGCAGGTGTGTCGTCCTGTAAATCTGAATCTGCATCGCGAAATGCAGGCCCTTGGGCAAATAAAAAAGGGACGTCAGCACATTGAATGTACACGTTTGTAAAGCAGCTGAATGAAATAACATGATAAGAAGTGAAACTGAAACCTGGACATGAACATGAATACATACATACATATATATATATATATATATATATATATATATATATATATATATATATATATATATATATATAGTGTATGAGAAAAACATTATAAGTGGGGAGAGCAATAAATATAACCGACAACATGGTCTGGTACATGCGTCTTACCAGCAGAACACTCACACCTTGTGTAACGACCACCTGATCGTTATAGTGCTTTTGACCTAATTACCATTGTTGACCCTTCCCCAAGTCACGTTAGTATGATATATGACTTAATATAGTCATTAGGTTGGGTTCCGCAAGGTTCAAGTATAACTGAGTCATTCATGGAGAAACTAGTTAAGTTGATGAGTTAGAGTTGACCATGGTCAACGTCGGGTTAGGATGACCCCGTGTCTATGTTTTGGAAGTTCCAATATGTTATTATGATGATTTTGAACTTGTCCACGAGTTTTGGTGAGGTTCCAAAGAGTTTTAGATGGGTTTGGGGTTTGGTCGCGCTCGTATTCGGTGTTTTCGCCGAAGGTCTGTTGATAGAAATGGATCCAAATTGATCATCCGACCTTTGTTTTGAGTGAGGTTTGAACCATTAGATCCGTATCGAAATTACAAAGCTACAGGAAAATGAATCGACGCGTTTGGCCTCCGGATGAGGGAGTTATGCCCGTTTTCGTTCGGGCTGTTCCAGCTGGCCGCTGGCAGCGACCAGAGGACCGCTATAGCGGCCTGGTGAGCGCCACAGCGGCCCAACTGGGCAGTAGGTCCATTTTTAATGTCTTTTTTTTTCAAGTTTTTCCCATCCTAAACCCAAAAACACTTTCTTAGAATGTGAGAGACTATTTTCCTAGGGCTAGGGTAAAGTTCCTCCTTGAAGGTAAGTGCAAACCCTTACGTGATTCATTATTTCTCCTTCCTCAAATCCATTGACAAGCTTAAGCTCCATTAATGGTGAGTGCAAGATTAAAACCCAAGAATTGATGAAACCTTCAATAGTTGGAGGGTTGGGGAGAGAGCAATCGAAAAGCATTCACAAGCACTTTGGGACGTTAATCATTTTGAGGTTCTCCAAAGAGGAAGGCAAGGCTAAGGTTTGGCGATTCGAGACTGTTGCTCGGCATTCCAGGTAGGTTATGGCTTACTTTAGTTATACTTTGATTAGCGAAACGTATGTATTATATAGAATTGACGGGAGAAAGCATGATTAGGTCTTCAGACATGATGTTTTGGTTGGATATTAGCTAGGTTGGTATGACTTCTGATTTTGTGGGCTCGTCGCCGTTACTTTATGTACTGACACATAAGGTTTCTTGATTTTTCTTGATTGCAAAATGAGTTTTCTTGCGGTTCTTGAAGATTTAAGTACCTAGGTTCTTTAGGGATGGGATATAAAGATAAAGAATAGTGTCTTAGGGTTTATACTAGTGTTAGGGACATTTTTACTTTAAAAAATAATAAAACAAGGAGTCCCAATTCGAGTAGCAAAAGACTCAAAACGTAACCCAAAATCTGAAAATTCTGCTCCCACCACCGTTAGTAAAATAGGCATAACTCTTAACACAGAGCTCCGTTTAAGCTTCACAAGATACGTCGGAAAGATATTTCAAAGGGCTACAACTTTCATGTTTTAAGTTTTCTCGAATTCTCAACGAATAAGGGGGTTACAGGTTCCCGAATTAGGCTTGTTGACCATTTTTGCAAAACACACAAACTTTCTGTTTTTCCGCTAAAACTCTAACGATACAAGTCTAACCTTTATTGTAAGATATGGGATGTTACACCACCCTCCCACAAGAATAAAATAACACTACAATCCCAGGATAACTAATATCGGGATTTGCATACCTCTATTAGTTATACCGCGATTTTATCCCTTTTTTGTGCGGAGTGCCCTTCAAATGCACTGGTCTTTAATTTTTGCCCCTCAAATTGTTGGTCTTTAATTTTTGCCCTCCGCTTAAAACTGCTAGGTTCCGGGTTTGAACGTCCGCTCAATCCAAAATTTTAAAAAAATTCGTCAGGTTGAACTTGGATTCACAAGGCTGAAACTCTGCCTTAAGGCAAAATTTTATTTTTAAGGCAAAGTTTTGCCCAAAATGTAAAAACCACCAATTTGAGGGGTAAAAATTAAAAACCACCCCAAAATGAGGGCATTTCTGCGAATTGCCCATTTTATCCCAACAAAACGTGGGATAAACTCATCTCAAATTTAATTTCGGGATTATTTATCCCTCGTATCAAACGAGCCCTTAGTAGGTATTGTTCTTGAAGACTACAAAAATAGTTAAAACTCCTTCCTAATTAATGTTTGTTAAAGAACACGTAAAAGAGAATCACATAATTTGAGACGGATCGAGTAATAATTATAAGATGAATCTTGGACAATTAATAAGAGAAACAAAATTCATGTACCACGTGAAAGGCAAGGGGTCAAATATTCTTGGAACTTGTAAGGGGCCACGGAGCTCCCTTTGTGGGAGGATGGTGGATATATTATTGAGGAAGATTGCAAATTTTAATACTTATAATCTTAATTTAAGTTGTCAGCCAAAGGCCACGTCATATGTTATGAACCACCAGTTATCTGACTGGCCCTGCATTTTCTATTCGCAAAGCCTAAAATAACTATGCCACAAAACAAAATTTCTCAGCCTCAAATTTCCCTCCCATAGAACAATATAAAACTGCATCTTGAAAGTGGCACTAGTAATTAAGCCTCAATTCATAAAAGAAAGAAGCAATGGGACTTAGAGCTATTCCCTTTACACCTTCTCAAAATGGTCTCATGCCTAACTATTTGAGTGTTTCAGAATATTTGCCTAGATGCAGTATAATTCCTAGCAGTAGAACCTCAAAACTAGTACTAGCAGTTTCATCAAAGGCAAAGAAAGAAGATACAGAAGAACCTAAGGAGAAGAAGAAGCAATCTTTGTTTTCAAGTGTAACAGAAGCTCTGGATTTTTCCCAAGTTAGATCAGCAAAAGACGCTGAGCTTCTCGATGAAGCTCGAGAAAAAACACAATCGGGAGAGAGGATGTCCCCAGAACAGGTAATTTTTAATCATCTGTATAATGACATTGTAAAAAATTTACACTATTAGGTCACTTAAAAGATAATTACTGGTAATTGTTCATAAAAGTTGAATTAGTAACCTGGCAAATAAAACATGTTATCTGCGACAATATTGGAAGTGTATATAACTTAACGCTTTTGCTTAGTAGTGTTAATCAAGTTGTATTACTTGTTTACTTATGAAGACCTCTTAATGATCTCTCCGTAGTATGGAGCTTTGAGAAGGAAGATTGGTGGAACATACAAAGATTTCTTCAAGTCCTATGTTGAAGGTAATTATACTCTTAACTAATTACCTAACTTTTAGTACCCATGTTATGTAATTTGTGGCTTAATTAGCATGCAATTAACCACTCTTTTTTTTTTTAATTAACAAACAGTGGATGGGCAATACGTGGAGGAGGGATGGGTAGATAAGACGTGCAAGGTATGCAAGAAGGATACGAGTGGAGAAGCAAGGCAAGTCGATAATTTTGGACGATATGCACACGTAGCTTGTCTTGAGAAATCCAAATCTGGAAATTTTTTCACCAACCTCTTCTCAAGATGAATTTTGTCATCTAGGACCTCTCAGTATACTGATTCATATTTTGTTTTTGTTTGTATCGTTTAGCTCGTGGATACCTCTTATGAACTCATAAAAGTTCAGGAATATGAATATTACAATGTCCTTTGTTGAAATTTTCAATATATCATCCTAACTTTGTAATATACCCTCCTTCAAACTGGAAACAATACATTCTTTTCTAAAGAGCAAACTAGGAGAATCATTCTGACTCAAGTATATTGTTTGGATGTGCGAACAAAGTATCACATTGGTAGCTGAAAAGAAAAAGGAGCTACTTATAAGGTATTGGATACTCATAATGATGTGAGGCCTTTTGGGAAAATCGTGCGGGCTTGGCCCAAAGTGGACAATATCACATCATGTTAAGAGTATCTTTGGGCCGTTTAGCCCGACAACTGGTATCAGAGCCAATGGTTTGACGGGTTTTCTCTTTTGGGAAAACCGTGCGGGCTTGGCCCAAAGGGGACAATGCCGTTTAGCCCAACATATATATGAATGTTGGTTTAAGCCTCTTGGACGTGGTAAAATGTTTGGAGCTAATTATATAGAGTACTATACTACTATCAATCTGACTCAAAAGTCTGACCGGATTCAAATTTTAAGCAAAAACACTGTTAGATTCTTCCAATTTGTCTTTAAGTTTTGATGAACAGAATTACCTGATACATATACTAGTGAAAGGGTGCACACAATCTGACTTGAATACCATTGTTAAAAAAGATCATCAATAGGAGTAGTGTTTACTGAACAAAGAATCAGACTAATATATGACATGGAACTCTTCAAGAATGTACAGAGAGTACTGATTACTGAAGCATCTATTATGCACTCAAATTGGGGAAGATAGCAAACCATTGAATCAATAATGTTTTTCTTGCAAGAAAATTACCAAAAATAAAGAACAATAGCTAGAATTACCAACCACGTAAAAGCTCGGTCCTTAAGTCATAAGGAACAGAAAGAAGACTTATTTGCTGATGAATCAGTTTCAAGTGATCTCCCGTTTTAAGCTGAGATTGATTGCCACTGCTTGAGAGTCATCACGCAGTTCACTAATGAGGTAATATAAAACTCCAATCTCGACAAGGAGAAGGAACTCATCATGATTCCTGAAGCAGACTAACAATATAAAATCTAAGATAACATAATACAAAGACAGAAAACTATTAAACTGATTAGCTGTGCAATAATTTGGGATAGTTAATTTGAGTCTTACCGACAACTATCGATGAGGACACTAAGGCAATAATTTCCAATGCTCTTCTAGAATTTCTTCCACAGACTTTGCAGCAGAAATTGTGGAAGAACAAAACTCTATCGACTCCAAGGTATAAATTTTGCCAATGTCTTTGGGGATTTCCTCCAGGTTGTAGCAGTTTCTCAGAACTAGGCGTTGCAACTTTGGGAAGTTAACACTACCAGCTTCCCAGTGCTTCAGTTTTGCTCCATCAATTAGGAGGAACTTAAGTTGATTGAAAATTTCTTCATCATTTAATCTCCTTACATCACCGTGAAATCCATAATATTTAATTTTAAGTTCTTCGAGGTTTGGTAGCATTGCAATATTTGCCAAGTCTTCTCATGGTTACAAAGTAGATTTTAAAGTCAGCCTCTTGAGAGATGTAAGCAACACAAAGTTACTTGGTATTCTGGAAAGGTTCACTTGGCCTCCACGAATTTTCAGCTACTTAAGATTTGGAATAGCAGAAAACAATCCAGAAGTAGCACAACTGGACGAACATAAATAGGAAACAATCCAGAAGTAGCACAACCGAACGAACATAAATAGGAAAGTCCCTCCGGAAATTACTATCTTGAAACCAGACTTTACCTCTCCTGCCAGAATGAAACCTTTAAAACTCACGTGAATATGCCTTAAATGTTTCATTCGCAAAATTGTCTCAGGTACTAAAGTTGAAGGTTTACCTCCTTGGTAACGAAAAATTAAGGTCTGAAGATTATAAAGCTCTGACACCAAACTGTGAAGATCATCATAACAGCTGAACTCATCGTATCTGAGATGTACTAACGTTGTTATCTCAAGTAGGAAAACTTGAAACGTAAAATCAAGGATTGCCAACACCCTTAGTAGTTTGAAGCGCTCCAGAAAAAGAAGCCGACTTAATCCACCAAAGAAGTGCATAGTTCGGGTGAGACAGCTGGATGATATCTTCCAGCAATCAGCATCATCAATGTATGAACGGAAACTGTAGCGACGAGCACAAAGCTTCTTTCCTGAAGGATTAGTGGTTTCACTAGTAACGTGCAAGAACTTCTCTTAAAATCAAGTCGCGAACTAGATCATGGACACCTCGTGTTCTCACCTCACCATTCCATCCCCTACGTCTGAACTTTAACAGATTCCTGCTAAAAAGATCCTCCCAACGATCTCTTCCCACTTCTTCCGATACAAAGCCCTCAGAAACCCATACGTTGATCAATGTCTCAGTTTTAACCTCTTAGTCTTCCGGAAAGACTCCCATGTAAAGAAAACATGGTTTATAAGATGATTAGGTAAGTAATTGTAACTCATAGCAAGCACTCCTATACATTTATCATCTCATTCATTAGCAACAACTTTACTTACATTTTTGGCAACATCTTCCCTACTTTCTCGTGTTCTAGCAATTTTAGAGAGATGCCCTGCAACCACGAGAAGAGCTAAAGGTAGTCCTTGACATTTTTGTGCTACTTTCTTCCCAATATCATCTAGTTCAGGAAGACAAACCTGTTGTTCCCCAAACACCTTGTCATGAAGTAATTTCCAACTTTCATCTGTAATCAGTGAGTCTCATCTCATGAGGAGTGATGTCAGGGTAAGCATGCGTAGCCACATTTTTAGCCTGCCAATCAAAATAATTCGACTTCTATTGTTGTCTTCGGGAAATATTCTTGTCATAAGATCCCAAACATCATTGCTCCAAATATCATCCATGACAACAAGATACCTCCGGCCATTTAATTTTTTATACATCATACCCATCAATTGATCATCAGTCTCTTCTTTGATCTTGTTTTTTAACTGAGAAAGACATGAAACAACACCGTACAACAAATCTCTAATCCGATATTCTTGAGATATTGTCACCAAACATGTGTTGGGTGTGCGAACAAAGTACCGCATTGGTAGCTGGAAAGAAAAAGGAGCTACTTATAAGGACTTGGATACTCTTAATGATGTGAGGCCTTTTGGGGAAAACTGTGCGGGCTTGGCCCAAAGCAGACAATATCACATCATGTTAAGAGTATCTTTGGACCGTTTAGCCCAACAAACTGGTATCAGAGTCAATGGTTTGGCAGGACGAGTATGAAGATGGCGGAGTGTGGCGTAGCCCGACTTAGTGTCTTTGCATGTCTATGGGCTGGTTTACAACAATTACTAATAGCTTTGAAGACGCATACACGGTCTTTGGGCTTCGGCGACTGTAAATACTTTGAATGTGGGTGGCACAAAGACACGTTGAATCTCTGACCCGTGATGAGTCATGTAGAACTTAGTTCGAGGGGAAGATTGTTGGGTGTGCGAACAAAGTGCTACATTGGTAGCTGGAAAGAAAAATGAGCTACTTATAAGGAGTTGGATACTCTTCATGATGTGAGGTCTTTTGGGGAAAACCGTGCGGGCTTGGCCCAAAGAGAATAATATCACATCACGTTAAGAGTATCTTTGGACCGTTTAGCCCAACAACATGGATATCAAAACGATGCCTGATTTCGAGTTCATCATATGCCTTTTTAGCAAGAGTCGTTTTGCCATCCACCCCATTCCCAAAATGGGGACAATTCTGTCACGACCCAACCCCATAGGCCGTGACTAGTGCCCGATCTGAGCACCCGAACACATCTATCAAATGCTATCTCAAATTTTATCAAACGCATTCAAGTATATAGCGGAAGCCGACAAGGCTATATTTCAAAGTTAGATAATTTCCAGAAAAATTATCGGCAGAGTTTCCTTTGTTTTACAGGCTATCCAAAATAACCCTGCGCACAGAAAATACCAACAAAAGACCACACAGGGCCAACGAAGCAACATTTAAACATATGCGGACCGGCCGCCGCGGCGAATGAGATCGCCCAAACACAACATATACACGCATCTGTACAGAAAGACCCCAACCCACAAACATGTCCACAGACCTCTAAACAGACCGACAGAATCATGTGACGGGACAGGGCCCCGCCGTACCCATGAACGAGAATATATATATACAGTAGTGACAGACTATACCAAAAGATGGGCTCTGGATAAGAGAGCGCTCCAAAATAGGAGAATAAGATCCTAAGCGGACGGATCAGCAAACCTGTCGTCGGTACCTGCGCGGCATGAAAACGCAGCCCCCGAAGAAAGGGGGTCAGTACGAAATATGTACTGAATATGCAAAGCCTGAATTACAGAAACAAAATCATAACTGGTACAGAACGTACAGAAAGTAAATAGAAAACCCAAAGTATCAGATACATATTTTCAAAACATGCAGAGTGTGTACAGAAACATATGTCACATCAAATCCGGCCCCTGCCAAGGGACTCAGCAGACAGAACGTGGCCACCCTCCCGACGCTGGTGCCACAACACAGAAGAATCAGAACAAGGGCATAACCCCGTAACATAATATGTCATATCAGATGGCCATAGCAAATCATATCAGAACAAGCGTACATGGCACAGCATACTCCACAAACCCATGTACGCGTATACCTGCCCCCTCACATCGAGGCACGGCGAACAATGCAAAGGATCACGCTTGACAACATATCCTGGCCCGGGCTCAGTGGGGGAAACATTGAGGCATCCACGAACGGAGTAGTGAGAAACTAAATGCACTAAAAATACCATATATATATTTCCAGAGACTCAATGAGGCATATCGAATGTCAAATCAAATCAATGAAATCGGACGGAAACATAGTAAGTAAATTTAGATGTCATAACGGGTTACGGAGGCATAATCTATCCGAGATCGTTTTCAAGATTCAAAACAATTTATAAGACTTAATGAAATATTTAAAATAGTTTTTATTTAGTATATAAAGGAGTAGTTAGAGTATCTCTAACGAAAACGCTCGAAGACAAGTCATAGACACATAAAGGATAAAATTGGAAATAGTGGGCCCACCTCGGAACCAATGAAGCGGTGGGCTCAAATTACGTATTTTTAAGCTTATGGGGTCACCTACAAAGGTTCTAGGACATTCCATAACTTCGTAAGCAATTTGGGAAAAAATTTCATAATTTTTCATCAAAGCATACTTAAGGAATTCAATTCTATTGAATGAAAAAGCGACGATTTCAAACGCGGATTCCGATGGACAGAATATTCCCGAGGCGTAAATCCAAGCCTAGTACATCTAGGACATGCCAAGAGAAGAATCGGGATAGCTTTACATACCTTTCTTTCCCTTTACGCTTGCCAAAACTCAAATCCCGTTTCGTCCAAAACCTACAAATGGTCACATTTACCAATTTACTATTCATAAGACTTAAAATTTCAACCTTAACCAATTCTTGTCTATAAAAATTTGAGCAGCATCTCCCCTATATATATATCATCCCCGAGGTTAAAACTCGGCTAAAACAACAACAACCATACCAACAACAATATATACAACATCAATAATCGACTAGGAACGCATTCTAGCGTAAATAGTCTTATTTTCCAAATAATGCGACAATTCCAAACCCAATTTTGCACTTACAACCCGATATCAATATTTTCATATTCACATACTAATATAAGACCATTCAAACATAAACCAAAAGTATTCCAAGCTATATATTCAATATTCAACAATTCCATCAACTTCCATATTCAATCCAAAATTCTTATATATGCAACAAAACCATTCCAACACATTTTCTACTTACTAATTCATCTCCAACAACAATCTACACTTTAACAACTTCATTATCTTAATATCATAAAATCACATTAATGTGTCATAATTCTCTACATTCCATTTTCATGTCAACTTCACTCATATAATCTTCCTTTGCATTGTGAAGATCACAATAACACAACTAACATGTTAAACAAAATAAATCCAACATTATCTCAACAACATATACCACACGGCCAACATGGCTTCTTTCCAATTTCATCCAATTTTCATTCAACTTCCATAATTTCATAAAAACTACATTAAAATCACATAATTTCCTATAACCATTTTCAACAATTTTCCATACCAACTTGAACCATTTCCTTCCATTTCCATTACAAGGCTTCAACAACACAATTAGCATAACAAATAAAATTGGTTCATCCTTCTACACACATACATACCCACTTTGCAAACTTCCATATTTCCATAATTTCCACTCATTTCTACATACTACAACATAAACAAACCTTCATAACATAAGAAAAAGGAATTGATTCTTACCTTTTTCTACAAATTTCTTCACTTGAACAAGTTGTCAACTTGAAGAAATAAGTGCTCCTTCTTCCAAAAACAACTACACCAAGTTGTAAAGGACCCTTAATTGAGTAGGAAAACCACAAGCTAATAATTTTTGGAGGAAGATTTTGAGGACCTAATTTTCCAAGGTCTTGGCCGTGTGGTCCTTCAAGTTTTTGCTCTTCTTTTTCTCACAATTTTGTTCTTGAAGATTCTTGAAAATGAAAGAATTGTGGTCTAATGTCTCATTTAATACATGGATTAATGAATTACCATGGGCTTGGGCCATATGGCCGGCCACCCCTCTTTTGGGCCTAAATTTTCTCCCCTTTTATCTTTTTTTTTGGGCCAACCCGGTTGGTCACGAGTTGGGCCTAGCCCACTGACCTTTCGACCTTAAAACGTCCATATCTCCTTGTACCGACGTCACCTGGGAACCCACGACCTATGGTTGGAAAGATAATTCAATTATCTACAACTTCTACTTCTTGGTATTTTTCCAAATTCCAAACATATAATACCGTTTTTCCCCCCAAAGTCAGGTCACCCGAAAACGTTTTCTTAAAAATATTCGTTTGGAGGACTTCCACTTTGATTTGGCCCAAGGGTCCTTCTTGAGTTGTGTTTAACTTCACATATGTGATTCATATAATTTTTCACATGTCCCAAAAAAAAAAAAAAAAAAAAATCTTGACGTGTGGGCCCCACCTCAGCTTACAAATAATCTGACGTTCAAAAATACGGGATGTAACAAATTCCCCGACTAGACGTTGGCCTTTTTAGTCTTCTTGTAATTCTCATGAAGTCATCCTGAAGACCAACGACAATATTTTCAGGATTCAGTTTTGCAGCATATCTAGATGAATGACCAAGCAAGGATTCACCTACATCACCACATCCTTGAACTTTATCTGTACTAAAACTACTTCCCATCATGTTCCTCTTCATAGCATCAATCTTTTCTACAAACGGGAGCAACGTTTTTCATAGACCTGGCTTGCCAATTGAATTCTTGAAGAGCCATCGAGTTGATTAATTTCGTATATGTTTAATTCAATCACATCCTCTGCTTCATTCACTAAACTTTCAATAGCACTCTCCAACTCGTTAACCTTTTCACGACCTTGATTTCTCTTGCTGGTGGTCGCAAGAAAGTTCTGGAAATATTCAACATTATCAAGGAGAGAGACCACCATTTTTCGTCTTTCATCACTTATCAAATGTGGTTTTCGCTGCAAGAGTTGCTCCAACGTTTCTGCGAGAGAAATCACAGCAACATAAGCCATCTCTCCCACCAACTGTAGGTCGAAAAACTGCTTTGCTAAATTACACTTCTCTGTTTATTGGTTTCTCAGATCAAAGGCAAAATTGTATAGTAGTTTATCAATATCGAGAACTGGAAACGCAAGAATACAAGAGTTTGGCGCCTCAAATAATTACCAAGAACAACCATATGGTGGTTGAATTTATTGAAACAAAGATCATGAAATGTTAGATGCATTGTTCCAACACGAGATACAATAAACCACCAATTGCTTTAAGAATTTTTAAGAAATCTTCAGCAGTACCTAGAGAGAGATTCATTGTTTCAACAGTTTAAGCATGAATACAAGATGGGATTCGATAGTGTTAGAACAAGCCATCAATTTTAGGATTGGTAAACTTTGAAGCTAGTATTTGTATTTGTGAAACAATGAATATTATTTTTGTGAGTCTATTTTATTCCCATCAAGTGGTATCAGAGCCAAGGTTCTGTCTGAGTATGCTCTGTGGTTGCAGCACAGTCTGAACTTCTACATCAGAAAAGAATTACTTTGGTATTCGAATAAAATAGTATTTGTATTTGTGATAAATGATGGAAGCCAACACTAGTAGAATGGTTACTTTGAGTGGCGTAAATTATGTCATTTGGAAGGGCAAAATGGAAGATTTGCTCTATGTCAAGAATTTTCATCAACCTGTCTTTGCCAATAAAAAGCCTAATAATAAATCAGATGAAGAGTGGAATTTGTTGCATCGGCAGGTTTGCGGCTTTATTAGACAGTGGGTTGACGATAATGTGTTGAACCATATTTCTGGGGAGACACATGCTCGGACCCTATGGAAGCATCTTGAAAGTTTGTATGCTCGAAAAACTCGTACCAACAAGATGTATGCAATGGTATGCACTCGACCAGATATTGCTCATGCAGTCGGTGTTGTTAGCAGATTTCTCGAAAATCCAGGGAAAGAGCATTGGGAAGCTATGAAGTGGATACTCAGGTATCTAAGAGGAAGCTCAGGGGGAGCTATACCATGACAGTCGAAGTTGCAGAAGTGTGTCGCACTATCAGATATGCTGACCAAGGTGGTATCGAGAGACAAGTTCGAATCGTGCAAAGAACTTGTCGGCATGCACTCAAATTAGAAGCCAGTGTATCCTCCTTCAGGTGAATGGGACTGGAGGGGGAGATTTGTGGGGTCCAGTCCTCTATCCCATATTTTAAGAAAGGAAGATTTTTCTTCCTTTGACAAAATCACATTGGTAGCAATTGTGGAATTGGCCAACAAGTCAATTCTTTTGTTCACATAGCCGTGATGTAAGCGCTTACCTCATCTTAGTCGTGATGTAAGCGCTTACCTCATCATAGTCGTGATGTAAGCGCTTACCTCATCATAGGAAATTCATTCCTATAAATAGGCGGCTTATGGTTCATTTGTATCATCACCAAGATCATTTGCTATACACACCAAAAACTCAGACAATACATCTGAGTGAGAGCAAAGTGAGGTGTTCCATAGACTGTGAGAAAATAGTCTGTGAAGAAAAATAGAGTGTGAGTGATATTGTAGTAAGATGGGAAATCAAAAGAGTGTTATTTCTTTTGTGGGTGTAGTGGTCTTAGGAGTATTTATATTCGTTACTACACAGTGTAAAATTCCTTACTATAGTGATATCAGCTGCTCCTCTTGGCCGTAGTTTTTCCCTTATTCAGAAGGGTTTCCACGTAAAATCTTGGTGTCATTATTGCTGCATTTTATTCTTGCTGATTTAACCATAACTTAGTGTTCCGCATTTATCACTAATACCGTGAATATTATTTTTGTGAGTCTATTTTATTTCCAACAAGTAGATGCATTATTCTACTAAAGTTGACATGACAACAAGAAAACAATTCTGCAAATGTTTACTTTGTCAATCCAAATGAAAAGGCATGCAGTACTATAAATCCCACTCTCCTACATAACATAACAGATCTGATCAATTGATTGACTTTGTTTTGCTGTTTTTAATTCGTCAATTAAATTATTGATATATAATAAAATGGTGTTGGGAATTCAAGGGTGCATACAGTAAGTTGCGGGCCTATCAAATCATGAAGGAAAATATAAGTTGACAATAATCAGTTTAAAAATTGAGCGACGCTGCAATAGTTGGATTCTTATAAGAGAGGTTTTTCTTGTGAGCGTGTGTCATGAGGTGTTTGGCCAAGTTTTGGGAAAAATAAGTATTTTTGGGAGTAGCAGAAGCAGTTTTTATAAGTTAAAAAAAATAGTTTTTGTCCAAAGATATTTTTTTTAAAAATACTTTTGAGAAAATTACACTAAGAAATATTTTTAAAAGCTTGGTCAAACACTAATTGCTGTTCAACAGTAATTTTTTAAATTAATTAACCAAACACAAATTGCTTTTAGCGAAAAGTACTTTTTAAAATAAGCTGATTTTAGAAGTTTGGCTACAGAAAATTACATATTCAAGTACTAATTGTAAATTTCAGTACATTGATATCATTTCAATCTCATAGTTTGTTTGTTATCCTCAACCAATTAAGAAGGTTTTTTTTTTCACTTCAAAATGTTTGTGTTGTTTCTTTGTTTCCATGTCTCCAAGCAACTACCCTTATCATTAATTGCCAACGGTAAGGATGCTTCATGCTTGTTTACTCCAATGAGAGCAAATACACAAATTGGTGCTTTTTAAATTAGGTAAGAACTGTCTATCGGAAGAAATAAAATATAAAAGAAATCTTACAATAATAAACTATGTCTCAATCCGAAGCAAGTCAAGTTTGGCTATATAAATCCTCACTAACCTTACCGCTCCACTTAAGCTCATCTTAGATTTATATCTCGTGCTTAAGTGAGCATGTCCCAATGATATATGTAATGTGAAAATTCATTATAGATTAACTAATTTTACGACTACTTACAATTATAGCAAGCACAGGCAGAGTTATATTAAACAAATCATTAATCAAGTGAAAATGGATGAGGGTATAATTATACCTACTCATTTTTTCCTAGTTTCTTTTTGAATGTTATATATCATTGGTAATATTTTGATGGCAAAGAATGATTAAATGATAAAAATGGTTAAGTGACAGTAAACTTTGTATTTTTTGGGTTGTTCCTATAATTCTCCCATTCTCTTATAGAAGTATGTTAGGTTGAAGAAATTACAAGGTTTTCCCTTCAAATGGTTTGGTCTCTAATTGTTGTCCTTCAAAATCAAACTTATGTCTAACGAGACATAAATTCTTTAAGGGCGCGATGCACAACTTGTGGATATTATGATACGAAAATATAAATTTATGGCCCGCGAAAAAATTATTTGTCTTGAGGGACAATAATTAAAGAGCAGCACAAAATAGAGACAAAAGTGCATTGGGAAATTCTCAAAAATATACAACCAAACACAAAAGATTATACCACGTAGCCCAATATACAACATTATACTTGGGGGAACGCATTATACCTAATGTATAAGCCTTGTATAAAAAGTGTTTATACACAAATTGGACTAAAACAGATAACAAACTCAAAATATGGGCTACGTGGCGTAAATATTATTCAAAGGATGTTGGATTGGGCTGGAATTGGCGGGAAATCCACCAAAGCCTCCACAAGTTGGCGGGAAAATGAACACCTACTTTAGAACACTGAGAGGGAAACCCAGCAACCGCCATTCTCCCTCAACCCTACTGCTCATCATTTTTCCCGCTCAAAATACTATCAACAAAGATGGTGGGTCTACCTTACGATTGCCTAGCAAATCCACTTGGAGCCGTCCGATTAACATTCGAAAAGGCCGTATCTTCCGGCTCTGATCCAGCCACGTTCGACGGCAAGGATTGGGGCGCCACTGATCTCTTCAACCACTTCCTTTTCGACGATGGCGGCCTTTCGCAGGTTTCACTCTATCTCTAGTTTTGACAAATATTTACGCTCATAGGATCCAGGATTTAAATTTTATGGGTTCAATCTTTTAAGATTTAGCTTGAATCCATTATGTTTTAAAAGTTATGGATTCATGCCTACTATTTATTGCAATTTTACTAATTTTTTACACACAAGTTTATACTCCGCATCGAAACTTAGGGGTTCAATTAATGCTACATCCGCCACTGCCCATACTTTGTGTATAAACACCCGATTTAGCCCATACTTTGTGTATAAACACCTTTCTTTATAAAAGGTTGATGCATTATGTAAAATGTTTTCCCCCCCACAGGTATAGTGTTGTATAATATCGTATATTGGGCAAGGTGGTATAAGTATTTTCAAAAGCTGTATATTTTTGAAAAATTTCAGTTTTTTTTCTTAAAAGGGATAATAACACTTTTGGTCGCTCAATGTGATGTTGGTTCTTGTGATAAATGTTATAAAATATTTAACCTTTGATTAATTTAAATGTGTTATGTTGATCTCTTTATGTAGGAAATTTATTATATTTGGACTACTTTTGGAAGCATTTTACCCTCATCTATGGATTAATAGTAGTATAAATTTAGCAGAACACGTGGATAATTATTTTGTAAATTTGTGAATGTTCATAAGCAAAGGGATCAAAAGTGCATATTTCAAGTAATTGAAAGTTAAATATATATCACAGATATCACAAGGACTAAAATTAGAATTTAACAATAATTGAGGGACTAATAAACCTTCTTAAAATATATAAAAAGATACAGTAGCTGATTATTATGTTGTTTATAGGTACCATATTTGAATCCTTCAACTATGACATGGGTGCAACCAAACACTCTAGTTCGATTTCGGGGAATGATACAAGACATGTTGGGTAATGAATTCTATGTTGGTGCATACAAGGTATTATTTTTGTGCCTTACAGAGTACCTATGTATTTTTTACCCAATGTTTTTTGTCTAACAGTTACATATTTTTTTATGTTGTGATTTTAGGATGGTGAAACTTGGAGAACAAATAAGTTTGCTGACTTTTCACAATTCCCTATGGCTACTGGTTCTTCATCTGACATGCGTGTGTGGGAGCGGAGATTACTTTACTGTGTTCCTGTGAGTTTTTGAAACCTGCCATTACTTTTTTAAATATAGATACATTCTTGATTGGTAAAAGAATTAAATCTTTTTCATGTTAGCCTTTCATAAATTTAATTGATAACCTGTTTTTAGGGAGTATTTGTTAAAACGTCTTATTATTCATAGGTAGGATGAAATTTCTAATTTTGATTCCTGGTAGGAGTTATAGACTCTTTGTTAAGGAGTGTTGTTTTCTTGAATTGTTTTTAAAGGAGTTTTGGTTCTTGTACTTGCAAGTAGACCTTTTTTTCTATACCTTGTTTTTACATTGGTGAATAGAATTTTTTTTTGAAATTCATGTTTACTTCTGTATTCCATTATGTATCATGTGAACCATCTGGCTTGAAGGAAATATGAGATGATTTGAAGGAAGAATGCAAAATTTTCTTTTGTGAAGAACATGTCATCAAAATCTACATTTTTGGTGTAATAGTAGTTGGATAGATGAAGATTATATTTTTATTTTTTTGGATTATGGAGGAAGATGTAATGCTGTGATTTTTTTGGCTAGCCATTGTACTTCTTAGTACCCTCTTCATACTATTTATAATGAAATTTTACCTTATTTACAAAAATCAAGAAACCCATGTTTACTTCTGTTGCGGTTATTGAGAAACACAATTGTTATATCGGTTTTCTCGGGTTGCTTTAGGTTCCAGGGCAGAATTCCTGGATTGAACCTTCTTCTGAAGCACTGTTCAATCCAAGTTCAATTTCTTCATCTCCACAGAGGGAGAAGCGCCATAGGGAGGATGATCCAGCAATGACCGACATCGAAATGCAAGTATGTTCCATCTCTTTGTCTGGATATTCCAAAGTTAAATTTGTGCTATTAATCAACTAGTTGACAAATAGGCATATGCGCACACGTCATTTTGATGATGTGTTTATTTGATAGGTCACAAATGAGGAGATTCATGGTTCCACATCCAACAAAAAGATGGTATGTCTCACTAAGTTTATTAGTACTTCTATATCTTACTTTGTGCTCTGATTGGTTGCTATCGGAGGTTGCAGTTTCTGCCTTTTTTTCAAATCGTTGTCCATCAACATCTGATTAAGCTTCTCTTTCTATTTTTTTTTTTTTAACAAACCAGCGTGAGGATGGAATCACTTTCAATTCATCAAATCCAACTGAGGGCGTTGGTTCCGTTACGAGTGTGCTTCCATATTTTGACAGAACTTCTTTTCCATGTCTTGTGAAGGTAAGTGTTGAGTTGCTAGTTTAAGCTTAAGTTTGTGCATGCACCTTATCCACTAACATTTTACTGGTACATGTTTAATCTTACAGATATACGACTCTCCTGAATCTGATTTGAAGCTAAATGATGTTTTTGAGTTCATTGGTGTCTACACATTTGATCCGGAGTTTCCAGTAGACAAAAATGATAACAACGATTTGGAGAGCAGTTTGTGTGATGATGCACTGACTCGGATGCCTCCAAGCAAGGTATTGTTCTTCAAATGCTTTTTATGTGTTGAGGCCTTCTTTAGTCATATGGACTGTGAGTTGGGTGTTCTGGTAATCCAGGAAGAATTATGGACTAATTATCATTATCTGTCACCACCTCTTTGATACTTAATTATGGAATGGTAGTATGACATTCTGCTTTCCGGAACAAAGTAAAAGGGAACATCACAGTTTTAGAATTCACTCCATTCTATAGCACAAACAATGACATAGATAAGGATACAGTATTTTTCTGTACGATAGAAGCCACTGCATTTGCTCCTGATATCTGCATCTGGTAAATCATTTGATGGCTATAGTGGCTTAAGCTAAAACAAAGAATAAACTGACATCTGGTAGAAGCTAATCAACTGTGCGGAATGATTCTGTTGAGAGGCCGTGGTACAAAAGCATTCAAGTCTCTGAGTACAACCATATTTGGTTTAGCTTTATTAATACCTTCTTCCAGGACTGGCCTTTCTGTTGTTATTTCCTTTTTTCTCTTTCTTTGGTTTAAATACTTTAGTGTGAATGTATTCCTGCTTCCGACTTTCCACCACCGTGGTAATAGATGCACTTAAAGAGGCGTCTCTGTTTCAGGTACCTCGACTCCATTGCCTTGTTCACAGGAAGCTTGCCTCTCAAGACTTTATTTCAGGTTCACCCACATTCGAGGTAGTTGAATCGCAAGCTCTTGTTAATTTTACATTGTTACTCTTTTTTTTTTTTGGTCTTTTTTGGGCAGAGAGTAGGATGGGAGGGAGGTTTTTGACAGTATGCAGGAAATAGCTAGTGGGGTTTGTGAGCATAAAATATTCTTGCATCGTACACTGATTACTGCTATTTTGTTTTGCAATTAATGATCCTTGTTCTTGTTATGATTGTTGCAGCTTAAATCCCACCTTGTGAAAGGAATAAGGGAAGCTCTATTAGGGCATCTCACAACTATCCTAGGAAATGATGGTGTTGCAGCTAATTTCATGTTATTGCATCTGTTGTCTAAGGCATGAAAATGACTCATTCTTCTTACCTGTAGCTGGATAGATTTAAGTATGTGAGATACTGATATCAAGTACCATCTTTTTTTCTTTTCAGGTGCATGCTAGAGTGGATTCAATTGCTGTTGGAAAGCTTTCCTTGAACCTAACATGTTTTAACAAGGAAACTATGTCTGTTTTTGGTGATCGTCTCAACCTTGCACTCAAGAACCTTCTACCGTTCACACATTCTGTACCTTTAACAGTGGATTACCTGAACAAAGTTTCTCTTGCCCCAAAAAAAGATTATCAAACTAACAGGTACCACACATATTCAATATGATAAACCAGATTTACTGATTTTTATGTTCACTTGACATGTCATTGATCTTTCGTGTAAATTCGTTGTGAATGCTTTAGGCTGGTACCAGGGGTACTGCAACTTGCTGAAGGCTCTCATGTAACTATTGATGAGACACAATTACTAGCAGGGACACTTAATCCTTCCGGGGTTGAGAATGCAAGAGTCCTGAAAAGTTTGTTGGAATCGCAAAAGGTAATAATGGATTGATGCTCATCTTTGCAAATATCCTTTCTCGTATGTCAGTGTACTGGAAGACAGTATATATGCAAAAGTAATAGATAATAATATAGTATGATAACATTACCAGATTAATAGTATTAATGCAGGTGTAGTTTAGGCATATTTGCTTTTGTAAGTATAAACTGAAGTCATCTTATACCCAGATTTTCTTCCTTTGTTTTTCTAGGTTGAATATGACTTCACTTATTATAAGATGGACATGGCTGCGGACATTCAGTTGCTAGTTCTTTCTGAGGGGAAATCCAATATACTCCCAGCAGATTTGGTTTTACCTTTCCGTCCATTGTCAGTAGACGCTGTTCAAGATGTTGAGACAGAAGTCCTGCGATCTTGGAGATGGTACCTGGCTACTATGAGATCATTGTCACACTCTATTGAGCAAGAAATGCAGAAGGTAAGAGATTATGCTAGACATCTGCTTCTCATGGTTTAAGACAAAAGTCCGAACAAGAGTTTAAACACTTGGTATTCCATGCAGCCTCAAAACTCCCAAATGGTCACTTTAAATTTGGTATAAACATATGGTTTCCATTTAAACTCTTTTCTGTTACCCTTGTTTTGATAAATGATGATCAATAACCACTGGCGCCTTGGTAAAAATCCCCTTGAAGCTCCATACTTATTGTTTGTGATCCAAATTGGTGATCGTAAACCTTTGAAGCAGTTCTGACTAATTATTGATCGTGATATCCAGGTGCTAGAAGATGACTTAGTGGCTGCAAGGCAGGAAGATAGAAGCTTAAGTAGCCTAGATTTCAGCAGGTGAGCAGCGGTATTAGTTGTATTTATTTGGTATTCATGTCATGCCATTGGTTGTATTGACGCCGGTGTTTTTGTGCTGCAGGTTGCTGACAATGGGCCGTCTTGTATCTCTAAGTTTTGGTGAAACCTCCTTAACACTTGAACATTGGCAAATGGCCAAAGAATTAGAGCGCCTCTGTAAGGAGAGATTGCAGGGTAATTAATAGAGCCTTATGGTAACGAGGGAAATAGGGTCATGAACCATGTATACTTCACTCTGTATAAAATGATGATGTGCCTAATCCTACAAGATGTGCTGGTAGAATGGACTGTCGTTCTGCTTAGCAGTCTAATTAAGGTCATGTTATGAAATCGTATTATCAATAGAAATTTTCTTTTTTGTTGACAACAAATCAAATCCATAGAACCTTGTTTAAGCTGCACTTAGAAACCAATCGTGAAGGAACTCAACAATTGAAGTGAAAATTTCAAAAATTTCAAGGCATCTTATTTGGATACTGCTATTTAACTTGTACCTAGTTTTAAAAGTTATTTTATTTGTACCTACTTTGGCAAACATTACGCAAGACTGCCTCCCCCATGAAAAGTTAGTTTAAATGAAACAAACTCCTGCGAAAAGTGAGTTTAAATGAAGTATGTTGGGAGAAGTTAAAAATATTCACATATCACTATTATCACAAAATAAGTTTGTTGAATTTATTGTCGTTTTAACATAGATGTTTGAGGTTTGTTCTTGATGATAGGTCTCTTTCTTTCTAGGAATTTTCTTTTATTTTGTGGATACAAAAAAAATTGACAAAAAGCAGCTTCAACTAATCAGTTCAAACCAGTAAAAAATAAAATAAAAAATCAAACACAAATTATATTCCAAACGCGAATCGTTTATAGTTCTTGTAAGCAAACAAAAGAAAGAGAGAGGGGGGAACTGAACATAACTCCGTTTCCATATGTTTTTTTTTTTTTTTCGAAAGGAGACGACGTTAGATACAGTGGTCAAACTTAAGACGTTAAAAGTCAATCTGAACACCATTCATTGTTAGGCTACTTATCTTATTTATGATTTAACATACTCCCTCCATTGATTTTTTAGGTTTATGCACACCCTTTAAGAAAGTGTTTGCTTCTAAAAAATTATGAGTATTTTTACTAACTTACCCCAATTAAATGCCTAAGATTAATGATTCTTAATTATGTAAATAAGGGTCATTTTGGAAGAAAAAAATCAATTTTTTCTTAAAATCCTAAAGCACCACTTATTTTGAAACAAAATGAAAAGTCTAAAAAGTCACTTATTATGGAATGGAGAGAGTATCTTCTTAAAAAAAAAAGGAGATAACTACATGACATAACAAATATATAGTGGTATTGACATTTAGTAGCTATAGTTTAACTTAATTACTTCTCATAACAAACATTTGTGTATTAATCACATTTATTAACTATATATATACACACACAAAAATTAAAATACCCATCATACTATTCACTTCCAACCCAACCCTCCCATCTCTCTCCCCCCTCCTCTCCCCACTGCTCCGCTGCCGGCCACCACCGACCGCCGGAGCTCCGGCGAAATGCCATGCCCCTTCACCACCGTCACTGCCTCTCTCTCTCTCTCTCTAATGTCTAGTTCGTCTTTAACTCCTCCACCACCACACCGGAACCGGAACCCGTTTCCACGGCAGAATCCGGCATGTTTTCCGACGATATTGACAGGTCATGTTCAACTCCATATGTTAGTGCTCCGTCAAGTCCAGGTCGTAGTCAACCACCGGCTCCTTCACGTCTTCCACCGTATCCACCGTCGCCACCTTCACGTCTTCCACCACTGTAGCCTCCACCGCCACCGCCGTAGCCAACGGATCTAAGCATTGTTAGAAGCAAAAAGAAAAAAAAAACTCAAATCTACGCCGGAAAAAGCTCAGATCTACGCAGAAAAAAAGCTCAGTCCGGATTTTTCGCTATTTTTTTGTTGTATTTACCTTGTATACAACGTTTTTTTTTTTGCGTGTATTTGTCGTAGACATACCATAAATTTTCAGATCTGACCGGAAATTTTTCCAGATTTGTGTATACATACAGTGATACACTGGTATACAATATTTTTCTCATCTTTTGAAGATATTTTGTTGTATACAAATTAATACAGTGAATTTGAAGTGTATATAAATGAATACAGTCAATTTTATTTCTTATATTCAATATTTGAGTGTATTCATTAATTTTTTTGGTGTACCTCTGTTGTATACAATGTTAATTTTTTGGTGTATCTATGTTGTATGCCTTGTATTTGTTGTATACAATACCGGAAAATATGGTTTTGTTAATTTTTTGTGTATATATGTTTTTATGTATTCATTTGTTATTCGTTGTATTTATGAATACAACAAGTCAATTTATGAATACATATAGTTATTTTTCATGAATACAATGAAAAAACAAAAAAAAAAATATTGTATACAAATCAGAATTTGTATACACGCGCCTGGATCCTGATTGTTGCTATAAAATGTAATTAGTGAAACATATGCTATGTGGCTTGAGTTAAGCCCAAATCTTTGTCATTTATGTAGTTTGCCCAAAACAAAATTGACCTATATACATAGTATTAGTCCAGTGAAGCTCGTGTTGAGCACGGGCCTAAGATCAAGATAACAATGCACTTCATAATGTTTTAATTAAAAAAAAATACAACTCTTTTAAAATGATCGCTTCTTAAGCATGTATTATTAATTAGTTAAATTTTTTGATCATATAATTATATAATTTACTAAAAGAATTGTTATAAGAAAGCAAGTTTACTTGGGATAAACAGATATCAAAAAGACAAAGATAACTTGATGTTTAGTAACATAATTTAAAGTACGGAAAAGGGCCTAAAATACGCTTGAACTATTAGAATTAGTGCAAAAATACCCTCCATCCACCTTTGAGCCCCCAAATACCCCTGACATCCACCTACGGGGTCTAATATACCCTTATTTCTAACAGTCCCATGTTGATGCCCAATTTTGTCCATCCTTTTGTCCAAGTTACATCGTTAAGCTTCTATTTTAATATTAATTATATTTTTTTTATCACAACCTATAATTAAATTTCTTGATGATCTCTATTATTATTATTATTATTATTATTATTATTATTATTATTACTATTACTATTACTATTACTATTATTATTACTATTATTATTATTATTATTATTAGTATTATTATTATTATTAGTACTATTATTAGTACTATTATTAGGACTATTATTATTAGTACTATTATTAGTACTATTATTATTATTATTATTATTAGTACTATTATTATTATTATTATTACTATTATTATTATTATTATTATTATTATTAGTACTATTATTAGTGTATACGGTAAAAATCGGGTATGAGTCAAAACCGGTGATACGGGGAACAAAAGGAAGGAGGTCACAAGAACATAGATGAAGATTTCTTCTGAACCGGAGGAACGGTCGGACCGGAGGATCTCCCGGACTGGAGCCAAGCGCAGGGCCGATTGGTGCAGTTTCTTCATCATTGGTCGGTCGAGGCCGTTAGTCCGAATATCCGTGGCTATTGGTCCGGTAGAGCCGTTGCGCGTGAGCTACGCGTCGGTAGCGTCCTGTCATGGTCAACCACCAACCATGCGTGTGTCAGACCGTACGGTCAACCTAACCCACTCTGAGCTGTCCTTCCTCTTGTTTTTTAATGATTTGTATTGTATGAGGCCCATAGAGGCAACACTATAAGTAGAGTTCATCCCTCTTCTTTGTAGAGGTTGGCTTACACTTATCAAACACACTTTGTAATAGCAATATATACACAAGATCTCTCTCAAACACCTGATTTCGGTCACATTTGCTGTGTTATTTCTTGCATTACTTCAATCGGATAACATTCACACATTAGTGAAACACACAAATATATAGTAAACCACCGATTATCATTGCTTTCGTCGCATCACAGCTATATTTATACCTTTCTTTTATCAAGTAGATTGAGGCTTAACAACGTATCTTATACCCACTCACAAATTCAATTGATTATCCAAATTCGGGGTAAACAGTTTGGCGCCCACCGTGGGGCTAAGATAATAGTGGCCTTTTGCCTTGATCTCTGCCTTACCTATCTAAATCAAAAGCACTTTCTGTTCGTACTTGAAAAAAAAAACGGACTAAATGGCTGACAGCGGGCAACCCGTCATGTCAACAACAACGAAATCGTGGCCGAAAACGATGGAAGCGGTCCACAAGGACCACCGAACCCTATTGACCCTAACCCCATTAATTCGAGGGAGGGCCTCAATCGACAAAACACTGTCGATCAGGAGAATGCCGCCTTGCCGGCCACTGACCCTCTAAATACCCACAATTCTGTCACTTTGTCCCGGGCACAGGACCGGAGAGAACCGAGTGCGTCGAGTGATAATATTGACTTACGTTTGATTTTTGAAATGTTGTAGGAACAAAGAACGACGATTGTCGAGCAGGGAATTGCAATAGCCCGGTTGCAAAACGGGGGGGAAACAGTGACCCCGGGAAAAACGAGCGGTGTTGCTGAACCCAGAAGGGAGGAGGCACGCATTATCGAGAGCAATGGATCCGGAGTTGGATCCTCCACCGAGGTTCTGAAAATGCTTGAAACTTTGGCAAAACGGGTAGACTTGACCGAGAAGAGGGTCGAAACATACAACTCTAGGGTGGATCAGATCTCGGGGGCTCCGCCTTTGGTGAAGGGACCGGACTAAAAAAGGTACATCCAAAGGCCTTTCCCTCCGAGTGCGGCCCCGAGGCTAATCCCGAAGAGGTTCAAAATGCCGGATATCCAGAAATATGATGGCACAACGAACCCGCACGAGCACGTGACCTCGTACACATGTGCCATAAAGGGTAACGATATGGAGGAGGACAAGATTGAATCGGTACTGTTGAAAAAGTTTGGGGAAACCCTGTCAAAAGGGGCATTGACGTGGTACGACCACCTACCCGAGCATTCGATCACCTCCTTCGAAATGCTCGCCGATGCCTTCATCAAGGTCCACGCCGGTGCCAAAAAGGTACAGGCCCGCAAGGCCGATATCTTCCGAATAACTCAAAGGGATGATGAGTTACTGCGTGAGTTCGTCAACCGGTTCCAAAGGGAACGGATGGAACTCCCCCCGGTTCCAAAGGAATGGGCCGCGCAAGCTTTCACAAAGGGGCTCAATGTTCTAAGTTCAACAACTTCGTTCAAATTAAAAGAAAGTTTGCTCGAATACTAGGCTGTCACATGGGCCGATGTCCATAATCGGTATGAGTCGAAGATTCGGGTGGAGGATGATCAATTCGAGCTCCCCCCGAGCCCGGTAAATATGGATAGAAGTTTTGAGAAACCAAGGAAGGGTTACGAAATAAAGGCCAAATCATCGAAGGAAAGGTACCGGCCATACTCCCATTCGGAGAGGCAAAGTTTTAGGTCGGAAACGTCAAGGGAGAGCCCAAGCCGTTTCTCAGGTCGGGGCAGCAAGCGGGGCGAACGCCCGTCAAACAGCCGGGGTCTCTCACTCAGGAGCGACGCCGGAAGTTCTACCGGAAACAAGGGTTTGCCAAAAATATCGGAGTACAACTTCAATGTTAATACTTCGGGCTTCGTCTCGGCCATCAGCCGCGTCCCGGATGTAAGATGGCCGAAACCCCTGAGGTCGGATCCGGGCCAGTGGGACCCAAACTTGGTGTGTGAATACCACGGAACCCATGGTCATAGAACCGAGGATTGTCGCCAGTTGAGAGAGGAGGTAGCCCGGTTGCTGAAGAATGGTTATCTCCGAGAGCTGCTGAGTGAACGAGCCAAAAGCCACTACAAGGAAAGGGAGACCCATCGAAGGACCTAGCCAGAGGAACCCCAGCATACGATCAACACGATAGTTGGTGGCACCAATGAACCTCGAGGGCCCGTAATGAAACGGGTCAAGGTCTTTGTAGTTCGGGAGAAGCGCAACCGGGATTATGTACCCGAGGGCTCTATCTCTTTCAGCAACGAGGACGCGGAGGGCATCATTCAACCACACAATGATGCATTGGTAATTTCTGTACTTATCTTTAAGACTAAGGTTAAACGTGTTTTGATTGACCCAGGTAGCTCGGCCAACATCATCCGGTGGAGAGTGGTCGAACAGCTAGGGCTGCTTGATCAGATCGTACCGGCAGCCTGGGTACTCAGCGGGTTCAATATGGCAAGTGAAACCACAAAGGGGGAGATCTCATTGCCTGTAAACGTCGATGGCACCATTCAACAAACGGTGTTCTACGTGATCGAAGGGGACATGAAGTATAATGCATTGCTGGGCAGGCCCTGGATACATAGTATGAGGGTCGTGCCCTCAACGCTGCATCAGTTGCTGAAATTCCCCACCCTGGAAGGGATAAAAACCATCCGAGGTGAACAGCCCGCTGCAAGGGAAATGTTCGCAGTAGATGAAGCGGGTCCTCGACCCATAGAATCGGTTCAGAAGGAAAAGGGTGTAACCGGAGGAGAGCGCGCCCAATAGCAATCAAAGCACACCGGGTCGGATCCAGTGCATGAGGAGGAGGATTTCTAGGTGCCCAGATCGTTCGTCATGCCGGATGACTCGAATGCAAGCAAATCAACTGTAGAGGAGCTGGAGCAGATCATTCTGTTCGAGTACCTACCGGACAGAAAGGTATACCTGGGCACGGGGCTTACCCCGGAGCTCAGGAGCAAGTTAATTGAATTTCTTCAAGCTAGCGCCGATTGCTTTGCATGGTCGCATATAGATATGACAGGTATATCACCAGAAGTAGCAACTCACAAGCTCAGCTTGGACGGGAAGTTTTCCCCGGTGAAGCAAAAAAGAAGGCCCATGGCGGAAGCAAAACACGCCTTCGTAAAAGAAGAGGTAACAAAGCTTTTAAAAATAGGTTCTATCCGGGAGGTGAAATACCCGGATTGGCTTGCTAATGTGGTAGTGGTGCCCAAAAAAGATAATAAATTTCGGATGTGTGTCGATTACAAGGATTTAAACAAAGCATGCCCGAAGGACTCATTTCCGTTGCCTCACATCGATAGAATGATCGATGCGACGGCCGGACATGAGATGTTAAGTTTTCTCGATGCTTACTCCGGGTATAACCAAATACGGATGCACCCGGGGGATCAAGAGAAAACATCCTTCATCACCCGGTACGGGACTTACTGCTATAATGTGATGTCATTCGGCCTAAAAAATGCCGGTGCAACTTACCAACGCCTAGTTAACAAGATGTTCGAAGAACAAATAGGAAAAACAATAGAATTTTACATTGACGATATGGTTGTTAAGTCCCTGGAAACAGAGGACCATTTGAAGCATTTGCAGGAAACCTTCGATGTGCTTCGCAAGTATAACATGAAGCTTAACCCGGAAAAATGCGCCTTTGGTGTCCGATCCGGTAAGTTTTTGGGTTTCATGGTGTCAAACCGAGGTATTGAAATCAACCCGGACAAAATCAAGGCCATCGAGGATATCGAGGTAGTGAATAACGTCAAAGGAGTACAGAGGCTCACCGGAAGGATAGCGGCGTTGAGTCGCTTCATATCGAGATCTTCGGACAAGAGTTATCGCTTCTTCTCCTTACTGAGGAAAAAGAACGACTTCGTTTGGACACCGGAGTGCCAAGAAGCTCTACAGGAATTGAAGAGGTACTTGTCTAGCCCCCCGTTGCTGCACACACCGAAGGCGGACGAGCCTCTCTTTCTCTACCTTGCTGTCTCCGAGATAGCGGTAAGTGGCGTCTTGGTCCGAGAAGAATCAGGTACGCAATTCCCTATCTATTACGTGAGTAGAACTTTGGGGGATGCGGAGACCCGTTATCCCCATTTGGAAAAATTGGCATTGGCATTGGTGAGTGCTTCTAGAAAGCTCAAGCCCTATTTTCAATGCCATCTCATATGTGTAGTAACTACTTACCCTCTGAAAAATATCATGCATAAACCGGAATTGTCTGGTAGGTTAACCAAATGGGATGTAGAAATTAGTGGTTATGATATCGAGTATAAACCTCGAACGGCCATCAAATCCCAGATCTTGGCCGATTTCGTGGCAGATTTTACCCCGGCTATGATCCCCGAGGTCGAGAGAGAGCTTCTGCTGACCTCGGGAAAGGCCTCGGGCGTTTGGTCTCTACATATGGACGGGTCCTCGAACCTCAAAGGTTCTGGGCTAGGGATCGTCCTTAGGACCCCGACCGGGGATGCCATTCGACAGTCCATTAGAACTGCTAAATTGACTAACAATGAAGCCAAGTATGAGGCTATGATTGCAGGTTTGGAATTGGCTCGTAGTATGGGGGCCGAAATAATCGAGGCAAAATGCGATTCGCTTTTGGTCGTGAACCAGGTGAACGGCGTCTTCGAGGTCAAAGATGAACAGATGCAGAGGTATCTTGAAAAAACCCAAGTGGTACTTCATCGATTTAGAGAATGGACCATGCAGCATATACCGAGGGAGCAGAACAGCGAGGCCGATGCATTAGCAAATTTGGGATCCTCGGTCGAAGGGGAGGAAATCAACCCCGGGGCGACGGTGCACTTGTCAAACACGGCCATAGAAAACGGACTCGCTGAAATAAACACTATGGGTTTAACTTGGGATTGGCGCAACAAATACATCGACTACTTGCGTGATGGTAAGCTCCCAAACGACCCAAAGGAATCACGGTCACTAAGGACCAAGGCCGTCCGCTTTTGCTTGGTAGAAGGCCAATCGTATCGACGCTCTTTCCTCGGCCCCCTGGCTAAGTGTTTGGACCCCGGTGAAACGGAATACGTGATGAGAGAGGTACACGAAGGAACTTGTGGCAACCACTCCGGTGCGGAAGCTCTGGTCCGAAAAATTATCAGGGCCGGTTATTACTGGAACCGGATAGACGAAGACTCGAAAAATTTTGTCCGAAAATGTGACGGGTGTCAGAAACATGCTCCGATGATTCACCAGCCCGGAGAGTTGCTCCATTTGGTGGTCTCACCTTGGCCTTTCATGAAGTGGGGAATAGACATCATGGGCCCGTTACCCTGGGCGCCAGGTAAGGCTCGATTCATTTTTTTTATGACTGATTATTTCTCTAAGTGGGTGGTAGCGCAGACCTTTGAAAAAATCAGAGAAAAGGAAGTCATTGACTTCATATGGGATCACATCATCTGTCGTTTCGACATCCCCGCCGAGATAACTTGTGATAACGACCCTCAGTTCGTGGGTGCCAAGGTCAGCAATTTCCTCGAGGGATTGAAAATCAAGAAAATTGTATCAACCCCGTATCACCCATGTGCAAACGGGCAGGCAGAATCCACCAACAAGATGATAATCCAAAATCTGAGGAAAAGACTTGAAGCATCAAAGCACCATTGGAGAGAAATATTGCCGGAAGTGCTGTGGGCTTACAGAACCACGTCCAAATCAAGCACGGGGGAGACCCCATTCTCATTGGTTTACGGGGCCGAAGCCCTTATCCCTGTGAAAGTTGGCGAACCAACTCTCCGGTTCAGGTATACCACCGAGGAATCAAACGAGGAGGCCATAGAGGTGAAGCTCGACCTCACAGATGAACTACGCGAAAATGCGTTGGTCCGTATTGCAGCCCAGAAACAGAGAATGGAAAGATACTACAATCGAAGAGCCAATTTTCGACACTTCCAAGTCGGGGACTTGGTGCTTCGAAAATTTACCTTACACACCAAGAACCCCAACGAGGGAAAGTTGGGTCCAAACTGGGAAGGCCCGTATAAGATAACTGGGATAACGGGCAAGGGGTCGTACCAGTTGGAGTCCATGGACGGGCAGCGGTTGCGTAATAACTGAAATGTGGCTCATCTGAAAAGATATTACTGCTAAGGTATGGACTCCCCGTGTTCTCCAATTAACCTTTCTCTTTTGCAGGGAGTCAAGAACGGGATAAAATTAGAGTTTAGGCCTGAAAACACGTGTTGCTCTCTTTTCCTTAGTACGGTTTTGTCCCAAAATGGGTTTTCCGACAAGGTTTTTAATGAGGCAACCAGTACAACGTGTTACTTGACAAAAATAAAGGGTGAATGCTCGGGCCAACGAGGTCACGCCCTCCGAGTGGGGACTTAATAGCACTCACCCAACCTTGCAGCTCGGATAAGTGCTAGGGGAATACCATTGCCCATATCGAAGATCACCTCGGTCAAAGAAGACGAAGAAACTCAACACTTGCCAAGGCAAAATTATCCCCGCCATCGGCCATAGCCTTTGATGTAAGGACCAAACGATCATAATGAATCATGTCCCATTTAGCATTCGATGTAAGGACCAAACGATCATAATGAATCGTGTCCCATTTAACATTCGATGTAAGGACCAAACGATCATAATGAATCGTGTCCCATTTAGTATTTGCTACGACAAAGGCAAAAGGAATGAAAATTCTCATGTGAACAAATATTTGGCAAGTAAATGGGCGTTATCCCGGTGATAACAGCCATATTTCGACACTGCTGAATTCACACGCCCTATACCGAGCACAATGGTCGAAATTCGACAAAGGCAACGAGGTCATAATGATCCGAGCCAAAATTTAGCCAAGGACGAAGAAATACCGTCCCTAAAATATTGCCGAAAAAATACCGGCCCTAAGGAAATGCCTATCGTGTTTCGGAGACATCTGAATTCACAACGCATCGGGTAAGTCCTACGGGCATGGTGAACTAACAACCACGAGCCAGCTCGCCCTCGAAATGGACCAACACTTCCGGCAAAAGTAATGTTAAACATTCAAACAAGGAAACCAGAAAGAGGCATTTTTCATTTACACAAAGGGATGTTTTTTACATCGAAAAATCAAAGTCCCACAAAGGCAAAAAATAAAATAAAAGCCAAGTACAGGCCCTAATTTACTCAGAATGGCTGGAACCGGAGCGCTCAGACTCTGTCCACTCGGAGTCATCGGAGTCGGAACCAAGAGCATCCTTAGCCTCTCCTTCGACCCTTTTAGCCTCAGAAATAAAGGCCAGAAGATCGGTGAAGCCATGCTCAGCTTGCTCGAGAGTAATCCTCTGAGACTTTCACTTCTCGTATTCAACAACAATAGTAGCCTGAGCTTCGGCGGCCTCGACGCTCTTCAGAGCCTCGTCCAAATCAGCCTCGGCCTGGGCCAACTTCGTTGCTAGGGCATCCCGAGCCTCCCCAAGAACATTCTGCATCTGGATGGCCGATTGAAGCTAGACCTGGAAGGTGTCATTTGCATCGGCCGTTTCCTTAAGTTCATTCTTCAAGTCATCGCACATCCGGGCCCTATTCTCCGCTTTCTCTTCGAATAACCTAGCACGCTCCTGATACCGGGCACTCTCAAATTCGAGGAGCCGGTTCCTCTCAGCCAAGCTGGAAGCATCCGACTTCACCAAATCCAGCTCCTCCCGGAGCTGGGAGAAAGCGGTCTCAAGCTCACCGAGCCTCGAGGAAATTTGAGTGTTATCCCGGTTAAGGCCGATCTTCTCAGCTTCGAGGCTCCGATTGTATTGGTCATGGCGACCAGCTCACTCCTCAGCTGACGATTCTTGGCCTTCGCTGCGTCTAGATCGGGCTGAAGATTGGAAAGAGCGACTGCTCGACTCAGCTCCTCCTCCTTCTCCCGAAGAAGATGCACATACTTCTCCGTTTCCCGGCCCTGGGCGTCCAATTGGCCCTTAAGATCGTCCATCTCCTGCTGGGCGCAGACGAAGGCTTCGTTGACAAGCACCACACTCTGCAAAAGAAAGCAAGTTAAAAATTTGAACGAGACAGGGTTAAAATTCTTAGTAAAGGTGTGCAGACATGGCTTAAAATCCTACCCGGTTGCCCGCATGCATACGTTCGTTGATAAGGCATTGCCAGGTGACCCCGGTCATCTTCCGCTTGTCCGAATCTGAGACAAGAGGCCTTAGGTAACTCGCTACGCCCACCGGGCGAGAAAGGAAGCTACAGTCCTCGGGGACGGTGACCACGACCGATTTGGTTCTCCTCGGTTCCACGCTCGGCGCCGGAAAAATACGCACCAAGCTGTCCCTGGCCCCAGATTCGGAGGACCGGTTGGCCGACCTCGTGGCCCGAGGGATAGGGAGATGTCCGAATCCCGCAGCTTCGCCGGTAGCGGGAGGGGTGCCCGAGAACATATCGTCAAACTCGTCAGGCCTCGGAGCTGGAGTAGAGGAACTTGGTGCAGCCTCAATATCTTCGGCAAAGCTCGGGGGTTCCGCAGTTGCAGTAGGTTCATGCTCGGGCGTCAGATCAACGTCAACGGGGACTTCGATCTCCGGTTCCAGCCCGGTCTTTTGACCGAGTTCAGCAGCGGCCGCCTCCCCGGACCTCCTTATCCTTTGCAAGAGAGCTTCTTCAGAAGAAGTTTCACCTGTAATGTCGACAAAGTCAATCGACCTTAGAGGAGCCAGGGAAAGAATTTCTTCCGCACCTGTTTGTGAGACCGGAACCAGGAGTCCTTCAGCAGCGGAAGGAAGAGGTGAAACAGCAACAGCCTCCTCAGGGATCGGAGCAACGGGGGAATCGGCATCAACTCTTCGAATAATGATGTCGGGCTCTGCTTCATCCCGTGAGGTCCGAGCGACGCTCTTCGCCCTCTTCTTCGACTTTTGCCCTCTATCCGAGGGCCTCTTTCTTTTAGCAGCAGCAGATGCAGCAAGGGCACGAGACGCACCCGCTGAGTCGAACTCAGATGCCGGCGCGGTGGGTTCGGCGCCCGACTCCGGTCTTGGATCCACCGAGCCCTTGGGCAAGCCTGAAATCCGAAGGAACAATGAGTACGGATAATGAAAAATGCAGTGAACACAGGTAAAAGCAAAGCATTACCGTGGTTTTAGGCGACCCATCGGCCGCGTGACAGGTGGGCCCATGTCCGGTTGTCATGGTCATACTGGCTGAGGAGCGTTGTGACCCATTCATTTAGGTTACGGACGACCGGAGGAATGTATCCGTTGGCTAATAAAAATAAGAAAAGCAGTGAGAAAATAAGATCGAAGAATGACAAAACATACAAAGGCAATAACTCGAAGTTCAGGCTTACGCTTGTTGTTCCACTCTTCCGGGAAGGGCATGAAATCATTCGGAATGATGTCCGAGGTCCTTACCCGGACGAACCGTTCCAACCAGCCTCGGTCCCTGTCTTCATCCATCTTCGAAAAAAAGGGGTTCCAGCTGCGTTTTGTTAATTTTATCACGCCGCCCCGGAATAGCCTCGGGGAGTATAAGCGTATCAAGTGGGCCAACGTGAACTCTTTCTCAGCGTTATTGGCCAGTAGCCGAAGGCACGCCACGACCCTCCAAACAATCGGGCCGATTTGGGCCAAGGTCACACCGTAAGTCCGACACATGTCTAGGATGACCGGGTCGATCGGAGGGTCGAGTTTGAGAGTGAAGGGGTAGGTGTAAACGTACAAAAAGCCTTTCCGGTGGTCGGTGACTGATTCGTCTGGCCCGGGGGCGAAAATTTGAACCGAGCGTGTATTCCACCCGCAGTCAGCCCGGACCAGGTCAAGCTTATCCTCGGTAATGGAGGAGGGGTATCGCTTCACATCGAATCCCCTGTCGGCCACCGACGAAGGTTTTTCAACCTCGAGATCTTTGCTGAAGTTGAATTTGGCCGGTATAATGTCCGAGGCTGTAGGCTCGAAGGAGCTCTTTGCTTTAACCGGAGATACGGTCTCGGTTCCTAGGGATGAAACCGAGGGAATGTCATGGGAAGTGGTTTCAGACATTTAGAAATGTGAAAAGAAGAAGTTGAATGGATTCAAAAGAGGGGCTAAAGAAAACAGAGGGCAATAGAGGAACAGACAATGTAGAAGAACTCAGAAAACGAGAATCAACGGTGGACAACAACAGTTTAGTGTGGAGAATGGAGCAGAATTGTCTCCTTTTGCGTAGAGTAGACAACGAATTAGCAACAAACTCGATCTGGAAGGAGAGAAGATGTGATGAAAAGGAATAAGCGAAGAGTAGAAATTTAAAGCAGAGAGGAAATGGGTTGAAGATTTGAAGGGTGCTGAAATGGAGAAATGAAGGGTTAAGAGGACATTTTATAGTTTTGGGAGTTTTTGCGGTTACAGTTTTCGGCCAATCCGGGAGCGCCACGTGCCCCCATAATTAATGAGAAGCGACTCGAAACGACGTGCATGCGACGGTTGTCAGAGCGGACCATCTGGGATAGGACACGTGGCCGCTGAAAAGGGAGACGTGACGTAACCGTTCCCGCCAAAATGAGTAGATAACAACGAGCTAACGGGGTCACCGGTTTCGTGATTCGTCCACTTCCCGATTACCCCGATAGATCGGTGACCCGGGAATTGTGGGGACTATCAGTATACGGTAAAAACCGGGTGTGAGTCAAAACCGGTGATACGGGGAACAGAAGGAAGGAGGTCACAAGAACATAGATGAAGATTTTCATTCTGAACCGGAGGAACAGTCGGACCGGAGCCAAGCGCGGGGCCGATTGGTCCGGTTTCTTCATCATCGGTCGGTCGAGGCTGTTAGTCCGAATATCCGTGGCTATTGGTCCGGTAGAGCCGTTGCGCGTGAGCTACGCGTCGGTAGCGTCCTGTCATGGTCAACCACCAACCATGCGTGTGTCAGACCGTACGGTCAACCTAACCCACTCAGAGCTGCCCTTCCTCTTGTTTTTTAATGATTTGTATTGTATGAGGCCCATAGAGGCAACACTATAAATAGAGTTCATCCCTCTCCTTTGTAGAGGTTGGCTTACACTTATCAAGCACACTTTGTAATAGCAATATATACACAAGATCTCTCTCAAACACCTGATTTCGGTCACATTTGCTGTGTTATTTCTTGCATTACTTCAATCGAATAACGTTCACACATTAGTGAAACACACAAATATATAGCAAACCACCGATTATCATTGCTTTTGTCGCATCATATCTATATTTATACCTTTCTTTTATCAAGTAGATTGAGGCTTAACCACGTATCTTATACGCACTCACAAATTCAATTGATTATCCAAATTCGGGGTAAACAATTAGGACTATTATTATTAGGACTATTATTATTAGTACTATTACTATTATTATTATTATTATTATTTTTATTATTATTATTATTACTATTACTATTATTATTATTATTATTATTATTATTATTATTATTATTACTATTATTATTAGTCCTATTATTAGGACTATTATTATTAGTACTATTATTATTATTATTATTATTATTATTATTATTATTATTATTATTATTATTATTATTATTACTATTACTATTATTATTAGTACTATTATTAGGACTATTATTATTAGTACTATTATTATTAGTACTATTATTAGTACTATTATTAGTATTATTATTATTATTATTATTATTAGTACTATTATTATTACTATTATTATTATTATTATTATTATTATTATTATTCTTAACTATTATTAGGACTATTATTATTAGTACTATTATTAGTACTATTATTATTATTATTATTATTATTATTAGTACTATTATTATTATTATTATTATTATTATTATTATTATTATTATTATTATTATCATCATCATCATCATCATCATCATCATCATTGCTACTGCTACTACTACCTTTTCGTTTTACTAGAAAAAAAAAATCACTCATGCATTTATTCTCCTTCTGGCTTGATTGCAGTGTTAATCCTATTTGTCTTCTCTATAAATATTTATTTAAACATATTTTTTGTATTAGCGTCACACTTATAGTTGTTGTTATATTTCTATGATTACTTTACTATTATAAGTGATAAAAACTATTTACCAAAATATTTTGTCCCTCTACTTTTATTATCATTATGAAAATCTATTTGAAATTACTATATTCCCCAAATAAACCAAATAATTTTTTTTCACCCATTTCCTAAAGTTTCTACCCAGCCCATAATCCCCTTCCAACTAAAAATCCCCAAAGGCATCAGGTTACCCCCAAAACCAAATATCCATAACTCATTGTTATTTACTCAAAATTCCTAAGACCCCGTCATCTCTAAATTTCCTTAAAATCAAACATTCCCCGATTCTCGTCGAAATTCCACGGCTACAAAATCCCTTTCTTTGTGCCTTTTATATTCTTTCATTTATTCTAGTTTGATTTTCTCTTCTCTTCTCTTTTCAATTCCACTTTCTTTCCTTAATTCATTCACCTTAATTTCTTACTAGTAATCATAAAAATCATAGCTTAATATCCTCCTTAATTGCGAAATCAAAACTTTCCTCTTTTCATCTAATATGCAAAGAACAAAATGATAGAAGTTTGGACCCGAATCTATTCGAAAAATCCGTCCAAGTTCAAGATTATTATTAATAATAATAATAGTAGTAATAATAAAAGTAATAATAGTAATAGAGATCATCAAGAAATTTGACTACAAGTTGTGATAAAAAAATATAATTAATAATCTAATAAAATAGAAGCTTAACGATGTAAATTGGACAAAAGAATGGACAAAATTGGGTGTCCACATGAGGTTGTTAGAAAATGAGGGTATATTAGACCCCATAGGTGGATGGCAGGGGTATTTGGGAGCTCAAAGGTGGATGACAGGGGTATTTGGGAGCTCAAAGGTGGATGAAGGGTATTTTTGCACCAATTCTAATAGTTCGAGGGTATTTTAGGCCCTTGTCGGTTTAAAGTATGTAGAATGATCTCAAATTCACTATAGTCATAAATTGAAAAGGACATTTTTATATTTTATGAATTTGTGAGCATATAATTTCTAGTTAGAGATAGGAATGGCATGTTTTGCTATTCATTGATTAACTACTCATAATTTCATGTGACGATGGTTTATGCTAAAACAAATACGGTGATTAAAGGCTAGGTTTAGATGAAATTCAAAATAAATTGAATTCTTTGAGACAAAGTTTAGGAATTGATTTAGCTCATCATTAACTCATTGATGCTTTATTCTTAAAAGAAAACTTCCTTACTCAACCAATTAAGGATTACATGATTTCTGACAAATTAAATTGTTCGCAAGAAAAGAAAGATGTGATTATCAATATTTAATAATTATGGGATTGAGGAGTAGATCACTTGGTAAGCATCTCTCTTTTCTATCCCACTTAATTAATCAAATTGAATAAAATTTAAAGGTTTTTTTTCCTTTTATTTTCCAAAATTTTAATCTATTAATTGTTAAAAAGTTTTAAATTTATTTTCTATTGTATAGTTGTGTTAAATAATTAAATATAACTTTATATTTTCAAAATAACTTTTGTTTTTACTAAATAAGATCAAGAGTAATTAATGGTAATTTAAGAATTACTAAAGAAAACTTGATCGATAGAGTACTCTTCCGGTACCAAATGAGTTCTTCAAAGTTATTATCATCACCATTTTAGATTATCTTTGTGCATAGTTATATTTATTAGATGACACCATCACTATTAACAATTTTTTTAGCATTTTTAAAGGGCTCAAATTGATTATATTGACCAAATTAATTGTGTCAACCTAAGTAAAAATGAAATAAAGTAGAGGCAAGAATAAGACATAGAATATGCTATCAAAAAGGATTTCAAAGTATCTTGATTTATTGGCTTATACTATGATACATGAAGTAATAAATAGCAACTCTAAGGATAATTTAAAAGAGCAAACCAATTTAATTGGGCCAACCAAATAGTTATAATGTAAAGTCCTACAAAACTCATTACATTGCCCCTTATATATAGTAGTAATAATTTCTAATAAAGGGTGTTTAGTTGATCTTTTGTTCTGTTGACCACTCTTAACAGAAATAATATACCGGTGATATAAAAAATTAATAGTAATAATATACATATAAGTTAATAATTACCTTTTATAAATATATAATATTAAATCTTGAACGCACTTAATAAACTCAACTTTGCCACTGCTCCTTCCCATCCCTTGATCTTCCACCCCACCCTTCCACCCGTTGTAGTGTTCGCTTAAATTAGTCTATAATTATTCTTGAGATAATATTTTTACTTAACAAACAACAAAAAATAAAATAAAATAATTTTTTCCTTCCTACCAACACACCCTTATTATCTTATACCTTTTAAAAATAAATGAATTTTTGCGATGCATCTCCTTATAATCCCAGAGGGAATCCGGATCTTGAGTGAACCTCAAAGCCATGCCAGCTTGAAGTTAACTCTTTCTATGGACAACCTTTTTTTTAAGACCTAATCTAGGCATTAGCCATTTAAAAAGATGGATTTAGGTTTCGGAGGTAGATCAAAAACCTCAGCGAAGGTCACCGAACATGAACAAGATACGAAAGATGTTAGACAGCGGACCACTTAAACTACTTAGTTAGAGATTGTTTGCTATTGCTTATGCCTCAGCAGAGAAGTAAAGTTCTGCTCTCCTCTCCCGCAACCACTTTGGTACATTGTTTATAGCTTTTTGAAGTTATGCAATAGAAGGGGGAGGCTTGCGCTTGAATTGAAGTAACGCCTTTGGAATATGAGTAGGGCTCCTAAGTGGCGCGTTCGTGGAGGCAAATCGAAGGAAGAGCAAAAGGAAGGAAATCGTAGGCGGGTGCGAAAATTGATTTACCTCTTTCATTTAGTGTTCATTGTCGAATCGAACGCTTAACCCCCGCCCCCAACTACGGGGGAAGTCACACTTTAACTTCCTGCCTTGACCTAGGCCTCACATCGATCGTTCTGTCCACTGAACTCATCAATAAACCTTGACCTTGACTCTCACTACGTACTCATCTAACTATCTCTCCATTAGGCAGGATTTTAGTGGCCCAAGCACTTATTTGTTGAGGAGAAACTGATCAAATTCGGAGCTGTTGATGTTTATATCGATCGATCATAGAAGAAAAATTATTATTCATTCCGATTAAGCTTACTTCCTATTAATCTGCCCTTCATTTTTTCAAAGAAAAAAGCAGTAAGGAGTAAGGAGATTAAACTCTCGGATGAGACTAAGCAGCTACCGACCGTTCCGACGCTCCCTTGACCTATTTTGATGGCTTTCTTGCTCCTCTCCTTAGAGTCAAGTGGCTTTCCGCTCCTGCGGGTGACTTTTTGTCTTACGACATGGCATGGTAATTGATCGAGTGCGCTTTCCTTTCTCCTACTCCCATTTCGGGAAGGGAAGTGCTAAAGGGCGGGCATGCTCGACGGAAAGGAGAGGAAAGCTTCTTCACTTTCGGCACGGGCGCGGACTCCGCGAGCTCTGGGTGGTTCCTTTTCTAGCGCTTTAAGGCGTCCTCAAGATATGTTTTCAGATACCGCTATACAATTACAACCCGTTTTTGCTCAATGGATACAAAACACCCATGCTTTAGCACCTGGTGCAACGGCTCCTGGTGCTGAAAATTTAAATACACCAATTAAAGATTAATTTGTTAATATTATCCTTTTGTTTCTTTCCAAATTTTTATTAAAACAAGAGATAGTCAACATTGTGATTTTTGGAAGACCCATTAAAGAGAAGAATAATTTTGAAAAAAAATACTAATTAATACTACATCTTTTGACTTTGAAAAATTCAACCATAAAAAAATTATCAGAAATTTATTTATATTGGAATGTAGGAGTAGTTAAACTTGCACTTTTAAGTTAAATTCAATTTTCTCTTTTATTTACTACGGCGACGAAGAATTAAATTATCAATATATTTATTCCTTTTTCTACTTTTCTTATAGGTAACCCCTCGTGGGTTATCATTTCAATTAGCCATTCTTCATTCTTATTTCTAATTTTTCCTCTCAATCAAATAAAATAAGTTAAAAAAGGAAACATATATTTTTTTTTGGCGGACACTTGAAAGAAGGCAGATCCTTAATACTCCCAACGTGTGATAAATCTAAACATTGTCAGATCTCTCTGTCTGTATTCGATGATCTTGAAGTCAATAAGTTGGGTATTGTTAAGAGTGTAATAAACAAGGAAGTTAGAGCATGAGATGAGATGAATTTAGTGGGGAGAGATAAAATTGAGTCATTTGTTTCCATTTTCGTTACTATTCTTCCCCATGAGCTCTCACCATTGCTTTACTCCACCTCCACTTTCTTCTTTGTAAGCACTAAACATCTTCTTGATTAAAGGTTTTTCCATTTAATGATTTTAAATACAAAGATGAATGAATTGTTTTTGATGTGCAGATATTGAGTGCATACTTTGTGGTACTTCCATTACGTGATGAAGGGGCTATTTCTTTGGGCTTGGGGAATTTGCCAAGCTTGTTTGTGGGATCCTTGTTACTCACACTCCTTGCTGCCCCTCTTTCCACCTTAATCTTTTCATTGCCTAATCTTTCCAAGTCCAAGGTATTATTATTCATTAACTCACTCTCTAATCTCCTTCTTTTATGTGTGTTTATTATAATTGGCTTACTACATTCACAACCCCTTTAAACTTGCCTGTAAGGACACTCCAACTACTGCTTGTTCTAATTGAGCACCTCAATACTTTTACACGTGATTGACTCTGCTCATTACATAGATAAGTTAACCACATAAAATGTGTGATCTCTTTTTAATTATATACATCATGCTCAATTGGACGCGTGACGTTTTATGACTTATTGAGACTAATTCGTATTATTAAAGGAGGTGATATATTTTAAGTGGTTAACTTATCTACGTAATGTGCGCGTGGGCAAAAAATTTCCAAAATTTGTACCGAAAGTATCTATTGGGAATACTATATTATGTTCAGGTGCACAATTAGAACAAGCCGTAGCTCGAGTGTCTAAACGAAATTTATTAGCAAGTTTGAGGGGATGTCGATGTATTAAACCTTTTTTATTTGTTAAAAGGATAGTATTGTTAATACCAATATGTGTCATACATAGATGAAGGGACTACTCTAGTGTACTTTCCTTGCAGCTCTATTACTAAAATATTTAAAACAAAAGGGGAGGAGAATCATAGACAAAACGTTCTTCATATGCATCAAGCGTCACACTACTTTAGCTAATTTATCTGCTACTTGATTTTCTTTCCGATACGCGTGCCCTACCGAGGGCCACTCCAGCTGCTCAAGCAGGCACCTGCAATCCGTGAAAATATGTGAAAATTTGTTGTTTCCAGAACCAAGTTTAACACTTCTTTTGAGTCTATATTTACTTCAAGTGTCATTAATTTCCAGTAAGTGCTTGTTTTGGACCCTGTTGGAGTGGTAGTAATTCTGCACAAGTGTATGTTGTTTCTATTAGGTTTCTAGCAAAGCCTACAACCCATTCCCTTTTTGCATTTTGAATAACTCCTCCTACACCTCCATGCCTAAGATTAGTGTATGCTGCACCATCAGTATTAAGCATGAGCTGCATGACGTAGTTGTCTCTTGGTGGTTTCCGTTTGACCACAATAGAGTGTTGTATTATAGCTGTAAAATTATTGTTTCACTAATGTATTTAATAAATGATAATTTTTGGCCTAGTTGGTGTCATTGAGAGTAATATTGAATTTATCAGCGACACCAAATTATCTGGCTATATTTATAATGATTAATGAGAAGCAAGAAGTTGCAAATCTTGACACTCTACGACATAAGGATATCAAATTGTACACACCGTTTGTTGTCTAATGCTGTGAATTAGCTTCAGCTGCTTACTGTCTTCTTGTGTGGTGAAACCAACGTGGAGTGTTAGAAACTGATTTAGGATTGTTTTGAGTCTTTTTAAATGTCATCTTGAATGGTCGCTTCTTTAAATTCCAGGCTTTGGTCTTGATACACAGGTTTTTTGGGCTCACGCTTGTTGCATTCTACATCCTGTGGCTTTCTTCTACTCCGGGTAGTTCACCATTTAATATCAAGGTACAACTTCATGATTTGGCAGCAACTTTTTGATGATGCAACTGTTTTAATGAAAAATGACAATATTGCAGGGACTACTCTATGTGTCCTCAACTTTGAAACAGGAATTAAAAGTGGAAGTGAGTCACACGAATACTCCAAACTCGTCGAGTTGGAGCAACCATGGGTGGTTTTACGTGTCAGTGAGAATTGCCTTGTTTCTTTGGGTAAATGCTTTTGCTTAATTCTCAATTATTGCAATAACCTCTAATAGTAGTATTTGTCAAATTTGATGTTTATTTCCTGAATAAGGTTCTTGCTTCATTGTTTCTCAGGTTGCTTTGCTTAATCTTATTACTATATCTTCAACTTGGGCTAGAGTTATTGATGTGATGGATAGTGAGGTAATTGTACCTCTAATTGATTGGATAATTTTAACAAGATATCATCTCCTACAGAAGGGAATTTAAAGTGATTAAGTACATACCTTGCCTAAACAACATAATAGATCAAGATATTGTTTTTACACTTCATGATAGCAATTTGAGATAAAATATAACTTTTTACTGTATACAGTCAGGGTCAAGATTGTTTGGGTTTATTGGTGCTGGTGCTACACTTGGCCAGCTGTTTGGTTCGCTATTTGCCACAGGAATGGCTTGGTTAGGACCGTGTGTGTATCTCTTTATGATTGTCTTGCTTCCTTATTCTGATTATTCTCTTGAGGCTCTTTTGTTTTCTATGTTCTAAGTAGTTCCCTTTTGGTTCTTGCAGATTTACTTCTTGTTTCAGCAATTCTCATGGAACTTGCTGCACAGTCATCAAAAGGAATCAAGAAAGATGTCTTACAACTTCCTGAAGAACTATCTCCCCTAAGGTTTTCTTTCTTCTTGTTCTACCCCCATAGGGGAGTATTACTAGGTTTTATTAGCAATAGAATTTTTCACTAGATGAGATTAGGAAAAGAGATTTCTAATTGTACGATCAGCTCCCTCAGTAGCTCTTTCCACGCAAGCAATTAGCCTCTTTCTCTCCTTATTAGCCTTAGGATGGCTGTCTCAGGTTTCTTACCCTGTTATTCCTGGTTTGCAGTTGCATTGGTGTCTCATCTTTTTCTGGGTGGTGAACTTCTTTATTAGTGAAAATTCTCTCTATGATAACATAATTTTGCCTAGTCTAATTGAGTCATGGTGTAAGTTCGATACAGGTCCGTCTATCAGCTCCCTTTATTTTATTTTCTTGGATACGGAGGTGTTTGATCTAGCAGGAAAATCTTCTTGTATAAGAACAAACTGGAAAAAGATATAGGCATTGTACCAAAAAGTTACCATGAACCTGATATCTTTATCTGTGCTCCATTCAGTTTGATAGTCCAAGAGTATAAGAGGAAGACATTATGTAACTCCTTAAGAACACACCATAAGGATGATTATAAATCAGTCTGGAAGTGTCTTCCTCTACAGTTTAACATATGAATTCATCTCTCTGGACAGTACTATCTCCCTCACAAATTAGATAAAATCCTTTTGACTAGCATGAAGGTTTTACTGTTTTAACTTTATTTATTACTCCCTCTGTCCCACTTTATGTCGCTTACTTTCCTTTTTAGTTTGTCCCAAAAAGAATGACACCTTTCTATATTTTTTTTGATTAAGCACCGGGTGTCCGGGTCTCTTTGAGCCCCGACTAATCCCGGGGGTGCACAGGCCCTCGGCAAGGAGTTTCCCGCAAGTGCACCACGGGTAATTCAGGGTTTTACCCCAGTCCGATGGCCCTCAGAAATTGTTTGCACCCAGTGGGTTTCGAACTTGAGACCTTGAAAGGGAGCACCCCAAGGCTCAAGCCAATTACCACTAGGCCAACCCCTGAGGGTTAAATGACACCTTTCTATATTTAGAAACAATTTATCTTTAAACTTCCCATTTTACCGTTAGTGAGATGATTTATAACCACACATATGTCTATGGCTTGTTTTAAACGACAAGCTTCGCAAGTCTTTTTTTTTTCTTACCCTCCGTATCCAGTGACATAATTACATATCTATATCCTAGCTAGGTGTTAATATGTTTAATGTATAGCTGAAACGTGAAAAAGTAGGAAATCCTGTTACTAAAAATAAGATTTCACATAGGGCCGGGTCCATATCTACTGAGATTCGGACCGTGTGCCTTTGGCCTTCAGGGATGTCTTGGTTATCAAAAATAAATATATAAACAAAAAGATAGATACACACTGCAAAGTATAGAACTATTGGATACTATTAGTTTCTAGATATAAATCTTTTGATTTATTGGAAGAATGAAGTACCCAGACTAGCAGTGAAAGAGAGGCGCTTTGAATGTCCTTGCATGACTTATTTTCTCTACCTCCTTCCTCACCCCACCCTACTCAAAATGAAAGAAGAATATTGTAATTGAGCAGTTTCTAACCTTTATCCTTTTGGTTTTCAGGGAAGCTGATATCGATCAAGCTAAAGAGGTTGAGAATGTACCAGAGCTCACACAGAGAACAACTTCCCCAAAATCGCCAGCTTCTGTAGCAAAGCCTCAGCTCTGGGCTATATTGGATGGACTAAAGCTTATTCTATCTTCGACTTACTTGTTGCACGTATCATTATTCCTTTGGCTGAGTGCAGTCGTGTCGTCCTTTTTTTACTTCCAGGTACCATAAGAATTTCCTTTGTTTAAGTGACAGAATGCATCATCATCTGTAGTGTGGTGCATTTATGTGATTTACTGATCTCACATGGATGACCACCTTTGTGAAAGACCAGCTTATAGTTACTGCAGCCTCACCCCCCCCCCCCCCCCCCCCCCCCAACCTTTTGACTCTTTTGCAGAAAGTAACTGTTATTGCTGCTGCAGTAACAGATCCCACTGGTAGGAGGAGATTATTTGCACAGATCAATAGCTTTATTGCTATTTTCATCCTTGCTGGGCAGCTTACTTTGACGGTATGGTATAGATGTATAACATGTAAATATTCAATCGCAAAGCTAATCCTTTTTCTCCCTTGTGTGTGTAGTGTGTTATTCCGGGAAGAAGGCAATGGGTATTGGGGGGATATTCAATTTCTCAAATCTGTGGAAGTGTATACAATCTCTCTGTGCTACTTGAACAACTCTAAAATAAAACTTATCTTATCTGCTCTCAAATGTGATGGAGGTTCTGACTGGAGCCTGTGGTGATGGCTTCTTCCTCGCCAAATACTCGTCGTTTCGCATCACTTTCCTCATCTGAGTTCCACCATAGAATATAAACTACGTCTGTCACTTGGGGGGTGTTTAAGAGTGTTAATATCACGTTGGTAATGTCAGCTCCTAGTGTGTTAGTGGTGTATCTTGAAGGATCCCCAAAGACTTCCCATGTATTCAAAGTCAGATTACGTAGAATTTTAAAGTGATTAGATATATAGGACAGTTTTATAAGTTGATCAGTTTCCTAGTGTCTTGAACTGCAGTTCCCTTTCTTTCTTTTATTTTTCTCTACATTCACAACATATTTCATGATTCTTTTAATCGTATATCCAGTGCCAAAACTTTTAAAAATCTTTATTCATCTCTTGGTTGCAGGGGCGCATCCTTACTTTTGCTGGTGTTACTCTAGCCATTTGCGCCACACCTTTTGTTGCCTTCACAAATTTAATAGCTTTAGCAGTATGGCCTACATGGATTGCAGTGGCCATCTCAGAAACCCTGAGGAAGGTATATTTACTTTACACCTTTTCCCCAACCTCGAAAGAGAAGTGATAAAAACTAATGACAAGAGAAGTTGTAAAAAAGGAAGTCATTCAGGCATTCGTACAGTTTTTAGTTGCCAGAATACCTTATTAGCCCCTAAACTTGTCACGATTTTTTAGTTGACACCTAAACTTTTCTAAGTCCTCATTACCTCCTCCGTTCCCTATACTTGGCTATTTGATAGCCTTGATCCTTGACCAATCTCACCTGATGGAAGTGAGACCCACGCGCTGCCATGTGGATTTCTTTGTCCACGTGACATTTTTTAAAAATAAAATCTTTTTAAACTCATTACATTTTTGGATCATCTTTTCCGGGCCAAATTTGTAAAAAAGTTTAACTCATTATTTAGGCCATGTTTTTTTTTAATTTGACGGAATATAATGGATTTGGTTGTGCATTCAGGTTTTCAGTTTGGTTTTGCATTATTGGGTTTCTGTTTTTCGGTTTTTGGTTTTGATAAAATGCCATGCAAGAAGAACCAAAATAAATTTGGTTTGGTTCGGGTTTGATTTTTTTGGTTCGGTTATTTTCAATTGTAAAGGTTGTGTCATATAAGAAAACACGGATCTAATATAATCAAATAGTTATATTTGAATGACCAGAAAAGAATAATCTTTATAAAGAATGAGAAGTGGTAATGTCAAATCTCTTAAATTAATATTTTTTATAAATTCAATTCACATGACTGAGATAATGGACAACACCGATAAGATAACAATAAATATGTGATGAGATAGCCAAACACTCCTAGGCTCCTATAAAAGCATAATGGAACAAGTCAACAAGAATAAGCTTGCACTTCTAATATCATAGTCAAACCAAAATGTAGGTATGAATTAATGCTAGTCGATTTCTTTACTGACCATGTGCCAAGGATGAACTGTGTTATATATAAACATATGATGTACTCTATCAAATAATTCGGTTTCCGGTTTTTGTTTATTAAAATCTGAAACCAAACCTAGAAAACAAAATTTCTAATCTGAAACCAAACCAAAACCTGGAAAACCAAACTAAATAGCAAAAGAAATTTTGGTTTGGTTTGATTTTACGGTTTAATCCGAATAATGCACACCCTTATTAATGGAGTTTCAACCAAACTTTTTACGAGTTGGTAAGAAATATAAAGTTGAAACAAAAGTTCATTGCATATAAAGAAAAAAGGGAAAGGGCCAAATATACCCTTGAACAATTAGAAATTGGTCAATTTTACCCTCTGTTACTTTTTTGGCTAATAAATGCCCTCACCGTTAGTTTTTGGCTAAAAAATGTCCTCACCATTACGTTTTTGGCTCAAAAGACCCTCCAACTATCCAAATAGCTCAAAAATACCATTCCTACCAACGGTTGCTCTAAAACAAGGGAAAATGGGCCAATTTATCTCTTGAACATATGAGAAATTTAATTATGAGAATAATTTCTTTAAATAATTTTTTATTTCTTCTCTTTTAATCTCATTCAAACCAAATAAACGAAAGAAACTGATAATTTTTGCAATTCTCCATTTTCTCTGATACTTTTTCTCCTTTCATAATTATTTTCAACCTTACATCATATATGAGACCAACAAATGTACCTGCAAGCCAACGTAACATCAAAATAGAAAGTTAATGATATGTGAGTCAGTGAGTTAACTAAACATGCACTCTTAATTAGCCTCCATGAAGGAATAGAACTTAAATATACAGATAATTATGACTGCCAACTTCTTTATCAAAAAAATAAAATAAAATAAAAAAATGTCCCAACTTGATATACTAAAGAAGAGGTGTAACATGGAATTTATAAAACCTTAGATTCAAAGCAGTTGGGATAACTGCACTTTTGGTCCTCCCATTATTAATTTTGAGTAAGCATATTTAACATTTAATTAACTAAACTTTATATTTTGGTCCTTTTTATAGGAAACCTGTTATATTTGAACTATTTCTAGAACAATATTACCTTCAAGTATGCGGTAACAGTATAAAATTTAGCACATAACATTAATAATTAAATGGATTAACATTTAATAGTATGTCGAGTTTGTGAAGATTCGCACTCAGAAGGATTAGAAGTGTTCTTATCAATTAAATGAGGGATAACTATACTTAACTAAAAATCACAAAGACCAAAATTAAAATTTATGAATACTTGATGTAAAACACAAATTTTTCAAAGCTGGGCTAGCTATCTTTGGTATACGAAGTTGGTAATTGAACTTATATAAAACTTAAAATTGGCATTGTATACAAATTATAGTTTAAATAGTCAAAGTAATCTCATAATCTCCAATATAAGTTTTTGCTCAAGTTTTTACAATTAAGAGCACTTGTTCTGAACTTTAAATGGAAGGCAAAACTGCCCCATTTCGAGTAGTTCAACAAAATTGTCCCATTTTTTCTTGTTTTGCAGTAACCGTTAGTATGTAGGGTATTTTTGATCTATTTGGCTAGTTGGAGGGCATTTTTGAGCCAAAAACATAACCGAGGGTAAAATTGACCCATTTCAAATAGTTCAGGGTATTTTTGATCCTTTTCCCAAGAAAAAAATAAAAAGAAATACACCGTTGGAACTCTATGATATTGGCTAAAGCTTTTATTATTTGGCAAGAGATAATGAAGTTTCAGCCAAGTTCTTTTTACATATTTTTCGTGAAAAAAAAATAAAAATACATAGTTGAAATGAATAGGCATCACATCTAAAGAAGAAATAAAAAGAAATACATGGTTGAAACTCCATTATTTTGGCTAAAACTTTTTCTATTTGGCTAAAAATAATGAAGTTTCAACTATGTTTTTCACAGATTTGTCCCGGAAAAAAATACATAATGGAAATAAATAGCTATTGCATTCAAAGAAGAAATAGAAAGAAATATGCTGTTGGAACCCATTATTGTAGCGAAATTTTATTTATTTGGCTAAGCATAATGGTGTTTCAGCCAGTTCTTTTACATTTTTGGTATGAAAAAGAAGAAATACACAGTTGAAACAAATAATCTTTGCATCACTGATATTAAGAAGCAGCAAGGAGAAAGACAGAATTGGAAGAAATAGACTGTCTATATGGCATTTAATGGTTGGAAAGTTCCCCATTTGAAAGATGATTTTCAATTTTTCTTTACTTTGATGCCCCTAACAGAGAGTGTCTCCACGCTCTTTCCCACATCACCATTCAGGTGGTTGAGGCTATCAAATAGCCAAGTATAAAGTGGATAATTAGGACAAAGAAAAGTCTAGGTGTGTGCTGAATAAGCCGTGCCAAGTTTAGGGAGGTACTGAGGTATTCTGCCTTTTTAGTTTAACAGGGAACTGACAGGTTTTACAATGAATAAAAGATAAGTAGGGATACACTTACGCAATTGAGCCTTATATTTTATTGTCTTTTACAATTAGGTGGTCACATATGTCGTTACCAGGCCTGCAAGGGAGCTTCTTTTCACTGTTGTCTCACGGGAAGAGAAGTATAAAGCAAAGGTATGTTAAAAAAATAGTGACCTGAAAGCTTATCAAAATTCCATCTTACATACTAGCAGCAGCCTGAATTGTGAATATCCTGTCTGTAGTATTTCTTGATTTCCACTTCTTTAATCTTTTTGATAGGAGCATAGCTGGTAGGTTAACATCATTTTATTAGGTCCGCATGAAGTGTTTAATGACACTTAAAAGAATTATCGTGGTTATAATAGTTGGCTGCTCCGAGTGTTCACTTGAATATCCCTAGCAGTAGAATGATTCTCTTTTTTTTTTTTTTTTTTTTTTTTTTTTTTGTGGGGGGCGACGTGTCTACGTAGGTATGCATGGATGTGATTGTTCAAAGACTTGGGGATGCTACAGCAGCTGCAATGTACAAGCTACTCTTTAGCACTCTCAATGGCAAGGCATCAGCTGTTTCTCTCTATGCCCTGCCCGTAAGTTAAACCTTCTCTTGACAACACTGCTCCAGATTTCTTGGAACTATCATCTGCGTTTATACTGTTCCAGATTATTGGATTCACTAACGCACGCTTCTATGTAGTGATTGCAAAGCCTCAGAGAAATTAAGGTTGAATGTTCAACGTAAATTTGGCATTTCTTTCAGGTCTGCTTCACGTGGATACTGACAGCATTCTATCTAGGGCACAGATACAGGCAACTTTCAACGGCTCAGCCCTCTCAACCTGCTGAAACACGTAGATGATGATTTTATGTGCTTCATACGGAACATAATGCCAAACATGAAGAGTTTTTGTATCTTTCAAAACATCGGTGGTAAAAATAGCCTCTTTACTCCTTTTCTTTTGGATCAGTTTCCATTCAGAATGAAGCATGATCTTCCCGAATGTGGTGTTTGCTTGTTGCTCGCACCTTAGCCTGCACTATTCAACAAAGCCCTCATAACAAAATACTCCAAGTGATCACAGAACTTGAAGAACATTTAAAAAAAATAAGCTTGAAGAAGAACCTCATCTACACCCAGAGGAGACACTAAGCTGAGGTCAAGTTATTCTTGACTTCTGGAAATGTGTGGCTACCAGTAATTAATGGCATGATTCATCTTTGGTTCCTTCTTAATGAATGAATACCCTGCACAAGCTTTTCCCAATTTGCAAACACGGTAGATTGAACCTATAATAGAGGGAGCCTGGATTTGGGGGTGCTGACGATTGCTGTTTATAATGAATGACCATGTTCTGTGCTATATAGGTCAATTGTGAACCCTCCTAAACATGAAAATAATGCTTGTTCTCTTTGAGATTTTATTAGAAACTAGCTGCTATCCAAGTCACTGACGTGAAAATTTGCACTTCAGCTTCAATATTTGCGGGTCAAGGACAATGTCTCAAGTTCTGGCAGTTAATGTTGCTTGTTCCAGGGCACGGATACAATTCTAGTGGTTGAGGATCGACATAAAAGCTTGACGCAGGTTTTCTATTTGGAGAAGTGAATCAGGAAATCGACTATATTTCCTCGAATGTCACAATTTTATATACATTTTTGGGTGATTTTGATGTCTTTGCGGTTGTTAGTTTCTAATTGGTCTATTAGATATCCATCTCTACGAAAGGACATTGTCTTGCAAGACGTCTATTTTAACTTACAATGGCCACATATTGGATGTGATCATTACAGTATGCTATATTACCCCCTCCGTCCCAATTTGTGTGTCTTGATGCCCCTAATCACTAGCAATAGCACGAATCATAAGCTACGGCACGCGAAGGAATGGTTCCATGAATCATGGGTGGATCTTAACAGATTTCCCATCAGAGGACTGCACTTTTTGCTTTTCGAGAGTCAATTTGACGAAACTTTGAAGCTAAATTGGATTAGATTAGCTTAATATTTTAAGATTAAAATCTATATATTTTGAGAACTCCATAAAAAAATACTATAATTTGCAATTTTTATATATCAATTTGATGAAAAAATACATCATAAAATGTTAACCATTATATGACTACCATTTGGTTTTGTAACCCCCAAGCCGTCCGTAGCCCGTTAGTCTTTGAATCCAAAAAGAACACAAAAAGCGGCTAAGAAATCACTTCAAATGAAGAAATTTAGAATAGTATTATAATTGGTCGAATTCGAATTTAAGAAATCACTTCAAATGAAGAAATTTAGAATAGTATTATAATTGGTCGAATTCGAATTAGAATAGTATTATAATAGAAGCTTTCAATGAATGATCGAAATAACCATTTTAAAAAATAAATATTATTTAGAATTCAAGATGAAAGAAATCCGTTGCTATCAAAGTATCCAGTAATTCGCCCTCCTCTCGTAACACAACATAGCTAGCTCCTGTACGGATTTTCTGTATCTTGCAGATCCTCCTCAATACAGCAGCAAAAGCACCCTTCGCCTGCGTCAAATTAGTTAATAAAATCACGTAAGTTAAGGAGGAATGTACCATATCTCAAGAAGTAAAAGGAGTCGCAAAACTTGGGTGATACTGAAGACATCTGATTGTGCTTTACATTTTTGGGGTGCTTATTCACTAGATTAACTCAAATATGAAGAGGCTCAGATGCTATGAGCAATCTTGTCAGCAGCAAAAGTTTCAATTTAGTATTTTTTTTTTTTAAGGATTCCCTGAAAGGTATGGGGGTCGAGGATTAAGGCGGAAGGTTAGTAGATAGCCGAGTGTTGTTGCATTTAGTGTGGGAGAGGTAGGGGGCTAGCCTCCTCTTCACTTCTCCTTATTAGTAGTATTTTAGTAATTGCGTAGTTTCTTTTTCTTCAGTGTTTATTACTATCTGCTGCTTCATTTCATCTGTATCCTATTTTTTTGTTGTCTTATTTTCTTGCAACCATGCTTCAATTTCTTCTTTTCTTTTGAGCCTTGGGTCTATCAGAAACAATCTCTCAACCCCACAAAGGTAGGCTAAGGTCTGCGTACATCCTACCCTCCCCAGACCCTGTCTTGTGGGATCACACTTGTGTGTTGTTGCTGCTGCTCCCTGCATTTACAAGCCTAATCTATAGGTCAGTGAGCCACAATAAGCAAATTGTCTCGACAAGTTGTCATACCTCTTTAGATTTTAAACGAGATCTAAATTGTAGGACAAGATCCGCTGTGCTCACTGATTTTCCCTGCAACAGAAAAGCTCTAATTTCATCTTCAGTAATAGGACCTGTGGCAGGACTTGGAGCAGTCATCGCATCCTGCACAATAGGAAGAGAAGGAGATCAACATTAGTATAATAAGAGAAAAGAAATAATCCCTCCTTAGAAAATCAAGGATAGTAGTGGGCTTTGTTAAACAGTACAGGTGAGTTACCTGCAAAGGAGGTAACAATCAACTTCAAGATTTAGAGTTTTCTTCTCCTAGATTCTTTAAACTAAGAGGACCACAAATGGTTTTCTAGGTGGGTGTGAAACTTGAGATGCCTTGACAGCATCCAATTTTCATGCAAAGAACACACCATGACAAAAGCAAATAAAAATCACTTTGTGGTTTCCACATTTCCACTACATTCACGTTGTGGATATGTTGAGTCTTAGAGAGGTCCAACATTCCCCCTTCGTATAACATTATTTGTGAAACGTTATTAGTTTCACAATTGTTCTATTGAACACCCTATCACCTAGTACTCCTGAAGCACTCCTCTATTAGGTCATTCATTTTTATTCTCTTTGTTACATCTTTGTCTTTTCATGCCATTCTCCAGAAAGACTATGCCAAAGTATCTAAATTGTCGGTATTTAAGAACCACAATCAGGTCTAATCTCATTTCACTTTCATTCATCTTGTAGAGGATAACTTTCAAAGTCTTCAATCTGCTTCTACTTATCATGAGTCATGACACTTTCATGCCCCATGGAACTTCTCCAGAGTTTAACTTTTTGTTAACATAGCTACTTATGTCAATTAACATAATACCATCTGCAAATTGAATGCTTCATGAACCCTCTTTACGTATACTATTGGTTACCTCATCCATGCTCAGGACAAAGTACAGACTCAATACAAATAATTGCTTCTGGCAAACTCCATATGTCCTCCACTATTCTCACATTTGTTCCCGCTACTTTGTACATATCTTTTAAAAAACATGTATCTTTCTTCCTTCTCCAGCACTCCCCAAGGGTTGATGAATTTCACTCTTATCATATAAATTGCGCACCAGGAAGCCTTATATAAAGGATTCGCTAGCATGAAGGTTAAGTGGAGTATAGTGTCCTTTCTCTCCCTATAAATTTTGCTTGAACGTCTTATGAAAGCCTTTGTTGTAAATCAACCAGGCATAAACCCAAACTCAAACCGGTTCTCTGTCACCCTTATAATATCTCTAAGTCTATACTTCATTGCTCTTTCACAATGCTTCTTTGCGTGACTCATAAATTTAATACCACGACTGTTCATTCAGGCTCAACATGATTAAATGTTAAAGCTGGCTCTTTCACAATGCTTCTTTGCGTGACTCATAAATTTAATACCACGACAGTTCATTCAGTGGAGGAGACACATATCCACTAACAGAGAACCTAAGGTTGTTTAACACATTTCACCTCTTTCATCTGCTAAATGCATCAGCCTTCACAAAGTTAATATCAGTCATGCTCGTGAAATAATTGCATTCATGCAATTGAACCTGTAATTTCATCTATAATCCCAAGCAATAAATCCAGGATGATTCTAAGTGAATACATGAACTAGTTGCACAACAAATTACAGAAAAATCATGACAGAACAGACATAGCCCAAACCTTATCCATAGTGAAAGAATCAAGAATAGACCACTCATTCCTTCATCTTCTCCAACACATTAGTTGAGAAACTAGTGCATTTTAATAACAGAAAAAAAGATTAAACCCGCTATTTTCCCCCCCTCAGAATTTGTGAGCTAAAGGCACAAAAACTAGTGCAATCGGGACAGCTATTCACTTAGCCGAAACCTTTCTGGAGTGTGAACATTGAATTTTATAGAGAAGCAGAAGGGTGTCATATTTGCTTCTCAAACACATGTTACTCATTAATAAATGTACCTCAATGAAACAAGTTTTAGTCTCACTAGGTTATACAATAGGGCCTGTGTTCCTCATTATTCTCTTATCCTATCCTTGTCAGGTCTCAGAAAATCTTAACAAAAACAAGGACCTAGTTCACACATTAAATCAATATTATCTCAAGACAAAATTGTCGATCCTGGTGTGACAAACAGTTATGTTTTTCTTTTGTGAAAACCGTGGTGTCCGGGCCAGCTTGTGTGCACCACCCACCTGCGACAGTATAATGATGTGAAAGTGTTAGACTGGACATGGAGTTTTAGAGAAAAAGAAGATTTTTGAAACTTATGGTTTAAATTTTTGATACTATAAATGATTTCATTAAGGATAAAATGGAAAGACTGAAATTAAATTGGTTCTAAATACGGAAAAATGTCATTCTTTTTTGGACTAACTAAAAGGGGAAGAGTGACAATAACAATAATAATAACAACAACAACAACAACAGTGATATAATAGGGGCTCTTTATATTTTAGAGGCATATAAAGCTATGATAAGGTCAAAATACTCCTAGAAAAGCAATAGGTTCCAAACCAACGTACTAACAAGAATAAAACCTATTACTAACTAGTAGATATCATTTATATGGATCTTATTCTTTTATTGTATGCTATCTTTAGCTAAGTCTACATTGTTCTTAGGAATTGTAGGTCTTTCGAGACAACTTCCTTCCTTGTGATTTTCGGTCTACCTCGTACCCTTTTTAACATCATCACTCACCATAATTCACGCCTATGAACTGGTATAAGTCGATGCAGGACATGAACATACCATCTCAAGCGAATTTCTCTCATCTATCCTCAATACATGCTGCTTGCACCTTCTGACATATGTGATCATATTGAAGCCTGCTTATATAAATATAACAAAGAAGTGCAAAAAGAAAGGTGAAGAAATTACATGGTGGCAGAAGCTCTTGATCTCGTTGGGAGAAAAGGAGGAAAGGATAATGTGCTTGGGTTAAATGAAAGATAAAAGGGGGGAAGGATTAATATACTGACAATACCTACCTATATGTGTGTCAAACATCTTCTACCAAATCATCATTACTAATTTACTACAATGTTTGAAAAAAAGAAGAAAACATCAATCCGTCTTTATTCAACAAAAGATGAAGGTCCATTTTTAACAAAGGAATCCTACAGAACAAAAAAGTTAATCTATTTGGATTAAACATTATCTTTAATAATCAATTCTCCAAAAATAACACACATTTGAGTGACAAAATATTCCTATCTTCTCGGAGGAGGACTAAAAATTGGTTGCTTCTGCCATACAAACTTATACTATTACGTGGCACAAGCAAAATGCATATCCACAAAGTTTTGAATTTCTCAACTACAACAATGAAACCACTAGCATTTACTTAGTGTTACTTCACTCTCAATCAGCACCATCAAACTCAAATACACTGATATCTTTGCAGAAGCAAAACCTAGCGTATGTCCACCTAGCCAATTGCTTTCAAACAGAAAGAAAGACCATAACGCTTCAAAACCCAAAGGCACTAGAAAAAAATCTCTATTTTCCCACTAATTTTCCACTGAAAAATGTTCGGTGGGAAAAACCAATGTAGTAGTGTTTCCACACAGAAAAATTAGGAAGTTTTCCAGCGTTTCAATGGTAACTTATTTCCCACCATGCGTTTTTCCAGTGAGTAGTGAGTTGGTTCCCTTAGAATGAAGTGGGAAAGTCACGTTTTATAGCACTAATTTCCCACTGAATATCGGTTGGAAAAACCTCTCTTTCTAGTAGTGAGGACTGAGGAGTCCACAAAATTTTGGCAAACACTCCGACAAACTACTAGCATCTATCAATTATGTCTCGATCCCAAACTAGTTGGGATCGAGAATATGAAAACTCAATACAAACTACCTGCACTGGGTCCAAGCGAGTGGCCTAGTGGTTGGTATGTGAACCATGAGGTCTCAGGTTCAAATCTCAGAGAGAGAAAAAAAAAAACTAGGTGATTTATTAGTAACTGTCCAGCCCTTACTGACCAAGAAAACAAAAAACTGCCCGCACCATGTCTTTAGTTTAAACTTAACAGAAAATTAACTCCAAGAGGAGCACTGGCCACAATTGAGACATTAATTAACCATGATGAAGTAATAAAATTTTATGTACGTAATATACAAATGTTATGTATTGATTTATTTAGAGCAAACAGAGGTAATTTTTTTCGCAGATAGTGTCTCCATTCGTGAATCGTGATCACCTCATTCGAATAGCAAATAATTAGATAGAGAAACCCAAGATTTAGTACTCATGCGATGTTCAAAATAGTTGGAAAACATACTATAATCATTGGAGTGCTGCCGTCGTTGCACATGTCACCGGTTTCATCCATGTTTTTGCCGATCAAATTGCATGCGAGTTGAAGGGAAAGGCGGTTATTTATAGATGGAGTATTTTCTGCTTCTGTTTTCATTACCCCTCAAGTTTGGGAAATTGCTCTTTGAACAATAGCATCGTGTTGGACAATAGCATCTTTTGAAAACTTTATTTTTGTCCTTATCTAAAAATTCTTTTTTTGTGTGCGTGTGTTAACGGTTAAATCAAGAGCAATCATGTATTGCTCTTGACGTGGTGCTCCTGGAATTTCGGGAATGTTAGAGACAATGGATTTATTTGTAAATTGAGTGTATACATAATGTAGCTATTTTGTATGATCATGCATAAACAATGTATCTATACTCTATGATAGTGTTTAATCATTAAAGTTTGGTAGACTTGAAAAGAAACATGCATTGGATACTTTTATGAATATAAGTTTTATATTGTTTATACTGTTTGTGAACGTACAATATATTCGATACTCTATTAAGGTTTTTGCTCTAAATTCATAATTCTCTGTTATGCAGGAGGCAGGAGCATCAAGTCAAGAGCAATACGCGATCTTTGTCCAAATGGACGAGTACAAAATTCATAAGAATCCAATTATAATGAGATCAATATAAAATAAAAATAGGGGAAATCAACACAAAATACCCATAAAAGACAAAATATTTACCCTTGTCTGCCGTATACCCTCTAGAATTGAGGCCTCAATTACTCCGTCAGTTACCCAATTGTTCCCAACTCCTTTTTCTTTTGGTTTGTTTCCTAATCTCCTTTTTTTATTTTTTTTAGACAACTGTTTGTCTCCATTTTTTGTTATTTTATTTGTTTTCTCTCTCTCTTTTTTTTCGTTTAGTTTATCTTTTTTTTTTTTTTGGTTCTTCTTCATTTTTGTCTTTTATAGAATACAAAAATAAAGTATTAACTAAGTAATTTTATATTAATAAAATATAAAAAATTAAATAATTAGACTACAACAAGAAATAATATATAAAACATACTAAAGTCACTAACTTATTTATTGAAATTTAAATTAATAAAAAATATAATTTTATAATTTTTTCTCTTTTGCAAATAAAAACAAAAGTTATCTGTATATATATAATATGACTTCAATTTTTTTGTAATTGTTTTTATAACTTGCTAAAAATGATAGTATTATTAAGCTTAAGCTCTATTTGTTGATTATTTTAAATATGATTTTTTCCTTTTGAAGAAAAGAATTTGTCATTTATGATACCTTTACGTGGGTATCATAAAACAATGAGACGCTTTTTTTTTTTTTTGACGAATGAGTCAATTCTTTATGTACCATGTCAGCATACATAGAGGATTGTTTAAGGAGTGAACTAGTCTCTATGATACCATGTTAGTATATGATACATACCATGTGGGTATCATAGATGATTGAGCTCTTTTTAAGGAATGAATGAGTCATCTATGATATCTTGTCAGCATATGATATATCATGTGGGGCCAATCATTCATGATACCCTGTTAGTATATGATATATACCATGTGGGTATCATAGAGGATTGAGTTATGTTTGCCTTGTAGGAAGGAACCAGTCCTCTATGATACCATATTAGTATATGACATATACCATGAGGGTATCATAGAGGACAGAGGAATGTTTTTCTTGAAAAAATGAACCAGTCCTCTATGATACCATGTCCGCAGATGATATACACTATGGGGATATTATAGAGGAACGAGGAGTGTTTTTTTAAAGAAACGGATCATTCCTCTATGATACGATGTCTGCAGATGATATATACTATGGGGATATTATAGAGGACCGAGGAGTGTCTTTTTAAAGAAACGGATCATTCCTCTATGATATCATGTCAACATATGATATATATCATGTAGGCATCATAGATGACTGAGTAGTGTTGGAATGAATATGTGATCTATGATACCCTATTAGTAGATGATACATATCATATCAGGTTGGCATCACAGTGGACTGCTTTAATGAACTATGAGTCCTCTACGATACCCTGTCAGTATATGATGTACCATGTGGATATCATAGAAGACTGAGTAGTATCTTTTGGAGGAATGGATCAATCTTCTCTAATACCCGGTCAATATATAATATATACCATGTGGGTATCATAGATGATTGAATTGTCTTTTTCTTTAAGGAATGAATTAGTACTCTTTGTTATTCTATCAGTATATGATATATACCAGTTGGTAACACAGAGGATTGCGTGTTTTACTTGAAGGAATGAACAATTAGTCTTGTATGATACCGGTAAGTATATGATATATACCATGTGGGTATTATAATATACTGCAATAGTATACATCAACTGCTAGTGATTTGATATACTATATGCTAGAATAAAATGTTTATTTTTTATTTATAAAAAAAATAAAAAAATATAATATATCAATTATCCTTTTTATTGGTAAAAATAAATAATATAAAAACAAAAATAAAAGACCCAAAATGTGTGTAGAATTAGATGATAAAAAAAAAAGGACAGGAAATAAAGAACAAAAAAATTAGAAAAGGAGAAAAAAGTAAATGAAAATCACCATAAATTAAAGAAGAAGAATAAATAAAAATAGCAGAAAGGATGAATGAAATTAGTTTATGGAGATAAAAAAAGCAAAAAAGAAGAAGAAATAAATGAAATTAAAAAGGAACATGAAATAAAGAAATTAAAAAAAAATAAAATAGGAAAAAAAAATGAAAAGAAAGGAGCTAGAATTAAATATGGAATCCGACTATGGTGAAAGAAAATTAAAAATAGTATGATTTGGGAAAAAGATAAATGAACAAAAAAGAGAAAAAGAAAACAAAACAAGAAAAAGGAAAAGAAGAAAAGAAAGAAAAGAAATAGAGAAATAAAAAAGAAAAGAAGAAATAGAGACAATTATATGCAAAAGCTTCAATGGGTAGAAAGGGTCATTAGGTTTGGGGTATGAAAGTAAGGGAGCATGGGTAATTATTTTGTTTGTAGCGGGCATTATTGTTCTTTCCCTAAAAATAGTAGAAGAGAGACCTTAAATTTGCTGAGTGTGAGTGGTATTTCTTTCAATACCAGGAAAGAATGGCCCGTGCCAACGTGGAGGAGCCTATTAATATCATAAAATAAGTAAATTGACCATGACCAACAAGCGATCATAGCCAATTTCTCCTCAGGTTGTCAACAATAGGACTAGAACATGCAAAATGTACTATCATAATATTTACGAGATATATTAATTCTATAACACCAGTAGTTATCAGTAGTTTTACCAAAATCTGAGAATTTTCGGACAACGTGAGATATGGCTCATCTATGTGCAGGCTCACTCAATTTATGTTGAGACAGAGGTGTGTCATAAAAGTTTATCCAAGTCATTCTGTTGTGTACTTGTCATTAATGGTATAATGATCACATAGGGCTTACATTACGTTTTCATGAATTTCTTGTTGTTTTTTCTGTTCATGGTGATATCATTCATCAATGAGCAGGAAAGGGATAAAACTAACACTCATGAAGTATATAAAAAATCTAATTGCTATAAAGAGTTCCATATCGGCATGTCCTACTCTATTGACCATAAATATTTAGCTGTAACTAAACAAATCAGGAACCAAATCTTTCAACCAAAAGATCAAGGGGAAGTTGTGAAATGCATTTTTTGGTGGGTCGAGTTTCGTTCTTTTAAGAAAATGGGTAAACTTGTTTTTTTTTTTTAAAGCCAAGGCGATGCTCTTTTTAAACGAACCAAATAACCCACTAGAAAAAAAATTGCCTCGTGGCTATAAAAAAATAAATCTACTAAAAAATAATGGGTAGACTTATTTTCTTAAAGCCACGTGACATTTTCTTAATTAAAAAACGAGCTAAATAATTTATTTTAAAAAAATCTGTTAGCGAAAAGGTTATATTTGCACCATTCATGTAACTATTGAGACGAATGTGACCGGACCAATTTGTCCGGTCACGTCGGTGAGTCGGTAAAACTCTAAGTCGGTGGGAATCCTATTCTAGTAAAATTGTAATAGTTTTGGTCTATTTTTGATGAATTTATAATTATGGTAATATAGGATGATTAGTTCTTTTAGAATATGGTTATCTTATTAGACTAGGGTAAGAAGGACCTTACTTATATATAAAGAGGCCATTATGATGAATGAAAAGCAGAAAGCATTCGCACATTATTCTTGCCTCTCTTAATTCTCGTCCCTGTCTCGATTTTAACTTGGCATCAGAGCCTCGTTTGAAAGAACACAAAAATCTGAAAACAATGGCAGGTGACGGAAACAAAATCGGCAATAACGGCAAAGGAATCGCCAGTGAAGAAAACAAACCCCAAAGAAAGATAATCTCTCCCTATGACATTATGTCGAATGATAACCCTGAAATTGTGGTGACATAAGTTCAATTAAAGGGCGAGAACTATGAACAATTAGCTAGATACATGAGGACAACCCTAAGAGTAAGAAAGAAGTTTGGCTTCGTCGACAACACGATCAAGAAGCTGGATGAAGAGTCACCAGACTTGGAAGATTGGCTGAATATAAACTATCTGTTGGTGTCGCGGATTCGCAACACGTTAGAACCAACTCTTTGCTCATCGAAGAATTGTGAACGAGCATCCGAGAGTGGTTCGTCGTTATTAACAAACCTCGAATGCAACAACTAAAGACAGAACTTGCGGAATGCAAAAAGAAGGGAAGGACCATAGTGGATTAATATGGAAAACTCACCAAGCTGTGGGATAATTGACGAATTACAAATAGATTCCAACTTGTAAGTGTGGAAAGTGCACATGCAATCTAGGAACAGTCCTAGAAGCCAATAGAGAAGAAGAAAAAGTGCATCTTTTCCTCATAGGATTGGATGAGGAAATGTATGGAAGGGTGTGGTCGAACATACTGACCCCGTAATCATTGCCATCATTGAAAAAAGTCTATTTGAAGTTGGTGCAAGAGGAATCATAAGCAAAACAGAAGACCAGAGTAAAACCATGGCTTTTGCCGTGCAAGGGAGAAACCCTTACCGTGACCTAGGTGAATGGGAAAATGATAGTGCATTCTGCACACATTGCAAAAGATCTGGACACATTGTGGACAGATGTTTTGACTTATTGGTTATCTGGATTAGTGGCCGAGAAATAAAAAAGGAGACGAAAAAATCAAAGAAAGAGGACGGGATAGTAACAACAGCAGAGAGATAGATCGGGATCTGGTCGTGGAAGAAGCAACTATCGGGCTAACGCCGTGGTGGCCAAAGAAGGAACTCAGGCGGAGACAGGATCGGTGAACACAAGTGGGACAGGACTTCACAATTTGAGCGATGAGATTCGGAAGATTGTGATTCATGTGTTGAATTCCTAAGGAATAAACCTAAATAGCAAGTAGATGGTAAGATAAAAAACTCATCCTGGATTACTGAATCTGGAGCTACCAACCATGTAACAGGTAATTCAGAGGAATTGAGCGATCAACAGGACATTCCTAAGTGTCCGGTGTGGGCTTCCGGATGGAAGTATCTCGGTGGCCACGAGAGAAGGACAAAATTGCGCTAAATAATAGGATATGGTTGAAAGATGTCCTTTACATTCCAGACTTAATGTGCTATTTATTTAATTTCTGATTCACAACTAGTTGATCATTTAGATTGTGATGTAAAATTTAACAAATTTATGTGTTCTATATAGGACCCCCCCCCCCCCCCCCCCCACGAGGAAGCGGCTTGGAATGGGTGAGCATCAATGTGAACTTTACTATTTTCGGAATGTGCCGCAGATATGAGCTATAAAGGCGGAGGCAGTCGATTAGTTCGATCTTTAGCACAGACGGTTAGGTTATCCTCCAACGCAAGTAACGAAGTCTATTATGGCATTAAGCCTAAAAAAGAGTAGTATTATATTAGACAAAGAATGTGATGTATGCCAAAGGGCAAAGAAAACAAGAAGTGTTTTTGCTTTAAGTGATATTATAGCTTCAGATATATTGGAAATGATTCATTGTGATTTATGGGGACCTTATAAAACCCCTTCTTCTTGTGGTGCTTCGTATTTTTTGACTGTTGTGCATGATATTCGCGAGCCGTGTGGATTTTTCCTTCAGTCAATAAGAAAGAAGTATCCCAAACCTTGAAGAATTACTTCGCCTCAGTGGATAGGCAGTTTGGTAAAAAGGTGAAAATTGTTATAAGTGATAACGGTACTGAGTTCACATGTATGAAGACTTACTTCTTCGAACATGGAATTATTTTCTTAACATATTTCACAGGGACACCACAGCAAAATGGAAGAGTCGATAGGAAACACCGTCACATTCTTAAGGTGGCATGAGCATTGAGATTTCAGGGTCATGTTCTGATCAAATTTTTGGGAGAATGTGTTTTGACTCTGGGGGTATTTGATCAATGGAACACCATCTTCAGTTTTGAATGGGAAGGTTTCCTATGAAATTTTATACGGGCAGGTGCCCCGGTATGATGATTTAAGGGTGATAAGGTCACTATGCTATGCACATGCAAAGGGAAGAACGAGAGACAAGTTTGAGAGTCAGAGTCGTAGGTGTGTTTTCTTGGGAAACCTCTACGGAAAGAAGGGTTGGAGATTGTATGACCTTGAGAATGATGAGTTTTTGGTCTCAAGAGACATGGACTTATACGAGACTAAGTTCCCCTTTTCTTTAGGATCGAGTAACTTGGTCGACAACATTGAAGTGATCCTGGATGAAACGGAGGGAGAAAGAGACCAACACAACTTCGAAGAAGACCAAATTGAAAATGTAGGTACGTATGAAACTGGGATGGACGAAGTACGAACACCGGATACCGAACCTACAGATCAACTAGAATTAGACCGGAAAGATGGCAGTCTAGATGGAGAAAGCATGAAGGAAGTACAAACGGAAGGTGTATGGACCAACGAAATGCCCTCGGAAGAACAATTCGATCGGGGTAAACTTTAGAAGTATGAATCGATTCGGTTGCGTGACTACGTCACTGAAACATTTCGAAAACCAAGCCCACCAATGCGTCGACCTGAAATTCAACAATCCTCAGGTGCGTCTTATCCTTTAGCTCACTATATATCTTGTAATAATTTTTCCTCGCAAAACCAAAGCTTCCTTGCATCAATCACCACGGGAACCGAGCCAAAAACCTTTTCGGAGGCAATGAAAAAGGAACATTGTCAAAAAGTCATGCAACAAGAGATCCAAGCATTGGAGGATATTGGAGGACATTAAAAGCGTTGCCACTGAAATAGAAAGCACTCGGATGTAGATGGGTATACAAGATCAAGTACAACTCTGACGACACAATCGAGTGAGATAAAGCTCAGTTGGTCATTTTTAGAAATAAACAGGAGGATAGAATTGATTGCAGTGAGACCTTTTCTCCGGTTGCTAAGGTAGAAACCATTCAAACATTCCTCATAGTTGTGACTGCACGAAATTGGGAGTTGCATCAGATGGATGCTTATAATGACTTCTTACACGGTGACCTTATAGAGGAAGTTTATATGAAATTGCCACCAGGATTTCGTGTTCCTAGTTGCGGGCAAGTATTTCGACTATGAAAATCTTTGTATGCTTTGAAACAAGCCCCACGTGCTGGTTTGCAAAATTGTCAAGTGCTTTGATGAAATATGGTTTCAAACAGTCATACTCGGATTATTTTCTCTTCACGATGCACCAGACAGGTGTGCAACTTAACGTCTTAGTCTATGTGAATGACTTGATTATCTCTGAAAAGGACTATGCCATTGAACGATTCAAAGACTATCTGCGCGCATGTTTTCACATGAAGGATTTGGGCCTCTGAAGTATTTTCTGGGAGTTGAAGTTGCGCGTGGACCAATCGGGTTATTTCTCTGTCAATGAGAATATGCCTTGGATATAATCTGTGAGTCCGGATTATTGAGAGCTAAACCAATCAATACTTTTATGGTACATAATCACAGTTTGGCATTGGCCGAATGAGCCAATTTGGGAGATCCGGAACCATATCCACATTTGGTCGGTAGATTGATATACCTCAGTTTTACGTGACCTGAGCTGTCATATAGCGTGCATGTTCAATCACAATTCATGCAGCAACCGAAGGAAACACATTGGAACGCGACTATCTGTGTGGTGCGTTACTTGAAAAAGAACCCAGGACAAGGCATTGTGATGAGAAAAGATTGTGATCTCTAGTTGTACGGATGGTGTGATTTCGGACTGGGTAGGCTATCTCTTGACTCGAAAATCACTTACTGATTGGTTTATCTCTATTGGGAATACAACCGTATCATGAAAACCCAAGAAACACCACATTGTCTCTTGCTCGTCATCAAAGGCAGAACACTGATCAATGGCAATGATAGTCTGTGAGTTGAAATGCTTAAAGGAAATTTTGTATAGTTCGGGCATTAAACATAAATCTCTAGTGAAAACATACTGTGATAGTCAAGCGACATTGTCTATCGCGCGAAATCCGGTGTTTCATGAACGGACTAAACACATTGAAGTCGACTGTCACTATGTCAGGGACGTGCTCCAATCTGGAATAATTCTTCCCCATCATGTGTCAATCAGTGAGCAATTAACCGATGTGTTTACAAAGGCTTTGGGCAAATCAAATCATGAATATTTTCTTGGGAAGTTGGGCATTCAAGGCCCTCATGCTCCAACTTGGGGGGGGGGGGGGGGGGGGGGGAGTATTGAAACCAATTATGATCGAAAAAAACTGTCGGTGAGTCGGTAAAATCCTAAGTCGGCGGGAACCCTAATCTAGTCTAACTGTAATAGTTTTATTCTATTTTTGGTGAATTTGTAATTATGGTAATATATGATGTTTAGTTCTGTTAGAATATGGTTACGTTATTAGACTAGGATAAGGAGGACTTTACTTGTATATAAGGAGGTCATTATGATGAATGAAAATCAGAAAGAATTCTCTCATTATTCTTATCTCCGAAGAAAATATACCACATCGGTAATAGATAAGATCTATGGGTCCTTATAAGGCTTGGAAATCTTCCTCCTGTCGAGCTAGCTTTTGGGGTGTGAGTTAGGCCCAATGCCTAATTTGACATGGCATCAAAGTCAGGTCCAAGCCCGATCCGATGTGGGTCCCCAGAAAAAACAGGGGGCTAAATGCTCCCCGGACCAATTGACCGATCCTGGACCGATGAGGGGTGGAAATTACCCCTGGTCCATAAATATGCACGCTCCGAACCTGACAGTGAAACCCTAAGAAAAAGTATTTGGATCTGGGCGTGAGGGGGGGTGAAGAAAATATACCACATCGATAACGGATGAAATCCCTGGGCTTCTTATAAGGCTTGGGCAATCCTCCTCCCTTTGAACTAGCTTTTGAGGTGTGAGTTAGGCTCAAGGCCTAATTCGAAACTTATAGCAGGGGTATATATGCATCATTTTTTAAAAAGGGGTATATCTGCTCTAAACCGCAAAGTTGAGGGGTATATTTGCACCATTTACATTATAATATATATATATATATATATGTGTGTGTGTGTGTGTGTGTGATTTTAAAATATTTTTACGTGCACCGCACGGAATTCACGTACAGTGCAAGGGAATCACGTACGACGCACGAGATGTACTTGCGGTGGATTCAGAATATATTTTAATTGATATACTTGAGACCTCTTATTAAGATCTGGATAGGCCACAAATTTCATTGAGCCGCCCTGCAAATAATGAAGATAACATTGGCAAAAATAATATCTATAACATAAGATGGATAAATTCGCCATTCCTTATAGAGGAAGTTTTCTAAATTAGAGAGAGTAGACATACGACTATCATTTTCTTGGAATTTCCTTTTACTTCTTCTTTAAATGTAATAAGAGTTGGAAGTACTCTTCAATCAGAAAGGAGACTAATTGGAGATTTATGACTTTGCCAACTTCTCCTAATACTTTGCACTAGTCTTGATCAGTTTTTGCATCTAATCTTCCACTTAACTTAGCTCCTACTTGTCTTCAATTCGCTTCAATTTTTCAACTTTCTCAGGAGAGATGGGCAACTGTCTTTCCAGACAGATGACTAGAAATATATATATACTCCAAGTCGGAGTTGTACATTTTAGTCCTAACTCTTCTAGCTGCTTTTTATAGTTGAGCTTTTTGGCCAACCTCTCCTTGTACTTTGCCAACTTCTCCTAATACTTTGTAATAGTCTTGATCAGTTTCGGTGTCTGACCTTGCATTTGACTTAGTTCCAGCTTTTGTCTACAATTCGCTTCAATTTTTCATCTTCCTCAGGAGAGAGGGGCAACTGTCTTTCCACATAGATGACTGGAAATAGAATGTATGGTTCCTCATATCCAACAGATACAACTCCATTTCCTCTCATCATTCAACCATCCAAGGAAAAGTACCATATTCTATGTCATGAACCAACTAGGGGCTATGACGGGTACCCGGAGCTACTCTACCGAGCACCACCCACCATACTTGTCATCAAGCTCATCCTGAATATACATTATCCCCAACACGAAACTCGTCATAAGATAATCATTATCACTTTCAAACATGTACATATATTTATATATATATATATATATATATATATATATATATATATATAATATATATATATATATAAGCCCATGGGGCTACCAAAAATGATATACAAAATATACACTTAGGGGATCATAAGACATCTACTACCCAAACATATCTACGAGCCTCTACTAGAATACTGAGACATAAGGACAGGACAGGGTCCCGTCATACCCGAATGTATATATATACAAAAGAATATATCAAAAGCTGCACGTCCGGAGTAGGGAAATGCTCCTTTGTATCTGCTGATAAGGTCCTACGGGTCTGCACCGTCTCCCTGTCCACCTGTGGGCATGAACACAACCTTCATAAAAGAAAGGACGTCAGTACGAACAATGTACTGGGTATGTAAGGCATGATTAATAATAACACGGTAAGAAATGAAGAATTATAAAGTAAAGAAACAATCTGCAACTGAATGCCTCTTAAGGCAGAATTATGCATACTAACTTACATCATAAGCCCATCATCTCGTGTATACATATGTAAGCTGCCCGACCATATAGGTACGGTGTGATCATCATTAGCCCGCGTCCGGGGTAAACATCTCATGTCGCCCACTAGTGGTGTCTGCCCATGCCATCTAGACATGGTGTATATGCTGCCCGCCTTAGCGGTGTCTGCCAGCCATATAGGCTTGGTGTAATGTTATCATCATATACTTTTCATAAATCATGCATAAGAACTCAAGTAAGAGCTACAACTCTATCGGGGTGACGTAAGGTCGAGAACCCCCGATTCCATTATGGAGTAGTCATGATCATCATGTCTCACCTTAAAGGAACTAGCATTATAAGGTGAGACTAGCAACAATGAATAACATCAAGGAATCATGTAAGGATCATTAGCTTCATAATAATATCATATCATAAGATTTAGAATCTCTAGACATGGATTTATCGTCATCATTATTATATTCATAACACATCTTTTATCTTTATCTTATGAGAAGTTCTTAATAATTATAGACTCATAGTTTCCGGGATACAAAAGAGTCATGCAAAGATAAAGGAAGTCATCTTGTAGGAATCATGCTTAGAAAAGAAAGGACTAGCCTTACATACCTTTATATCTTTTTAACTCTATTGCCTACTTGCTTGCCTTTCGAGCTCGCGATTCTACCTTCAAGAGAATTTGTACTAAGATTAGACAATCGGAAACATACTTAAGCTTAAGCTAAAGCAACTAAGAGTTAACAAAAATTTGGCGACATTTCCTTTGTTTCGATAACTTCTTCCATAAAATAAGACAACCCTCATACATCAATAAGAACACCCATAATAACATAATCAATAAATCCTTCAAGTTAAACGTTGTTTATTTCTTAAATCCACCTTCAAAATCATCCATAACCATACCTATAATACAACATTATACTCATTCTCATATGATACTCCTTTAATATCATTTGTATTATTCACCACAAGATTGTACTCATAACATGTCAAGAACTATTGTTCAAGTCAAGTCATCATTCAAGAATATCCTAATTTCCATATTTGCGCTCCATATTCTTCTTTCTTCCATAATCCAAGTCTTTCAACCACTCAATATTCTTAATAACATGAATTGAACATAACACTCACCTTTGATGGTGTAGGAATGGACTTTGGATGCAAGTACTCCTCTTGGAGAAAACCCCACTTCAATACAAAAGGACTTCTTGATCTCTACAAATCCTAGTGAACATCCACACACTTGATTTGATAACTCTTGGTGTTTAATCCTTGATTTCCCTTGGATTTGTGATGATATGATAAGAGGAATATTCTAGAGTCTTCAAGACTTAGAGAGAAAATGAAATCTGAAAATTTGGAGCGTGACTCGTCTATTTATAGCTGAACCTGGAAAGTTCCAGAGAAGCGGTTCGACGACCAGTCGACCTGTCGACGGTCCGTCGACTTACGCCTAAAAATCCCTGATTGCAGAAACATGTTAACAGTTGGATCGATCAGTCAACTTGGTCCATCGACTTGCGCCTGCAGGTCTCAGTCTGCAGAAATATGTTGACGGTTGATACGCTCAAATTACACCTATTAATGGTATAACGCGGACGTTGTCAAATATAGTAACCCGACGAGGTTGGGGTCGAATCCCACAGAGAATATGGCGTGAAAAGTTTACTAAATGAGTATTATACTAATCTTGCGGTCCTGGTGTATTCCAAAAAAGGGTTTTATAGTTGATTTGGCTTGTGGACTAATTTAAACTGACTGAAAATTTAAAGTTGTAAATATATGGGTAAAATGAACCAAGGTTGTGTCCCCGTCAGATAAAGTGTATGATCATGGGTATCGATCTTGATATACTTCTAATGGACTATTTGTATGGATGCACTTAACCTCTATGTGAATCTAAATTATTTCCCAATAAGAAAAGATTATTTCTTCCTATGCTTTTTCCAAAGATAAGAAAGTATGCATGAAGAACGGTTAATTATGCCAAGTAAATTACTCTTATTCCTAAGTGAATATATTAAAAAAGGTTTAAAGCCCTGAGTTCTTGTTGTTTGTTATTACCTAACCCTAGCTATTTTCCCAAATAAACTAAAGTTTATGGCGTGAGCTAATGCTTGCAACCACTAACTATATGATGAATAGGAAGAACAAATAAACCCTAACAATCCATTATGCGTATGTCTTTCATGATCCCCAATCACAAAACACCCATCCTTGGGTTCACAACCTTAGTAAAAGTGTTTAGCTACTCATGGCAACAAGAAAACAATAAAAGATTGAGGATTGCATAATTGAATTATTGTATTGAACTTACGAATAAAACTTGAAAGTAATGAATGTAATTGTCTGGAAATCTTTAAAAGCAATAATGACTCAAAAGTAATTACTACAAGTCTAAAACTCCAGATGTCTGAAAAATAAAACCTAAGTAGGTATTTATACAAGTTAAAACTCGGAATAATCAATCCCAGTCCTGTTCTATCTCGGCTAGCACTTCGTCGGGTCATCTTTGCACTTCGACGGTCGTCGACATGCTCGACGACCAACTCGACGATCTGAGTTCCCTTTATCACCCTGCAGGAATTCCACCGTCGAAGCACTTCGATGTGCCGTCGATCATGTCGACGGTGCAAGTCGACGATCTGAGTATGCTTTGATGTTTTTGTTACTTCGCAGGAACTTTTTGACGATGAAATTTGACGGGCCGTCGAGCATGTTGACGGTCCGTCCTTATGCTTATCAGAACAGATATCCTATTTTTCTCGTTTTTTCGCTTTCCGAGCATTCTAACTTCAAAATACCTGCACCACACATAAAACACATCAAAGTACCACGAACTTGCTCAAAAACAAGTAAAACTTAGAGTTAAAGAGCATTAGATGTGCCAAAATCTCGGCACATCAACACCCCCAACTTAAAGTCTTTGCTTGTCCTCAAGCAAGTCAACTAACAGACTCAATCTACAAATGTCTCGATATCATAAAGTAAAGCTGTCTACAGTGGTTGTGGCAATTATCTTCCGGCATATCCAATGTATCACAATGACTCTCCCCCCAATATAGACAAAACCAAACAAGGACTCGTTGCAACTAATCATGAGGCTTCAATTTATGACATCTAGTTATCACAGAAACCATAGTGCACACGAATCAAGACTCACGGGAAACCAGTCACTTAACAAATTCTAGTGCCCTCACAAAGACCAAAGAATGTCCCAACATATATGTACACACAGAATGGGACAGAAGACAAAGGAGAAGAGAAACACTCACACTCACAAAAAAAATCTCTAGCTATGCATGCAAATACCATAAGCTTGCCCTTATTTTCAGCGTCCTCAACTTGGACAGTTCGACTGTGATCACACTAGGACTTTTTCAAGGTTGTAATGTAGGCTTGGGGACGGGTAGGATAGATATTTGGGCAACAGTGACTCACCCTCCTTGAACACTATATCTTATTCTTCTCTTTTACCCTTTTCGCCTTTTGTTTTCTTCCCCTTTCTTTTAGTTGCCTCGGTGTGGTTTTATTGTGATTCTACTTCTCTACACATTTTTCTCTTTTTTTTCTTTGGTTGCTGTTTTTTTTTTCTTTTACACTTACCACACCGCTGTCTTTTAACTAGGCACTTTTCTTCATCCCACTTTAGGCTTATGTCTCATATTCCCCTTAGTCCACCTATCACCCCTAGCTTAGGCTTTTAGCACCAATATTATTATTTTAGTGCCAAGGAAGGACCGGGTGCAAAAAGAAATGGATATTAAGAACAGGTATCGGCTTGTTACGACTAATCAAAGACAGGTTTTCAGGCTCAAAATGGCTAACAAGGGATATTAATCTATGGGTAGGCTTATATTCAGGCGAAACAGGGGTTTCCTAACATAAACAAAGCCTAAGATCATTTCACGGCTTCACTTATCTTCAGAATGCAGGCACGACTAACCAGACAAGTTTTAGATTACATACAAAACTAGAGAATATATGTACAAAACCTCACAACATATGGCATCAGAATTGTCAACACACTGGTCTCCCCACTAAAATTACGCACACAAGATAACCCAATAATCTAAATGTCACACAAGGAAGCATGCATGTCAATTAAACAACCAAGTCCATTTTCTTTTTCAAAAATTTCAGAGGGGAGTACTTTTTCTCAAAATTAAAATAAAACAGCCCTAAGTTAATCAAGCCACTACCACATAAGTCAACAATACTCTACTTTATCTAAACACGACCTAAACGTTCCAGGTTCAACAAGAAATAAACCCCTTAGGAAAAGAATCATGGCAAAGAAAAGCCGAGGGGGTCTTAAACACATATGATACATCAAATACTCCCACCCCCAACCTAAAAAGTCTGCAATGTCCCCAATTCAGAAAAAAGTAATACCAGGGAGTAGGAATACCTGTGGCGCACTAGGCGCGCTACTCATCTCGCGACTCATCAGTCTGCGAGGATTAGGTGGTGCAATCGCACCAACAACAGTCTCTGTAGTAGCATCAGCAGCGGCATTAGCAGCAACATCAGTAGTGGTGCCCATAGGCACTGACACTGGAGTAGGAAGGGGTGGTGGCAATGTCTCACCACTAGGAGCACTGCTCGAGGTGTCTCCTCTATTCCCAAACTGGACATTCTTAATGAGCGATCGCTAAATGGCCTCTGCCACTTGCTGCTCCTCTATACTCCGACCCCTTGGGCGAGTGCTCTCTCGCACCTTCTCCTCATCACGAGCCGCTCTCTTCCTCTTTCCCCGACCACCTGCTACGGTAGGCGCAACTAACTGCCCCACTGGGAGGTCCTCCTTAATATCCTCCGCAACAGACGGTGGTGCTACTACTAGGCTCGGATCACGGTCCTTCAATAGTGCCACATCAGCCTTAAGCTGCTCTAATTCTTCCCTTAAAGCATCTGTGGAAGTGGTCGGGCGAGCCATCTCCAGTGCAGTCAATCTCAACTCAAATCCATCCAACCGAGCAGACAGTGTCGTCGTCACAGGATGTAATGCCTCCTCCACTCTCGTCCTCACACAGTCATCCAGCTAGTTTACTATGATCTTTGACTGCTGGTCCGCTGTAGCCGCCTGTTTAACAAATTTCCTAAAGTTGTCCATTGAGAATGCATATGGATCAACTCTAGTAGTACCCTGGGGCTGTACAGCTGGACTCGCTGGCTGTGGGACTGAACTCTGAGGCGGTGGAGCCGAAGTCTGTGGGTCAGGAATAGCAGTATGAGTCTCGGCAGAATCATCACCAACATTAGCAGCTGGAGTCTCAGAATTTGTAGCCTGGAAAGTCTCTCTAATAGGGGCAGCAGTGGCGGGTAACTCCAGTGTAGAGTCACCCGCAGCCCTGGGATGAATCAGCTCCTGCAGTAGGGGTAACCCTCTAAGTGCCACTGGGAACCTATCCGCTTCCCCTTGGCTTTCCTCAACGGCCTCATTCTTGCTCTTTTCTATCGAATAAACCGACGAAGCTGTAATCCGGTGGTCAATATCATCTATAAATCGCACATGTGACCTTCGAACAAGATTTGTAATCAGGCATGGCAGTATCAGGGAAGTGTTGGGCTGGGAAGCCCTCAACTGTATCTCTAAACTAGCCAATGTCCCGAAATTAATCGGGTATTTGGACATCAATGCGGCTACAACAACCTGCCTGTCAACCGTAAGAGCATTATCTGCCTGAGTGGGGAGAAGTCGCAACTGCACCACGCTCCACCAAAACTTACCCTCTAGAGTCAACCATTTCTTCTTTATCTGATTCTTCAAATTGGTACACTCGGCTCTCTTGGTCGGGCGACCCACCACTATAGATACCCAGTCCCTGACGGACTATTCGTTGCACCTCCGCAATTTATCTTCAAGCTCAATCGTCTACCTCGGGGCGGTGTAGTTAACACCGAAATATACTCTGTTGATAGCCTGGGAAGATATATCAACACTCACCGCTCTGATCTCAACCTCCTTCCGCGGTGGTAGGTCCTTCAACTTCTGCCACCTCTTTCTGACTTTCTTGATCAGTGCCCCATATGCGGCATATATCTCACAAACCAAAACAGGGCAATAGGCCCCAGGCGGCTCCTGTATGAACTCTAACTGATAGTGACGAATAAGATGTCTGGCTCTGGGAAAGATCTCGAGCCCCTCAAAACTGATCCGCCACTTTTCATTTATGGTTCGTTTCTCATGTTGGGTGTCGTCAGCTTTTAACTCAATGCCGTACTCATACAACTCTCTGGCACCCTCAACAGTAAATCGATCTAAGCGATCATCAACCCTCTTCCTTCTAAGTTCCCAAGCCCTGGCTGCCTCAGCATCAATATTAGTATTCGCCTCATCATCACCAGGCTGTGAGCTCTGACGGGTCTGGGATCTAGAATGTGCCTGAGATCCACCAGGTGAGGCATCACCAGATGCAGGCTCTGATCCCTTCTCTTCGGATCCGTCACCGGACCCAGATGTAGATGATTCCTTCTCGTCAGACTGGGAGGAACTGGAGGTGTAGGAGCCGGTATTGTGACCTGCCTATTCCACGGGGAAGGAGCAGCCCTGGTTTTATTCACGGGCATAAGCTCGGGCTTATCATCCGACCCCTCATCTCTAAGTGTGGGTTGGCCACTGGGCCTCCTTTGACTCGTTGCTCTTTGTATTTGCTTCGACCCACCCCCTCGGGTGGTTGTCAACTTGGGTGGCGCCATACTTGTAACCTACAAAAATCACAATCTAGTCAATCCGTACAAGTGAAATCTAAACATTTAGTTTCAAATAAAAATTTTGTTGCTTCAGTTCTCTGATGTTCTGAGTCTGCAGACCGTTGATGTACTTTGACGAACCGTCGAACCTGTCGACGGACCGTCAAACAGCTTGACGGGACCGTCTTTGTACAAAGATGGTTCGTGGACCTGTCGATGGTACCGTCTACATGTTTACGGCCCTGCAGCAACAACCAACAGTTAACAGACCTCAAACATTTGTTTCGGCTTTGCGTTTTCCACGTCAATCAATCAGAGAACCAAGTTTTCATTATTAGGCACATTTGTGGTTTTGGAGTTTTCGGGTTACTGAGACTTCACCCTAATTTTTGACTTTAGGCAATTATCCGGGTTTTTTTTGGTGGGTATAACGATATCAAGCCAAGGTTTTTAATCGAAATACCTTCCGTTCCGTTGGAATTACTCATACTTCGCTCCTTAAGCATCAAATTTCACCAGAGAATTGGAATTTCCTTTTCAGACCATTGTCGGGCATAATGAACTAACAAGTTGATCAAAATGCCCGCCGACTCAATGGGAGCACGATATTTTCGTCCCCATAAGTCCATCTAACAGCAAACATACCAAATTCCCTTCCCCCCAACCAAAATTTCACAATTTTGCCAATTCAAACATAGATTCCATTTAACAAATACAAACCCTAAGTTTGATATCCAAAGGGCTTATGTACATAAAGGTAATTATGTTTCAAAGTGAAAAATGATTTTCCTATGATTTGAGTATAAGATTAGTGAATGGACACTTGATGTGCACGATGGGTAATGATATGGGCGGTGCTCGATGGTTAGCCCCGGGTACCCGTCATGGCCCCTAGTCGGGTCGTAACAAAAGTGGTATTAGAGCAGTTCAGTCCTAGGAAGTGTGTCTAGTACAATTTTGTTTATGGTGTGTTGCACGGCACACTAATAAACAGGAGGCTACAGGGCATTTAGGAAAAATGACCATTCTTCTTCTTACGAGATCGTGCGATAGAGCCGTGTATAAGATTTTCTCCTCCCTAATAGTGTGTTATGATTTCAGAGATGCCGCCAAAGGGAAAAGTTACAACTGCCCAGAAGGGCAAGGTTACGATAAAAAGGTAGGTAGAAAGGGAGCTTCCAATGAATGTAGAAGAGGGTGAATCACATAATGAGGCTCCATCTAATACTTCCTCCACTCCGCCCAGTTTAGAAGAACAAGAGGGAGCTTCAGCTCTAGCTCCTATGCCTCCAGTTCCTCCACCGGCCACTTCGGGTCAACAAGTGACCGAGGCTATTCATCTATTGACGTAGTTAGTAGCCGTCCAGGCACAGAGGCATGGTTCGGGTTCAAGTGACAGGGCCGTTAGTACTAGAGCCCATGATTTCATGAGTTTGAATCCTCCGGAGTTTTTCAGGTCAAAGCCGGATGAAGACCCGCAAAGTTTTATCGATGAAATGTTGAGAACATTAAAGATTATTCATGCCTCCGAAACTGAGTCTGTGGAGTTGGCATCTTATAGATTTCGGGATGTGGCGGTCTTATGGTACAATAATTGGATATCATCAAGAAAAGAGAATGCGCCTGTTTGGCAAGAATTCGTAGATGCCTTTATCCGCCACTATTTGCCACCCGAGGTCCGCCGAGCTAGAGCGGATAGATTCTTAAATTTGAAACAAGGAAATATGAGTGCCCGAGAGTATAGCCTTCAGTTTAATTCATTGGCTAGATATGCCCCGACTATGGTGGCCGACATGGGAGATAGGGTACACAAGTTTGTGAGTGGCTTAGGGCCACATTTATCTAAGGATTGTTTAACGGCTTCATTACAAGATGGGATGGATATTTCCAGCATTCAAGCCCATGCCTAGAATTTAGAAGGATAACAACATCCACAAAGGGGTGACCGTGATATTGATAGAGGGCAAAGCAAGAGGGCCAGATCTATGGGGGCAGGTAGTGATTATAGAGGGGGATCGAGGCAGTCATATCCTAGACACTCAGGCCAGTCGGCGACTAGTGCACCTTCACGATTTGCAGGTAGGATATTTGACCGCTCCATTCCTTCAGGACAGGGGCAGAGTTCGAGAGCTTCAGGTTCCTAGTTTGGGGGTGATTATAGTCAGAGGAGACCACCAGTTCCACGATATAGTTAGTGCAGAAAATTACATTCGGGGCCATGTCACAAGGGCAAAGATGCTTGATATGTTTGTGGACAGACTGGGCACTTGATGTGTGATTGTCCCTCGAGGTATAGTAGAGGTGGGGTTCAGCACACAGGATCAGCAGCTGGTTCCTCTTCAGTGCGCCCGGTAGGGCAGACTCCCCAGATTCCAGTAGGTCAAGGTAGAGACAGAGGGGGAGTATCTATTTCAGGTGCCACTCAGCGCCGTATGTATGCTTTAGCCGGACGACAGGATCTTGAGTCCTCCCCGGATATGGTTACTGGTATATTATCCGTTTTTTCCCATGATGTGTATGCATTGATAGATCCGGGTTATGCCCTATCTTGTATTACTCCGTATGTTGCTGGTTGTATTGGGGTGAAACCCAAGCCAATTAAACCTTTTGAGGTATCTACTCTGGTTGGTGATCCCGTGATAGCTAGACAAGTGTATAAAAATTGTGTAATCGTGATGTGCGACCGCCAGACTAAAGCTAATTTAGTTGAGCTGGAAATGTTAGATTTCAATGTGATTATGGGTATGGATTGGTTGGCCTCATGTTATGCTAATGTTGATTGCCGAATGAAAGTAGTTCGATTTCAATTTCCGGGAGAGTCCCTACTTGAATTGAAGGGTAATATAGCATCTCCAAGAGGTAGGTCTATTTCCTACCTTAAGGCAAGAAAGATGATAGCTAAAGGCTATATTTATCACTTAGTCCGAGTTCAGGATACTCAGGCAAAGTCGCCAACTTTCCAATCCGTTCCGGTAGTGAATGAATTTACGGATGTATTTCCAGATGAACTTCCAGGCCTTCCTCCGAAAAGAGAAATTGATTTTGCTATTGATGTGTTGCCGAACAGTAAGCCTATTTCTATTCCTCCTTACCGAATGGCTTCGGCAGAATTGAAAGAGCTAAAGGCACAGTTGAAAGATTTGTTTGAGAAGGGGTTTATTAGACCGAGTTCATCACCGTGGGGATCACTAGTCCTATTCGTGAGAAAGAAAGATGGTTCCTTACGGATGTGTATCGACCATAGGCCGTTGAATAAGGTGACGATAAAGAAAAAATATCCTCTCCCAAGGATTGATGGTTTGTTTGATCAATTACAAGGTACCAAGTGGTTTTCCAAAATCGACTTGAGGTTTAGGTTATCACCAAGTGAAAGTTAAAGAAGAAGATATTCCCAAAACAACTTTCAGAACGAGATATGGCCATTATGAATTCCGGGTGATGTCATTTGGGTTAACTAATGCTCCGGCAGTGTTCATGAATTTGATGAATAATTTATTTTGGCCTCTCTTGGATCTATTCGTAATAGTATTCATTGATGATATTATGGTATACTCCCGCACAGAATCAGAACATGCAGACCATTTATTTATTGTCCTTGGAATTCTTTGAACTCAAGAATTGTATGCAAAATTTTCAAAGTGCGAGTTTTGGCTGAATTCTGTGACATTTTTGGGTCATGTTATTTCAGATTATGGCATGCGAGTTGATACTCAGAAAATTGAAGCTGTGAAGACTTGGCTAAGGCCTACGGCGCCTACAGAAGTCCGTAGTTTTCTAGGATTGGCAGGTTACCATAGAAGGTTCGTGGAAGGATTTTCCTCTATTTCAGTCCCATTGACGAAGCTAACCCAGAAGTCAGCTAAATTTTAGTGGAATGATGCTTGTGAGGGTAGCTTTCAGGAGTTGAAAGATAGGTTAACTTCAGCTCCGGTCTTAACATTCCAGAAGGGCCAGATGGTTATGTTGTATATTGTGATGCTTCCGATGTTGGGTTAGGATGTGTGTTAATGCAGCACGGTGAAGTCATCACTTACGCTTCGAGGCAGCTGCGAAAACATGAAAAGAACTACCCAACTTATGATCTCGAATTGGCTGCAGTTATTCATGCATTAAAGATGTGGAGACATTACTTGTATGGTGTGCATATCGATATTTATACGGACAACAAGAGTCTTCAATAAATTTTCAAACAGAAGGAGTTGAATCTGCGGCAGAGGCGGTGGTTAGAATTATTGAAAGATTATGATGTGAGTATTTTATGCCACCCCAGAAAGGCAAATGTGGTAGCTGATGTGCTTAGCCGCCGATCGATGGGCAGCCTATGTGAAGTTCCTCCGGAGAAGAAAGAATTAATTCATGAGGTCCACCAATTAGCTAATCTTGGAGTACGCCTAATTGATGCAGGGAGTGCAGGAATTAGTATTAATAATCCCACAGTTTCGTCCCTGAATATGGAAGTGAAAGAGTGTCAATATGAAGATCCTCAGTTGAGCCATTATAGAAATACATTTCATGAAAAAGAGAAGTCCCCATTTGAAACTTCTATGGATGGAATTCTTAGATACCGAGGTAGGCTATGTGTTCCGAATGTTGCAGAATTACGTCACCGAATTCTAGAAGATGCTCATTATTCTCGGTATTCTATTCATCCAGGAGCGACAAAGATGTATCATGATCTCAAGTTAATTTATTGGTGGTATGGAATGAAGAAAGACATAGTAGAATTTGTAGCTCAATGTCCAAATTGCCAGCAAGTGAAAATCGAACATCAAAAGCCAGGAGGATTATTGCAAGCAATGGAAATCCCTACTTGGAAATGGGAAGTGATCAATATGGATTTCATTATGGGATTACCCCGTTCCCGAGGCGTGTACGATTCCATATGGGTGATCGTGGACAGACTCACGAAAGCAGCTCATTTTCTCCCAGTCAGAACCACATACTCAGCAGAAGATTATGCAAGGTTGTATCTCAAGGAGATTGTGCGACTCCATGGTATCCTGATATCCATTATCACAGATAGAGGGGCACAATTTACAGCTAAGTTCTGGAAATCTTTCCAAGAAGGCTTAGGTACTCAAGTAAAGCTCAGCACCGCATTTCATCCGCAAACTGATGGGCAAGCCGAACGTATCATTCAGACCTTGGAGGATATGCAAAGGGCATGTGTTCTAGATTTTGGTGGTAGTTGGGATGACCACTTACCTCTTATTGAGTTTGCATACAATAATAGCCACAATTCCAGTCTCCAAATGGCTCCGTATGAAGCTTTATATGGAAGGAAATGTAGATCCCCAATTGGATGGTTTGAAATAGGAGAAGTACAGCTAATAGGCCCTGAGTTGATTCAACAAGCAGTAGAAAAAGTCAAGGTGATCCGAGATCGATTATTGACAGTCTAAGGTCGCCAAAAATCTTATGCGGATAACCGCCAGCGAGACTTAGGATTTCAAGTTGATGATTGGGTATTCTTAAAAGTGTCACCAATGAAAAGAGTGATGAGATTTGGTAAGAAAGAAAGTTAAGTCCTCGATACATTGGACCCTATAAGATTATCTGCAAGGTGGGTCAAGTAGCTTATGAATTGGACTTGCCTCTAGAACTTGAATTAGTCCATCCAGTTTTCCATGTCTCAATGCTCAGCAAGTGTGTTAGAGATCCTATGAGGATTTTTCCAATAGATGATGTTCAAGTGACTTGTCGCTTTGAATTTCTTAGCCTTATCTGACTTTTTTTATGCTTTTATGCTTTTCTTGAGCCGAGGGTCTTTCGAAAACAACCGTCCTACCTTGGTAGGAGTAAGGTATGCGTACACTCTACCCTCCCCAGACCCCACGATGTGGGATTTCACTAGGTTGTTGTTGTTGTTGTTGTTGTTGTATGATGTTCAAGTGACAGAAAAGCTAGTCTATGAAGAACTGCCCATTGCCGTATTAGACAGGCAAGTACGGAGTCTTCGAAATAAGGAAGTAGCCTTAGTTAAAGTCTTGTGGCGAAATAACAACCGAGAAGAAATGACTTGGGAGGCGGAAGAGAAGATGAAATATAAATACCTGCACTTATTTCAGCCCCCGGAAGAGATCCATGACGAAATATCGAGATTATGAGGTATGTATGTTTTGTTTTTATGCATATGGGTCGTGTATGGCCAACTTATATTGCTATTATGTTGTGGCCCTATGAGGTAATGTTATTATAGGCTGTTGTGACAGGATGGTAGTGCCATATTACAGGGGAAACTCTGGCAAAATTTTCGTAGAATTCCCGAGAACTTAACATTCGAGGACGAATGTTCCAAAAGGGGGGAAGAATGTTACACCTCGAAAAATTTCCCATTAATGTACAGTGGATAGAATAACGAAGGGCACGAAGTATACAATGTCTCGATAAGTAAGAAATAACATTTGAGGATCCTAATTGAGATTTCAAAGGCATTTGAGGTAAGAGAAGAAAGTTGTTAAGGAAAGCAAGGTATATGATGTGTGTTGGGAAAGATTTATGAGTATCGAATCAATGATGGCTTAATGATGTCTTGGAGAAGAGTTATAATGTCCCTTAGATTGGTAATGAGGTGTTAAACCAGTGTCAAGAAGGTTGCATAAGGATTGGAGGTCAAACGAGTCGACGAGAATGAATTTCGGAGAGTTGGGCAATATACAGCCCAACATACTGGCCGTATAAAACATACTGGTCATATGTTAGGCCGTATGTTGTGACCAGAATGGGTCCTTCACTGGACCAGATCTATGGTCAAACACCAGTATAATTTATACGGCCAGTATGTTGGTCCGTAGAATCTGGTCGGGACAACTTCAAGAATTAATATGAGGACCCTCTCTCATTTAATTTATTTCATTCTTTCTCTCCAGACTTCAAGAACACTCTAGAGAACTCTCCACTCTTCATCCACAAGAACCCAAGAGAAATTGATGATTAACTTTATCAAACCAACAAAATCAAGTGTATGAAACACATTAAAGTTCATCCAAGCCAAGGAATTCCAATAGAAGTGAACTAGGGTTTTGGTGTAAGAGGAGTATTTCCACTCAAGGATTATTCCTACACTATCTAAGGTAAGGTTTATGATCTTTTCATGTAGCTTAAGGTAATGAGAGGTTGAAAGACTTAGATTATGGAAGGAGATAGAAAATGGGTCACAAAGATAGGAATAATGAGATTTTGAGTAGTAGTTTGGAGTGAATCATGAATATTGATATGTTGTGATTGTAAGCATGATATAAGTGACCTTTAGAACATGGGATAATATTATATGTGAGAAAACACAATAGTGAACTATGACCATGATTATGGAGAAATTGAAGTGAAACTGAGAAATGTGAATAATGTAGATAAATGATGATTGTTCCTTATAATATTATGAATGTTGTTTTGGATGTTTGGGAGTTGATATGTAAGATGAGGAAAGTTGTATAAACAAAAGAAATGCTGCCCAATTTTCCCTAGCTTTAGAAAGCACGTTCTTATAATCGATTAGCTAATGTTAAGACGAACTTTCTTGAAGGTAGAAACGCGAGCATCGAAGGAGAACAATCAAGCGATAGAATTTTTAAGCGAAAGAGGTATGTAAGGCTAATCCTTTCCTTCTATGGCATGACTCCTATGGCATGAATCCTCCTATTCTCCCATAATCTTCCTAAATAAAGGAAACTATGAGTCCGTGACTGTAACGAGCTATATATGTATAAGCTAAAGAAAAGAGATATGATACGAGCATGACAATGATGATGAGGAGTTTAAGTACAAAGAATCTTAAAGTGGGGTACATGTACATGAGGTTAATGATCCTAAGCATAGTTCCATTGATGCTTTTCCTTGTGTGCACTCACCTTAAAATGTTAGTCCCTTCAAGGTGAGATATGACGATTATGATCACTCCATAATGTAATCGGGGGTTCACGACCCTATGTCACCCTGACATAGCCATAGTTTCCTTCAAGTTCTAGTGTATGTTTTGATGATAAATGTATAATCATGCTAAGTTATGATAAGGTCATGATATGTCTATGAGATGTATAATAATGATAAGTCTATGATGTGCGCGATGATACAATTCCACCGTGCCTAAATGGCCGGATATTTCACCGCGAAGGCGGGCTGCTTGTGATTCCACCGTGCCCAAATGGCCGGACATGTCACCACTAAGGCGGGCTGCTTATGATTCCACCGCGCCTAGAAGGCCGGACATGATCACCACTAGTGGGCGGCATATGATGGTTACCCGGACGTGGGTTAACGATGATGATATATGTGATATGGGGATGTATGCGCTATGGTGATATATGTAATACGATTATATATGATATATATATGAAATGCATCCATTCTTAAAGGTCAAGCAGGTTATATCTTCATCTTATGTCTTATGATTTCTCTGTTATGTTCATTTTATTCATGCTTTACATACTTAGTACAATGTTCGTACTGACGTCCGTTTTCTTTGGACGCTGTGTTCATACCCAGAGGTAGACAGGGAGGTGATCCAGACTCGTAGGAGCTATTAGCAGACTTTGAGAGCACCCTATTATTCCGGAGGTGCCATTGATTTATTCTTTTATGTATATATATGTTTTGGGCATGACGGGGTCCTGTCCCGTCTCTATGTCTAGCACTCTAGTAGAGGCTCGTAGATACGCATGTGTGGGTAGTATGGTCTCACGATGTCCTTATGGTGTGTATATTATTTTGATAGCCGAAGGGCTTATGTACATAAAGGTAATTATGTTTCAAAGTGAAAAATGGTTTTCCTATGATTTGAGTATAAGATTAGTGAATGGACGCTTGATGTGCACGATGTGTAATGGTATGAGCGGTGCTCGGTGGTTAGCCTCGGGTACCCGTCATGGACCCTAGTCGGGTCGTGACACAAAGTCATGGTTTCTACCCTTAGTATTCAACATAACAGATATCATTCCATTCTAGTTAACAACACACCCAACTCATTTCAATACCATCAAATAGAGCCTAGGTCCCATAATCCAATTGTACAATTAACTTAGAAACCCTAGGCATCTCTTTTAACAATTTTCGAACAAATTCCAACAGTAAATCCATGCAAAGGCCGAAATTCATTGGCATACCCGATATAGAAGGAGGCCTCGAAGAAAACTTGACCAAAAAATAAGAAAAATAACTCAGCAAATTCGTAACCCTAGGGCAGAGGTGGTTTGATTTTCAGTGGTGGTGAGAGTGAAGGTTTGAGGGATTGAAATGGGGGTGATTTATGGATGAAATTATGGGGATTTATGGAGGAGATAATGGAAAGTTGTGGAGGGAGTTCGTGGAGTAACTGATGGATTTAAAAAAACGTCTCTGCCCTTTTTATTTTAAAAACCGACTGTTTGCCCTTATTTTTTTCCGAAGTGTTTGGACGAGTCGTCGACATGTCGACGACTCGTCAAAGCGTATTTATGACCAAATAATTTATGGACAAAACATACCTGTTGACGATCATTTCGACGGCATCGTCGAACGTGTTGACGGTTCGTCGACATGATCGTCGATTTACTTACCTGCAGATGAGCAATTTCTAAGCCTCAGATTCGCAGCTTTGCATACCGTCATTGTGCATTGACGGTCCGTCGACATGGTCGACGGCCCATCTTTTTGCTCTGGTGTAACTTTGCTGTTTTATTTTTATTTTTTCCGAGTTTCAGTTCCTGCGCTCTCGACACCTAAAAAAAATCAAAATCTAAAACTACAAAAACAAAATTACATAAATTTTAAACTTGGGTTGCCTCCCAAGAAGTGCTTAATTTAACGTCGCAGCACGACAGTGTTATCAATTTACTCTTGGTCGGGACTTGCCGCTTCAGCATTCGTCCCAAGGTGCTTTAATCGATATCGGTCCACAACTCTATATCCTTCAATCGTACTATGGTAGTACTTCACCCTCTGCCCGTTCACCTTAAATGTCTGAGTTCCGTCTTCGGACTTCAATTCAATAGCTCCATGGGGTGAGACACTTACCACTTCAAAGGGACCTGACCACCGTGATTTCAATTTGCCCGGAAGCAGCTTCAATCTAAATTAAACAACAAGACGGGGTCACCCTTGTAGAATTCCCGCTTAAGGATTTTCTTGTCATGATATTGCTTCATCCTCTCTTTGTAAAGAGCTGCACTTTCATATGCCTGATAGCGGAACTCATCCATCTCATTGAGCTGAAACAACCTGAGTTTGGTCGCTTCTTCCCAATTCATATTCAGCTTCTTCAAGGCCCACGTGGCCTTATGTTCAAGTTCAACTGGCAGGTGACATGCCTTTGCGAAAACTAGCTTGAAGGGTGAAGTCCCAATCGGAGTCTTGAAGGCAGTCCGGTAAGCCCATAGAGCATCATTAAGGTTGCGGGCCCAATCAGTTCTGTTTGCATTCACCATTTTTGCTAAAATACTCTTTATCTCCCGATTAGAGACTTTAACTTGCCCGCTTGTCTGAGGTTGATACGGGGTTGCCACCTTATGCTTGACTCCATACTTCTCTATCAATCCTGCAAAGGCTTTATTGCAAAAGTGTGAACCACCATCACTGATTATTGCCCTTGGGGTATCAAAACGAGTAAATATGTTCTTTTTCAAGAATACCATGACACTCTTGGCTTCTTTATTAGGTAAAACCACCGCTTCTACCTATTTGGAGACATAATCAACAGCTACCAAGATGTATTTCATGCCACAAGAGCTTACAAAGGGACCCATAAAATCAATTCCCCAAACATCGAACACTTCAACCTCCATTACGAAGTTCATAGGCATCTCTTGCCTCCTACCAATATTCCCTTGCCTTTGGAATTGATCACAAGAACGCACCATCAGATTGGCATCATGATAAAGGGTGGGCCAATAATAACCACATTCGAGAACCTTGGCAGCAGTCCTCGTACCACTATGATGTCCCCCAACCGGAGAGTCGTGGCAAGCCTTCAAAATTTCCAACACCTCACTCTCTGGGATACAGCGCCGAATAATTTTATCAGTGCAAGTTCTGAATAAGTATGGTTCATCCCGATAGTACTGACGAACATCCTGCAAAAAATTCTTTTTCTGATACGATTTTATCTCGTCGGGAATTACACCAGTCACCAAGTAGTTAGCAAAATCAGCAAACCAAGGTGCCACCTGCATAGACACCGCTAAAACTTGCTCATCTGGAAACGTATCTTCAATGTCAAGTTCTTCTACTGGCACCCCAGTTTCTTCAAGTCTAGAGAGATGATCTGCGACCTGATTTTTGGACCCCTTTTGATCTTTTACTTTGAAATCAAACTCTTGTAACAGAAGGACTCAACGAATCAGTCGCGGCTTAGCTTCCTTCTTTGCCATCAAGTACCTCAACGTAGCATGGTCAGTGTATACCACAACCTTGGACCCCAGCAAATAGGACCGAAACTTCTCAAAAGCATATACTATTGCAAGCAGTTCTTTCTTGATCACCGTGTAGTTCATCTGCGCCGCATTAAGTGTCCTACTAGCATAGTAGATTGGGTGCATAATTTTATTGTGCCTCTGACCAAGCACAACACCTATTGCAAACCCACTAGCATCACACATCAACTCAAAAGGTAAGGATCAATCTGGAGTAACAATCATAGGAGCAGTAGTGAGGCGCTTCTTTAATTCATCAAACGCCTTTCAGCACTTGTCAAAGAACACAAATTTAGCCTCTTTTTCAAGAAGCTTGCACACCGGGTTAGCAATCTTGGAGAAATCCTTGATGAAGCACCTGTAGAACCCAGTATGTCCTAAGAAACTTCAGACACCTTTGACTAAGATGGGTGGAGGAAGTTTCGCAATCATAAGTATCTTCACTTGATCGACCTCTATTCCTTTTTTAGAGATTTTGTGACCGAGGACGATCCCTTCCTTCACCATAAAGTGGCACTTCTCCCAATTTAGCACCAGATTTGCCTCCTCACATCTTTTCAGCTGTTGACCCAGATGGTCAAGACAATCATCAAACGAATCACCCACAACAGAGAAATCATCCATAAATACCTCCAAGAAGTCCTCTACCATGTCAGAAAAAATCGACATCATGCACCTCTGAAAAGTGGCTGGTGCATTACATAACCCAAAGGTCATTCGGCTGAACGCAAACGTCCCATACGGACAAGTAAAAGTTGTCTTCTCTTGATCTTCCAAAGCAATGTTGATCTGATTATAGCCCGAGTATCCATCTAGGAAGCAATAGTAAGACCTCCCAGCCAGCTTATCCAGCATCTGATCGATGAAAGGCATGGGAAAATGGTCTTTACACGTGGTAGTATTCAGCTTCCTATAATCCACGCAAACACACCACCTAGTAATTTTACGAGTGGGAATTAGCTCATTCTTTGCATTAGGCACCACAGTGATACCTCATTTCTTTGGTACACATTGAACAGGACTTACTCACTTGCTGTCTACAATCGGATACACTACCCCAGCATCTAACCCCTTTATGATCACCTTTTTCACGACCTCCTACATGTTCTGGTTCAATCTCCGCTGATGCTCAACAATCGGCTTGTTGTCCTCCTCTAGCTAAATTTTATGCTCACAAATACCAGAAGGAATACCCCGAATGTCTGCTATGGTCCAAGAAATAGCACGTCTGTGCTCACGCAAAATCTCCACTAGACGCTCAATTTGTTCCTCAGTCAATAATGCTGAAATAATTACTGGCAATGTCTTATTCGGACCAAGGAACACATACTTCAAATGTGATGGGAGCTGCTTGAGCTCAAGCTTTGGAGGCTCGACAATAGAAGACTTAGCTGGTGGAGTAGTTCTATTTGCAAGATCAAGATCAAGCTTTCTTGGGTGATAAGTGTAAGAACCTCGACCGTCAAGTGCGTTTATAGTTTCCACGTAGGCCTCCATATCACAAGCATCAAAATTTATCAGAACTACAACGAGAGCTTCTCCCAGACTTTCTTCTTCCATTTTATGTTCAACAACATCATCAATCCCATGAAACGAAACAATAACCGAGATACTCTCATAAGCGTTTGGCAACTTAATCCCCTTGCTTGGTTAGAAAGTTACTTCTTCATCATTCACTCAGAACTTAATTTCATTCTTTTGAGAATCCATAAGTGCTCTTCCCGTAGCAAGGAACGGTCTTCCCAAGATAATGGGAATATCTCTATCCGCCGCACAATCCAGAATCACGAAATCAGTAGGCAACATGAAATTACCCACTTGTACCAACACATCATCTATGACTCCAATTGGCTTCTTAATAGATCTGTCTGCCATTTGTAGTCACATAGAAGTCGGTCTAGGGGTCTCCAATCCAGATTGTTTGAAAATAGCAAGGGGCATCAAGTTAATACTCGCCCCATTATCACACAGAGCACGGACGAATGCATGAAGCCCAATATTGCACAAAATAGTGAACGCCTCTGGGTCTCCTTTCTTCTGAACTATGGTGGAAGCAATAATTAAACTCACTCGATGAGTTAATTTCACTGTCTCATGTTGAACAAACCTTTTCTTTGTAAGCAGATCTTTCACAAACTTAGAAAATCCGGGCATCTCTTTGACAACATCTAAGAATGGAAAATTCACTGTTAACTGCTTCAACAGATCATAGAACTTCTGACACTTAGCATCATCATTCTTCTTTGCCAACCTCTGAGGAAAGGGAGGCTTTGCTTTGTACATCTGAGTCAAAGGGCGAAGAGCCCCTTTTATCGTGTGTTTCCCTATATCAGCAGCAGCTTCTGGAATATCAGCAGCTTTTTCTTTACCTTGGACTTCCTCGTAAATAATGGGCACTTCAGAACGCACCTCTTCTTCCTCAATCATAGGTTCTAGATCAACCACATTCTTGTCAGCACCTTGAAGTATTTTACCACTCCTTGTGCTAATAGCAAAAGTACGTTCCACTCCCCCACCATTCTTCGGGTTTAGAATAGTATCACCAGGAAGCCCTCTTTTTCTAGCAGGATGCTATTTTCTAGAAAGATCACGCATCTGCTGTTCGAGATTCTGAATAGCTGCTGAATGAGAGACCACCGTCTCTGAAAACCCAGATAATGTCTTTTCAGTGTTCGACTGACTTGCTAACACTTTCTCAAGCATTGACTCCAACCTCGAACTACCTTGATCATTAGATTGCCCTTTTGGTGGAATGTAAGGGTTGGAACTTCTGTTCCTAAAATTACCGTTGTTGTTGTTGTATCTCCCTTGGTTTGGTCCACCATAGTTGTTGTTGTAGTTCCCTTGGTTGTTGTTGTAGTTTCCTTGATTATGTGACCCCTGCCCTTGTTGGGGTCTCCAATATCTCTGAATCGGCCCAGGAATGTCCCCCTTCGCTATGTAATCTGCATACTGAACATTCTCAAATTGTGGAGGGGGTCCCTTTTAATATGGACCCTCATGGACTTGGTACTTGCCAGGCGGCATGCCAGAGATATCTTCACAAACATTTACCCTTTTCGCTTCTTTCTCATCAAGCCTCTTTGTTAGTAAAGAGAGACTAGTGGCCAATTATGCCAATGTCTGCTGCGTTTCCTGGCTATCTTTCATAATGTTTTGAATCAACGGTGTTCCAAGTGATAATCCATCAGAATCACCTGAATGCCATGCTCGGCTGTGAGTAGTCAATCGGTTTAGTATATCAGTAATAGTAGCATAGGACTTGTTCATGAAACACCCGCTGGCGGCATTATTGGCTATTGCTTGGGTCATAGGATCCAAACCCCTGTAAAACTTCTCCTTCAAAATCTGTTCTGGAAAACCATGGTTTGGACTCCTATCCAAATATTCCTTGTACCTCTCCCAAGCTTCAAAAAGTTGTTCCCCATTACGTTGTTTGAATTCGTAAATCTGATCACGAATTTCAGCCCTTTTACTCGGGGGGTACCACTTCCTGAGAAAAACTTTGACCATCTCTTCCCATGTAGCAATAGAGTTCTGGGGCAGATTTGTGAACCATTTTCTTGCTTCTCCGGCTAACGAATATTTGAAGAGTTTTAGCCGAACTGCTTCTTGAGTCACACCTCGTTGGATATGCTGAGAGCACACATCCAGAAAGTTTGTTATATGTTGGTGAGGGGTATCATCGACTGCATTCCAAAAGTATCCCTCTTGTTTGAGCATATGATAGAGGGAATTTTCAAACTTGATAGTAGTAGCAGTCAGCCTCGGATGAACGATTGCATATGCAAAGTCTTCATCTGCTTCTGGTTCATTAGCAAAAACATTCTCGACTGGAAGTTTGTTGTTGGCCATGATCACCTGGTTTACAAGGTATCAAATGAGGTGTGTTGGAATATGACAAAGACTTAAAGAAGAGTAAACACTATTTAGTAATTTCAAAACCGCATTCCCCGGCAACGGCGCCAAAATTTGATACGCTCAAATTACACCTATTAATGGTATAACGCGGACGCTGTCAAATATAGTAACCCAACGAGGTTGGGGTCGAATCCCACAGAGAATATGGCGTGAAAAGTTTACTAAACGAGTATTATACTAATCTTGCGGTCCTGGTGTATTCCAGAAAAGGGTTTTATAGTTGGTTTGTTTTGTGGACTAATTTAAACTAACTGGAAATTTAAAGTTGTAAATATATGGGTAAAAAGAACCAAGGCTGTGTCCCCGTCAGATAAAGTGTATGATCATGGGTACCAATCTTGATATACTTTTAATGGACTGTTTGTATGGATGCACTTAACCTCTATGTAAATCTAAACTATTTCCCAACAAGAAAAGATTATTTCTTTCTATGCTTTTTCCAAAGATAAGAAAGTATGCATGGAGAACAGTTAATTATGCCAAGTAAATTCCTCTTATTCCTAAGTGAATTTATTAAACAAGGTTTAAAGCCCTGAGTTCTTGTTATTTGTTCTTACCTAACCCTAGCTATTTTCCCAAATAAACTAAAGTTTATGGCGTGAGCTAATGTTTGCAACCACTAACTATATGATGAATACAAAGAAAAAATAAACCCTAACAATCCATTATGCGTATATCTTTCACAATCCCCAATCACAAAACACCTATCCTTGGGTTCACAACCTTAGTAAAGGTGTTTAGCTACCCATGACAACAAGAAAACAATAAAAGATTGAAGATTGCATAATTGAATTATTGTATTGAACTTACGAATAAAACTTGAATGTAATGAATGTAATTGTCTGGAAATCTTCAAAAGCAATAATGACTCAAAAGTAATTACTACAAGTCTAAAACTCCAGATGTCTGAAAAATAAAGCCTAAACAGGTATTTATATAAGTTAAAACTCGGAATAATCAATCCCAGTCCTGTTCTATCTCACTAGCACTTCGACGGGTCATCTTTGCACTTCGACGGTCGTCGACATGCTCGACGACCAACTCGACGATCTGAGTACCCTTTATCACCCTGCAGGAATTCCACCGTCGAAGCACTTCGACGGGCCGTCGATCATGTCGACGGTGCAAGTCGACGATCTGAGTATGCTTTGATGTTTTTGTTACTTCGCAGGAACTTTTTGACAATGCGATTTGACGGGCCGTCGAGCATGTTGATGGTCTATCCTTATGCTTATCAGAACAGATTGCCTATATTCCTCGTTTTTTTGCTTTCCGAGCATTCTAACTTCAAAATACCTGCACCACACATAAAACACATCAAACTACCATGAACTTGCTCGAAAACAAGTAAAACTTAGAGTTAAAGAGCATTAGATGTGCCAAAATACCGGCACATCAACTGTGCACAATGACTGTCCGTCGACGGCCCGTCGGCACTGACTGGTGTCTGCAGAATTTCCTGAATCCGTTCAGACTGCATTGATTCTATTCGTTCAACTTATAACCCCGTAAATCACCAGGAATGCCTGTTGGTACATTTGTATTCGGAGTAAGATATTCTTTGCTTTAACTCTCTCCCCCGAGCTTTCTTTTCTTGACTCAAATGCCTTTGGAATATTAATTAGAATCATTAAGTATCCCTTGTTACTTGTAGGTACATCATATACACCTTGACTTACATTAGTTTATGCACCACTCAGTAGCCCGAAATTCCGAGGTGTAACATTCTATCTAGGAACTTGCCAGTTAAAGGTGCACTCTAGACTTGTATATGTATATCTGTGCGTGTGTGTTTTAAAATATTTTTATGTGTGGCACAGAGGATGCACGTGCGGTGCACAAGATGCATTTACGGTGGACGCAAAAGTTAGTTTACTTGAATATACTTGAGACATCTTACTAAGAGCTGGCGTTAGACCACCGATTCAACTGAGCCGTCCCTGCAAATAATGAAGATAACATTAGCAAGAATTATAATTATAGCAATAAAATGGATAATTTCTCCACTCTTTATTGTGAAAGTTTTATTTTGTTTAGTTGTTTATCTGGTAACTTGGTCGACAACATAAAAGTGATACCGGATCAAACAGAGGAAGAAAGAGACTAAAACAACTTTGAAGAAGACCAGACTGACAATGTAGGTCCGAATGAAACTGGGATGGATGAAAGATGAACACCGGATATCGAACATACGGATCAGCCGGAATTAGATCGGACAGATACCGGTCTAAATAGAGAAAACATGGAGGAAGTACACAAGGAAGGTGTCAGGACGAATGAAGTGTCCCCATAAATCCAACTCAGTCGGGGTAAACGTCAGAAACATGAATCAATTCGGTTGCGTGACTACGTCACATAAACATTTCGGAAGCAAAGTCTATCAACGCGTCCACCCAAACTTATGCAATCCTCAGGGGTGACTTATTATTTAGCTCACTATATATATTTTGATAATTTTTCCTCGAAACACCAAAGATTCCTTGCGGCAATCACCACAGAAATCAAGACAAAAGCCTTCTCTGAGGCAATGAAAAAGAAACATCGGAGAAAAGCCATGCAACAAGAGATGCAAGTATTGGAGGATAATGGAATGTGGATATTAAAAATATTGCCACCAGAAAGGAAAGCACTTGGATGTAGATGGGTATACAAGATCAAGTACAACTCTGATTGCATAATCGAGCGATACAAAGCTCGGTTGGTAATTTTTGGAAATAAATAGGAGGAAGAAATTGACTACAATGAAACGTTTTCTCCAATTTCTAAGGAAATAACCGTTCAGACCTTTCTGATAGTTGCGGCTGCGCGAAATTGGGAGTTGCATCAGATGGATGTTCATAATGCATTCTTACACGGTGAGATTATAGAGGAAGTTTGTATGAAATTTCCACAGGGATTTTGTGTTCCTAGTCCGGGGCAAGTATTTCGACTCCGGAAATCTTTGTATGGTTTCAAACAAGCTCCACAGTGCTGGTTTGAAAAATTATCAAGTGCTTTGATGAAATATGGTTTCAAACAGTCGTACTCAATTTTTCTCTCTTCACGATGCACTAGGGAGGTATCCAAATTAACGTCTTAGTCTATGTGGATGACTTGATTATCTCCGAAAACGACCATAGTGCCATTGAGCGATTCAAAGACTATCTCCGCGCATGTTTTTATACGAAATATTTGGGCCTCTGAAGTATTTTATAGGAGTTGAAGTTGCACTTGGACCAACCAGGTTATTTCTCTGTTAACAGAAATATGCTTTGGATATGTTCTATGAGTTTAGATTATTGGGAGCTACACAAATCAATACTCCTATAGTATAGAATCACAGTTTTCCTGTGGTAAAAGGAGCCAATTTGGGAGATTCGGAACCATACTGACGTCTGGTCGGTAGATTGATATACATCAGTTTTACGCGACCAGAGCTGTCATATTGCGTGCATGTTCTGTCATAATTCACGCAGCAACTGAAGGAATAACATTGGAATGTGGCTCTCCGTGTTGTACGTTATTTGAAGAAGAACCCAGGACAAGGCATTATGATGAGAAAACATTGTGATTTCGGTTGTACGAATGGTGTGATTACGGACTGGGCAGGCGGTCCGTTGACTCGAAAATCACTAATTGATTTGTTTATCTCCCTTGGGAATTCACCCGTATCATGGAAAACAAAGAAGAACCACATTGTCTCTTGCTCGTTAGCAGAGGTGGAATATCGATCAATTACAATGACAGTCTGTAAGTTGAAATGGTTAAAGGAAATTTTGCATAGTTCGGGCATTGACCATAAATCTCCGGTGAAAATGTACTGTGATAGTCAAGAAGCATTGTATATTTTGCAAAATCCAGCATTTCATGAATGGACTAAAAACATTGAATTCGACTGTCAACAACTGCGGGACGCACTCCAATCCGAAATAATTCTTCCTCGTCATGTGTCAACCATTGAGCAATTAACCGATGTGTTTATAAAGGCTTTGGGCAAATAAAATCATGAATATTTACTTGGGAAGTTAGGTATTCGAGACCCTTATGCTCCAACTTGAGGGGGTATTGAAACCATATGTGACCCGACAAACTGTCGGTGAGTGGGTAAAACCCTAAGTTGGTGGGAACCCTTTTCTAGTGTAACTGTATTAGTTTTGGTCTATTTTGGGTGAATTTGTAATTATGGTAATATAGGATGTTTATTTCATTTAGAATAGGATTAGGTTATTATACTAGGGTAAGAAGGACCTTACTTGTATATAAAGAGGTCATAATGATGAATGGAAATCAGAAAGAATTCTCCCTTTATACTTGTCTCAGAAGAAAATATACAACATCGGTTTGGGTAGTCCTCCTCAATTTGAGCTAGCTTTCAGGGTGTGAGTTGAGCTCAATGCCTAGTTTGACATGGTATCAGTGTCAGGTCCAGGCCCGATCGGATGTGGGCCCCTAGAATAAAATGGGAATGGGTTGGGAGGGGGGGGGGGGGTGGGGGGTGGGGGCGAATGCTCGCTGGACCAATTGACTGGCCCCGAATCGATGGGGGTGGAAATTTCCCCCGGTCCATGAATGTGCACGTTCCAAACTGGAAAGTGAAACCCCAAATAAAAAATGTTTGAATCTGGGCGTGAGGGTGGCGATGAAAATATACCACATCTGTGATAGATGAAATCCCTGGGCTGGTTAAAAGGCTTGGGCAATACTCCTTCATTTTAGCTAGCTTTTGGGGTGTGAGTTAGGCCCAAGGCCTAATTTAAAAGTTACGGCCGGGGTATATATCCACCACTTTTTTAAAAAGGGGTATATCTGCTCTAAATCGCAAAGTTGAGGGATATAATATGTATGTATATATATATATATATATATATATATATATATATATATATATATATATATATATATATATATATATATATATATATATATATATATATGTATGTATCTAATTTTAAAATATTTTAACGTGCCTCGCACAGGATTCACGTACAACGCGCGTGATGCATGTACGGCTCACGAGATGCACTTGTGGCAGATGTATAAGGTTTTTTATTTGATATACCTCGCACCTATTGTTAAGATACGACTTTAGGCAAAAAATTCTATTGAGCCGCCCTGCAAATAATGACGATAACATTGTCAAGAATAATAATTATAGCAACAAGATGGATAAATTCTCCACTCCTTAATGAAGAAATTTTCTAAATTGGAGAGAGTTGACATACGACTATCATTTTCTTGGAATTTCCTTTTTTGTCCCCTTTTTTTACTTGGTAGTGATGGCCCGTGCCAATGTTATATGTGTTGGAATTACTATTTAATTAGAAAGGATACTAATTGGAGATTTATGACTTTGCCAACTTCTCCTAATACTTTGCACTAGTCTTGATCAGTTTATGCGGCTAACCTTCCATTTAACTTAGCTCCAGGTTCTTGTCTTCAATTCGCTTCAATTTTTCAACTTTCTCAGGAGAGATGGGCAACTGTCTTTCCAGACAGATGAATGGAAAAATATATATATATATATATATATATATATATATATATATATATATATATATATATATATATATATATATATATATATATATAAGTTGTACATTCCAGGGGGAGGTCCCAACTCTTCTAGCTGCCTTTTATAGTTGGGATTTTTGGCCAACCTCTCCGCCTACTTTACCAACTTCTCCTAATAATTTGCACTAGTCTTGATCAGTTTTTGTGTCTGACCTTGCATTTGACTTAGTTCAAGCTTCTTGTCTTCAATTCGCTTCAATTTTTCAAATTTCGCAGGAGAGAGGGACCGTTTTCTTTCCACACAAATGTCTGGAAGTATAATGTATGGTTCCTCAGATCCAACAAATACAACTCCATTCTCTCATCATTCCACCATCCAAGGAAACCACACCATCTTTTATGCTGGAACTTGTAAGGTAAATGTGCTCTCTAGATTTGTGTGTGTGTGTATATATATATTTTGTGTGTGTGTGTGTGTATGTGGTTTTAAATTATTTTTATATGGCACACGAGATTCCCGTGTGGTGCACGGGAAGCACGTACAGTATACAGGATGCGCGTACGGCGTACGAGATGCACTTGCGGTGGACGCAAAAGTTACTTTAATTGAATATACTGGAGACTTCTTACTAAGATCTAGCATTAGACCGCCGATTCAATTGAGCCGTCCTTGGAGATAATGAAGATATAAAGTTGGGAAGAATAATAATTATTGCAATGAAATGGATAATTTCATCACTCTTTATTGAGAAATTTTTCTTTTGTTTTTTGTTTATTGGGTAACTTATTCGACAACATAGAAGTGATCCCGGATGAAACAGAGGGAGAAAGAGACCAACACTTCTTTGAAGAAGACCAGGCTGACAATGTAGGTACAAATGAAACTGGGATGGATGAAGTATGAACATGGGATACCAAACCTACGGATCAGCCAAAATTAGACCGGACAGATATCGATATAGATATAGAAAACATGGAGGAATTACAGATCGAAGGTGTTTGGACCAACGAAATGCCCCCCAAAAAATAATTCGGTCGGGGTAAACGTCAGAAGTATGAATCGATTCAGTTGCGCTTCTATGTCACTGAAATATTCCGGAAACAAAGTCCATCAACCCATCCACGTGAACCTCAATAATCCTCAGGTGCGCCTTATCCTTTAGCTCATTGTATATCTTGTGATGTTTTTTCCTTAAAACACCAAAGCTTCCTTGCAACAATCACCATAGAAATCGTGCCAAAAACCTTCTCTGAGGCAATGAAAAAGGAATATTAGAGAAAATCCATGCAACAAGAGATGCAAGCATTGGAGGATAATGGAATGTGGATATTAAAAAATTGCCATCGGAAAGGAAAGCACTTGGATATAGATGGGTATACAAGTTCAATTACAACTCTGATGGCACTATTGAGTGATATAAAGCTCGGTTTGTCATTTTTGGAAAAAAATAGGAGGAAGAAATTGACTACAATGAAGTGTTTTCTCTAGTTGCTAAGGCAATAACCATTCAGACCTCTCTGACAGTTGCGGCTGCGTCAAATTGGGAGTTGCATCAGATGGATGATCATAATGCCTTCTTACACAATGACCTTATGATAGAATTTTGTATGAAATTTCCACCGGGATTTCGTGTTCCTAGTCCGGGGCAAGTATTTTGACTCTGAAAATTTTTGTATGGTTTAAAACAAGCCCTATGGTGCTGGTTTGAAAAATTGTCAAGTGTTTTGATGATTTTTGGTTTCAAACAGGCATACACAATTATTCTTTCTTCACGATGCACCGGGGAGGTATGCAACTTAACGTCTTAGTCTATGTGGATGACTTGATTATCTCCATAAATGATCCTAGTGCTATTTGATGATTCAAAGACTATCTCCGCGCATGTTTTCACATGAAGTATTTGGGCCTCTGAAGTATTTTCTAGGGGCTGAAGTTGCGCGTGGACCAATCGGGTTATTTCTCTGTTAACAGAAATATGCCTTGGATATAATCTCTGAGTTCAGATTATTAGGAGCTAAACCAATCAATACTCCCATGGTACATAATCACAGTTTTGCGGTAGTCGAAGGAGCCAATTTGAGAGATCCGGAACCATACCGACATCTGGTCGGTAGATTGATATACCTCAGTTTTACGCGACCAGAACTGTCATGTTGCGTGCATGTTCTGTCCCAATTAGTGCAGCAACCGAAGGAACCACACTGTCACGCGGCTCTCTGTGTTATGAATTATTTGAAGCAGAACCCAGGACAAAGCATTGTGATGAGAAAAGATTGTGATTTCAGTTGTACGGATGGCGTAATTATGGAATGGGCAGGCTGTTCATTGACTTAAAAATCACTAACCGATTGGTTTATCTCCCTTGGAAATTCACTCGTATCATGGAAAAAGAAGAAGCAACACGTTTTCTCTCGCTCGTCAGCAGAGGCGGAATACCGATCATTGGTAATGACAGTCTGTAAGTTGAAATGGTTAAAGGAAATTTTACATAGTTCGGGCATTGAACATAAATCTCCGGTGAAAATGTACTGTGATAGTCAAGAAGCATTGTATATTTTGTAAAATCCAGCATTTCATGAACGGACTAAAAACATTGAATTCAACTGTCACTATGTGCGGGATGCGCTCCAATCCGGAATAATTCTTCCCTGTCATGTGTCAACCAGTGAGTAATTGGCCGATGTGTTTACAAAGGCTTTGGGAAACTCAAATATTGAATATTTACTTGGGAAGTTAAGCATTCGAGACCCTTATGCTCCAACTTGAGGAGGGTATTGAAACCATATGTGACCGGACAAACTGTCAGTGAGTCGGTAAAATTCTAAGTCGGTGGGAACCCTATTCTAGTCTAACTGTAATGGTTTTGGTCTATTTTTTGTGAATTTTTAATTACCATAATATAGGATGTTTAGTTCGTTTAGAATAGGATTACCTTATTATACTAGGGTAAGGAGGACCTTAGTACATAAAGAGGTCATTATGATAAATGAAAAGCAGAAAGAAATCTCACATTATTCTTGTCTCTGATGAAAATATAACACATCGCTGACGGATGAGATCCATGAGCTTCTTATAAGGCTTGGGAAATCATCCTCCATTTGAGCTAGCTTTCAGGGTGTGAGTTAGGCCCAATGACTAATTTGACATTATATTAGAGTTAGGCCCAGTCCCGATCAGATGTGGGCCCCCCAAAAAAGGGGGCGAAAGCTCCCCGAATCAATTGACCGGCCCCGAACTAATGGGGGCGGAAATATCCCCTGGTCCATTAATGTGCACACTCCAGACTGGACAGTGAAACCTTAAATTAAAAAGTGTCAGAATCTTGGGGTGAGGGGGGTGAAAAAAATATACCACATCGGTAACGGATGAAATTCCTATGCTCCTTATAAGGCTGGGAAATCCTCCTTCATTTGAGCTAGCTTTTGGTGTATGAGTTAGGCCCAAGGCCTTATTTGAAAGCTACGACATAGATATATATGCACCACTTTTTTAAAGAGGGGTATATCTGCTCTAAATCACAAAATCGAGGGGTATATTTGAACCATTTCCCTTATAATATATACTTCACACACATGATTAACAATAATATGTATATGTGATTTTAAAATATTTTTACGTGCGCCGCACGAGATTCACGTAAAGTGGCCGCGATGCTTGTATGGCGCACGAGATGCACTTGCGGGGGATGCAGAAGCTATTTTAATTTTTATACTTGAGACCTATTTTTAAAATCTGGCTATAGGTCACAAATTCCATTGAGCATCCCTGCAAATAGTGAACATAACATTATAAAGAATAATAATTATAGCAACAAGATGGATAAATTTTTCCAGTCCTTGTTGAGGAAGTTTATTAACTTGGAGAGAGTAGACATATGACTATCATTTTTTTGGAATTTCCTTTTTTTATTCTTTTATTAGGTAGTGATGGCCCGTGCTGGTATAAGAGTTGGAGGTATTAGTTAATTAGAAAGGAGACAAATTGGAGATTTATGGCTTTGCCAACTACTCCTAATACTTTGCACTGGTCTTGAGCAGTTCTTGTGTCTGACCTTGCATTTAACTTAGTTTCAGCTTCTTGTCTTCAATTTGCTTTAATTTTTCAACTTTCTTAGGAGAGATGGGCAACTGTCTTTCCAGACAGATGAATGGAAATAGAATGCATGGTTCTTCAGATCCAACTAGATATATATATATATATTCCATGTCAAAGTTGTACATTCTAGGCGAAGGTCCCGACCTTTCTAGCTAACTTTTATAGTTGAGCTTTTTGGCCAACCTATCCTCGTTGTTTGCCAACTTCTCCTAGTACTTTGCACTAGTCTTGATCAGTTTATGTGTCTGACCTTGCATTTGACCTAGTTCCAGCTTCTTGTCTTGAATTCGCTTCAATTTTTCAATTTTCTCAGAAGTGAAGCGCAACTGTCTTTCCAGACAGATGATTGGAAAGAGAATGTATGGTTCCTCAGATCCAACAGATACAACTCCATTTCCTCTCATCATTCCGCCATCCTAGGAAACCGCACCATCTTCTATGCAAGAACTTGCCAGGTAAATATGCTCTCTAGACTTGTATGTATGTATGTGTGTGTATATATGCATATGCATATGTATGTGTGTGCGTGTGCGTATGTGTATGTGTGTTTGTGTGTTTAAAAGATTTTTATGTGGGGCATAGGAGATGCGCGTGCGGCACATGGGATGCACGTGCGACACATGGGATGCACGTGCGGCACATGATATGCACTTGCGGCAGAAACAGAAGTTACATTAGTTGATCTACTTGAGACGACTTATTAAGATCTGGCGTTAGACCACCGATTCAATTAAGCGTCCTTGTAGATAATGAAGATATAACATTGGCAAGAATAATAATTATAGCAATGAAATGGATAATTTCGCCACTCTTTATTGAGAAAGTTTTCTTTTGTTTATTGTTTATCAGGTAACATGTTCGACAACATAGAAATGATCCGGGACGAAACAGAGGGATAAAGAGACTAACACAACTTTGAAGAAGACCAGGGTGACAATATAGGTACGAATGAAACTGTGATGTATGAACTATGCACACTGGATCCTGAACCTAGGGATCAACCTAAATTAGACCTGACAGATATCGGTCTAGATAGAGAAAACATGGAGGAATTACAGACGGAAGGTATTTGGACCAACGAAATGCCCCCCAAAAAATAATTCGGTCGGGGTAAACGTCAGAAGCATGAATCGATTCGGTTGTGCTTCTACGTCACTGAAACATTTCGGAAACAAAATCCATCAACCCGAACCTCAGTAATCCTCAGGTGCGCCTTTTCCTTTAGCTCACTGTATATCTTGTGATATTTTTTCCTTAAAACACCAAAGCTTCCTTGCAGCAATCACCATAGAAATTGAGCCAAAAACCTTCTCGGAGGCAATGAAAAAGGAATATTAGAGAAAAGCCTTGCAACAAGAGATGCAAGCATTGGCGGATAATGGAACGTGGATATTAAAAAATTTCCACCGGAAAGGAAAGCACTTGGATGTAGATGGGTATACAAGATCAAGTACAACTCTGATGCACAATCGAGCGATATAAAGCTCGGCTGTTCATTTTTGGAAATAAGCAGGAGAAAGGATTTGACTACAATGAAGCGTTTTCTCCAGTTGCTACGGTAGTAACCGTTCGGACCTTCCTGACAGTTGTGGTTGCACAAAATTGGGACTTGCATCAGATGGATGTTCATAATGCCTTCTTACACGGTGACCTTACAAATGAAGTTTATATGAAATTGCCACCAAGATTTCGGGTTCCTAGTCGTGGGCAAGTATTTCAACTTTGAAAATCTTTGTATGGTTTGAAACAAGCCCCACGTGCTGGTTTGCAAAATTGTTAAGTGCTTTGAGGAAATATGGTTTCAAACAGTCGTACTCGATTATTCTCTATTCACGATGCACCGGGGAGGTATGCAACTTAACGTCTCAGTCTATGTGGATGTCTTGATTATCTTCGTAAACGAACACAATGCCATTGATTCAAAGACTATCTCCACACATGTTTTCACATGAAGGATTTAGGCCTCTGAAGTATTTTCAGGGAGTTAAAGTTGCGCGTGGACCAACCGAGTTATTTCTCGGTTAACAGAAAATGCCTTAGATATAATCTCAAAGTTCAGATTATTGGGAGTTAAACCAGTCAATACTCCCATGGTACAGAATCACAATTTATAATTGGTTGAAGGAGCCAATTTGGGATATCTGGAGCCATACCGACGTCTGGTCAGTAGATTCATATACCTCATTTTTACGCGGCCTGAGCTGTCATAGTGCGTGCATGTTCTATCCCACTTCATCTAGCAATCGAAGCAAGCACACTGGAATGCGGCTCTCCATGTGGTGCGTTACTTGAAGAAGAACCCAGGACAAGGAATTGTGATGTGAAAAGATTGTGATTTCAGTTGTACGGATGGACTGATGTAGCACTGGGAAGGCTGTCTGTTGACTCAAAAATCACTTACCGATTGGTTTATCTCCCTTGGGAATTCACCCGTATCATGGAAAACAGCGGAAGCACCATATTGTCTCATTACCAAAGGCAAAATACAGATCAATTGCGATGGAAGTCTGTAAACTAAAATGGTTAAAGGAAATTTTCTGTAGATTGGGCATTGAACATAAATCTCCGGTGAAAATATAGTGTGATAGTCAAGCAGCATTGTGAATTGCGCAAAATCTGGTGTTTCATAAATGGACTAAATACATTGATGTGGATTGTCACTATGTCTGGGATGCGCTCCAATCAAGAATAATTCTTCCCCATCATGTGTTAACCAGTGAGCAATTGGCCGATGCGTTTATAAAGGCTTTTAGCAAATCAAATTATGAATATTTTCTTGGGAAGTTGGGCATTCGAGACCTTCATGCTCTAACTTCAGGGGGGTATTGAAACCAAATTTGACCAAAAAAACTGTCGGTGACTTGGTAAAACCCTAAGTCTGTGGGAGCCGTATTCTAATCTAACTATAATAGTTTTGGTCTATTTTTTGTGAATTAGTAATTACGATATTATAGGATGCTTAGTACTTTTAGAATAGGGTTACCTTATTAGACTAGGGTAAGAAGGACCTTACTTGTATTTAAGGAGGTCATTATGATGGATGAAAAGCAGAAATAATTCTTCCATTATTCTTGTCTCTGATGAAAAATATACCACATCTGTGACGGATGAGATCCATGACCTCCTTATAAGGTTTGGGAAATCCTCCTCTATTTGAGCTAGCTTTTGGGTGTGAGTTTGGACCAATGCCTAATTTTATATGGTATAAGAGTCAGGCCTAGGCGAGATCCGATGTGGGCCCCCAGAAAAAATTAGGAGGCGAATGCTCCCCGGGCCAATTGACCGGCCTCGAACCGATGGGGGTGAAAATTGCCCCCGGTCCATGAATGTGCACTCTTCAGATCGGACAGTCAAACACCGGATAAAAAAATGTCCAAATATGGGCATGAGAGGGGTGAAGAAATTATTCCACATCGGTGACAAATGAAATCCCTAGTCTCCTTAAAAGGCTTGCGCAATCCTCATCTGTCATGACCTAAGTAGCCGTGATTGGCAGCCACACAAATCCCCTAGCGAGCGAACCATCCCCTCACCTAATTATCAAACTATTTTAAACAATTATAAATCGATAACAAGAATTAAATCATAAAACAGTCTAGTCATGCCATCAGTAAATAAAAGTACAGAAATCTAACTATTACAACCCTAAAGATCCTAAAGTCATCGTATAAGGACCTAAAACATAACTGTCTAAAGAATAGATAACTGTCTATAAGCGTAAATAATGTCTGGAATGAAAATAGACATCAACAAAGAGAGATCTTTAGGCGGCATGTCATGGATAGGAGTTCACCCTTGTATCTAATCGGGAACTGGCCTCACACTAGAGATGAGGTCTGGAAGATGTCTCTGGAACACAATCTGCCCTAAAAAAAATGCAGCAAGGTAGTATCAATAATAACACTATGTATAGGTAGATATCACAGGTCGACTAAGATTAGTATCATACATACGTTCATAAAATCAATAAGATAGGCAGAGAGGCACAACAACACATAATCAAATAATTTCATCAACAGGATTCAGTCCACACAGGAATAAGATAAATCCAACTATTAATCAATCATTGAGTTGATATAAGTTCAGTCATTAACGAAAAACAGAAGTAACATGAGTCCGACTACAATGCAATAAAATAATACAAGTATCTTAATCGTGTACACACATGCTAAATGGTATTGTTTCCCCAAATAGTCATGACCTACAGGGGACCCATGGTGTCCATGTACCACTCACTCCGGAAATGACCTCGGATCACGAGCCTATAACTAGGCCACATCCTCACCTCTGTCAAATGTGCATTTATATATATTTATATCTCTGTATCTGATCACAATATGAATCTCAAGGTATTTTTGGTCCAACAGTCAATATGGAACATGATCAGTCAATAATATCAATGCCAATAAATACAAAACACTATGCCTCAAGTCATAAGAAGACTCAGATATTTCAATTCAACAATATCAAGAATATGCAACCATCTTAGTCAACTGGAAGAGTATATATTGACTCCTTCCTAATCAAAACACAACAATTTCATCTCAAGTTTCGGTGTATGAAAAAATGGCAACAAACCCACATAATCAGAATTCATACCAACCAATTCATACTTTCTCTTGTCAACTTTACTACACATGCAATCAACTAACCAAAGGCTAACTCAAGTAAACTATAACCTACCACAAAGCCGAACTGGAACAATGCACTTATTCTACAATAGCTTTCCCTTTGGCAAAGCTTTGGAACATTCAAAGTCTAGCAATCTAACGCTAAGTGAGTATTGGATTATCTACTCAACAAAATAACAATTTGGGAAAAGAGAGCCCAACCATTCCTACCCTTCTCAATTGGGTGAACTATCACTAAGTTTGAATTCATCATAAAATCAACCCCAACTATCATACTATTCCAATTGATGGGTTTTCTAATCAGTTCATCCCTCTTCAAACAGTTTTCAGGCTAAAGTTCCCATTTTTATTAGAACCCCAAGTCTCTATAAGCAATTTCCACCATAAGTAATCAATTATCATCCTAGAAAGTGATATTCTACACTCCTAGATGAATAAAAAATAATAAAATCAACAACCCATTCATTATCCACGGGTTTACTATTTCTAGGGTTCCAATATTTCATTCACTATTAAAAGACTTTAAGCTAGTCATCGAACTTGAGGAAGAATAGGGAATGAACTACGTAGAGATTAGAATTTACCTTCAATGAGGAGTAATGCCCTAGCCTTAAAAAATCTCCAATTACTGTTATTGGGATCTGTTTTTGTGTTATGTGGGGAATGGGTTCGAAGTATGGAATATAAAAGACTATTTCTGCTTCCTGTCGATCGCTGCAGTGGTTGATGTTTCGCTATGGCGGTCCCATTATGGCTGACCTCATTTAATTTTCCCACTTCCTGTGGAGGCGACCACTTCCCTGCTACGGCGGACTCGCTACGACAGTACTACCACCGCTGCAGCGGTCCATATTGACCAGTAGCTCTGGTTTTTCCACCAGTTTTTCACCCAAAAATCCCAACACCAATTTGAGGCCCTACAGACGCAAACCAAACATGCACATATGCAAAAAAACACACTACAGAATCACTCCTCGCCTCAGAAGTCCCAACGGAGGTCTAATTTACTAACTTACCCCCATAGGAAATGAAGACAAGTTCCAGACAACGCACAACACAAATAACACAAGGTTCAGCTTTTTTTTTTCTTTATAGTTTTTCTAACTTCCTGAGTTCGTATTAAGCTCATTTCTATTCTCAAAAAGGTACTAGCAAAGGTAAAATGGCCAAAGCCCCTATAACGACCTAGCGGGTTGTTACATCAAATACCAATTAAACAACCGTTCGTACCCAAATGGACAAGGAAAGGAAACAAGGGAAAAGGTACCTGACTCAGTGAAAAGCCAGGGATAGTTATTGCGCATATCGGATTCGGTCTCCCAAGTAGCTTCCTCAAAGGGACTGATCTTCCACTGAACCTTCTCTGACGAAATATCCTTAGACCTCAACTTATGAACCTCTCTATCTAGAATTGCAATAGGCTCTTTCTCATAAGGCAAATTCACATCCAACAAGACAGAATCCCAACGAATGATAAATGAACCATCATCATGATATCTCTTCAATATAGAGACATGAAACACTGGATGAACACTTGACAAACCTGGAGGCAAAGCCAACTCATAGGCTACATCCCCCACACGATTAAGAATCTCAAACGGACCAATAAATCTAGGACTAAGCTTACCTTTCTTCCCAAACCTCATCACACCCTTCATGGGTGAGACTTTTAACAAAACTTATTCTCCAACCATGAACTCAAGATCTCAGACGTTTTGATCCGCATATTCCTTTTGTCTACTCTGAGCGGCCACGAAATTTTCTTGAATCAGTACCCCATGGCCTTACCTCAAATGCATTAAACCACCCAATAAGAGAATTGTCAGGACCCAGCCCCGTGGGCCGTGACTAAAGTGGTATCAGAGCGGTTTGTCCTCGGAATGTCTGCAGGTCGTGTCTAGTAGAGTCTTGTTTATCGGTGTGTGGTGCACCACATCTATAAACAGGAGGCTACAGGACATTTAGGATGTTACCCTTCCTTCGATCTTAGATCGTGCGATAGAGCTGTATTATTAGGATGGTTCCTTTCTAACGAATTGTTACGTTTTCAGCAATGCCTCCGAGAAAGGCAAAAGCCGCCCAGAAGGGCAAGTCAGTGGCAGTTAGAGAGACCAGCGAGGCCCAGAGAGTTATCGGGGCCCGTACCCAGCCTGTACTTAAGGATGTGCCCCCGTCAGCCGGTTCTGTTACACCGCCATTACCAGAGGAGATTGGAGCAGCAGCAGCTGCTGATCAGGGGGCGGCTCCACCGCTAGCTCCCGGGGTTCCAGTACCCGAGCCTCCAGCTCCACAGTCAGGGGCGGAGGATAGGGCCATGAGAGAGGCGGTCTAGCTGCTGACCAGATTGGTGGCGGAGCAGGGGCACAGGCACGGATTAGGAGGTGATTAGGCGCACAGACATGATAGTTCGAGGGTCCGTGAGTTCTTGACGTGTAATCCTCCAGAGTTCTTCGGGAGAAAAGCCGAAGAGGATCCCCAGGACTTTATCAGACAGATGCAGCGCACGTTACGATTGATTAAGGCTTCTGCCACTGAGTCCGTCGAGTTGGCTTCATACCGGTTGCACGAGGTAGCTGCTAATTGGTATGAGTCCTGGGAGATGTCCAGGGGTGACGGCGCTCCCCCAGCAGTGTGGGACGAGTTTACTCAGACCTTTCTTGGCCACTTTCTGCCTCCGGAGCTGCGGCGCGCTAGGGTTGACAGGTTCTTACAGTTGAGGCAAGAGGGTAGGAGCGTTCGAGAGTATAGCCTAGAGTTCGACTCACTGACTAGATATGCACCCGCTATAGTGGCTGATATGGCTGACAGGGTGCACCGGTATGTGATGGGACTAGATCATTATTTGGTTGATAGCTGCCTGGCGATGGCTTCCCAGCCAGGGATGGATATCGCACGGGTACAGGCATACGCCCAGGGTATGGAGGATCGACGTAAGAGGAGTCAGCCCGATAGGGATCCTGACAGGAGCCAGCCCAAGAGGGCCAGATCGGCTGGGTATTCTGAGGAGCTTCGGAGTAGGCCATCTCAACAGCAGGGTAGTAGGTATTCTTCCCAGCCAGCACGGAGCACACCTCCACAGTTTTCGGGCCGGAGACCAGATTATGCAGGGTATTCAGGGGCAGGCCAAAGCTCCAAGGTTTCAGGCTCACAGGCGAGCAGCGGTCCAGGTCAGTCGAGGCCACCTATACCTCGGTGTTCCCACTGTGGGAAACCCCACCCGGGGGAGTGTTATTGTGCTACAGGTGCCTGTTATTCTTGCGGCCGTCAAGGCCATATCATGAGAGATTGCCCGTTGCTGGGTAGTTCCGGTGGCGCAGTTCAGCCCGCGGGGTCGGTGGCCGGTTCATCGTCTTTTGTAGCTATGCGCCCTACGGGGTAGGGCATGCCGGCAACAGCAGGCCGCGGTATAGGTCGCGGCGGGGGTTCCAGTTCTAGCGGTCCTTCGCACCGTATCTATGCCTTGGCTAGTCGACAGGACCCGGAAGCGCCACGAGACGCGGACACAGGTATATTATTGGTCTTTTCTCGAAATATATATGCATTGACATGTCTAGGCTCTATTTTGTGGTATATTTTCCCCTCATAGTTACTAATAGAATTGGGGTAAAACCCGAAGTGATAGGATCGTTAGAGGTAGCTATTCATACGAATAAAGAAGTAAATGTTGAGAATTTAAAAGGCTAACCCGGTAGTCACATAATCAGAAAGATAAAAGACCCTCTCTAGGTCGGAGTGGGACCCGCTACGAAAACTTTCCGGAAATTGCTAAGACCTCGGCTTGCCCTAGACTGTGTGAAAAAGGTCGTGTGAGGAAGTGAGCGCAATTATACCGGCATTAACGTGTCGAAATGCACTAAAGTTTCGAGGTTAAGCGTGCTAGGGCCAGAGCAATTCTGGGATGGGTGACCCCCTGGGAAGTATACTAAAATTTTCAAATTTTCAAAAGTGTAGGTATGAGAGACAAATGGGAACTTGGGGTAACCTAAAGGGAATTAGAATAGGTGGAGTGGCTAGAAAAACTTATAGAAGTCGCGTAGACTGAGGCGGACTAGATTGGCGAAAAAGAAGAAAGCGTAATACAGCTTAGGGATCAGAGTGAATTTGAATAGTGGTTGGAAATGTTTGTAAGTGAGATGGTATCAGAGCCACTCCAGTGTCATCCTTGTCTATGGGGGGCTAGAGTTCAACTGAGTTTAGGCAAATCCCGGGTAGGCGGGGCAAACCTCAGTGTTGAGTCTAGGCAAATCCCATGCGGTGGGGCAAACCTCAGCGAGGACGCTGAGTTAGGAGGAAAAGTCCCACATCGGCATAACACAGGAGAGGTGTTGGGTATATAAGTAAGCATGCCTTACCTCCTAGTGACGCGTTTTAAAGCCGTGCGGGCCTAGGCCCAAAGCGGACAATATCACTAGTGGGCTGGGCTGTTACAAGAACTACATCTCCTCCTATAAAGAGCCTCAAACAGGGCCATATCAATTCTTGAGTGGTAACTATTTTTTATACGCAAACTCTGCCAATTGTAAGAACTGATCCTAATGGTCACTGAAGTCAATCACACAAGATCGGAGCATATCCTCGAGGACCTGAATAGTCCACTCAGACTAGCCATCTGTCTGAGGGTGGAAAGTTGTACCAAGGTCCAATCTAGTGCCTAAATTAGACTGCAACGCCTTCCAAAATTGGGATGTAAATGTCGTGCCTCTATAGAATATGGTCAAGATAGGAACCCCATGCAGATGAACACTCTTACAGATATAAATTTGGGCCAACTTCTGAGCATTATGGGTGATCTGAACCAGTATGAAATAGGCAGATTTGGTCAATCTATCAACAATGACCCAAATCGAATCAAACTCACCCAAGGTATTCGGAAGACCAACAACAAAATCCATCGCTATCCTCTCCCACTTCCACTCTGGAATGGGACTCCTCTGAAGCCTACCCCCGGGTCTCTAGTGCTCGTATTTAACCTGCTGACAATTTAGACACTGTGAAACAAACTCAACGATATCACACTTCATCCTAGCCCACCAATAGTGCTGCCTCAAATCTCGATACATCTTGGTAGCACCAGGATGAATAGAGTATCTAGAACTTTGAGCCTCCTCTAAAATTGTCCTAATCAAGTCATCAACACGAGGGACACAAACACGCACCTTAATCCTTAGAACGCCCTCATCATCAATCATGGCCTTCTTGGCCTCACCACTCAAAACCTTGTCACGAACTTGCACAAGTTGGCGTCCTCGAACTATCTTGCCTTAATCTACTCCAGAAACGATGATATCGCCTTGACACAAGCCAACACCCTTCCCAAATCAGACACATAAAGCCTCATGAAACTGTTAGCCAGAGTCTTAACCTCCCTGGCCAGCGGACGCTCTGACACAATCAAACGGGACAAGCTACCCATGCTTGCTGATTTCCTGCTCAGGGCATCTCTACCACATTTGCCTTGCCAGGATGATACAAGATATTAATTGCATAATCCTTAAGTAATTCCATCCATCTCTGCTGCCTAGAATTTAGATCCCTCTGAGTAAACACATGCGGAAGGCTGTGATAATCAGTAAAATCTCGCAACGGGCACCGTAGAGGTAGTGCCTCTAAATTTTCAACACAAAAACCACAGCTGCCAACTCCAAGTCATGAGTTGGATAGTTCTTTTCATAAGCCTTCAGCTATCTGGAAACATAATCAATCACCTTCTTTTCTTGCATCAAAGCAATACCCAAACCAGAACGAGAAACGTCACAATAAACCACAAAGTCCTTACCCTCCACGGTCAAAGATAGGATAGGGGCTGTAGTCAATAAAGTCTTGAGATTTTGGAAGCTCTCCTCGCACTCGTCGGACCACTGAAAAGGTACTTCTTTCTAAGTCAATCGGGTCAAATGCGAAGCAATAGAAGCAAACCCCTTCACGAACCGACGGTAGTAACTAGCTAATCCCGTAAAGCTGTGAATATCTATCACTGATGTAGGCCTAGCTCAATATCTCACTGCTTCAATCGTCTTAGGATCAACCATAATCCCTTCTTTTGAAACCACATGCCCAAAGAAGGACATAGACTCAAGACAAAACTCACACTTAGAGAACTTGGCATACAACTCCTTGTCTCTCAGCAACCTAAGAACAACTCTCAAGTGTTTTTCAGGATCTTCTTAACTCTTTGAACAAATCAGAATGTCATCAATAAACACTATCACAAAAGTCTAAGTATGGTGTAAAAATGCCATTCATCAATTCCATAAAAGCAGCCGAGGCATTAGTAAGCCCGAAAGAGATAACAAGAAATTAATAATGCCCATATCTAGTCCGGAAAGCTGTCTTGGGAATATCCTCTACCCGAATTTTCAACTGATGATAACCCGATCTCAAATCAATTTTTGAAAACACAGAAGCCCCCTAAAGCTGATCAAACAAATCATCAATACGAGGGATGGGTTATTTATTTCGGATGGTGACTTTATTCAACTGGCAGTAATTAATGCACTTTCGCATAGTCCCATTTTTTTTTCACGGAAAGTACAGGATCGCCCCACGGGGAGACACTCGAATGAATAAAACCCTTACTAAGAAGATCCTAAAGCTGCTCTTTCAATTCTCTCAACTCCACAAGCGCCATCCAATATGGCAGAGTAGAAATAGGGTGGGTCCTTGGATCTAAGTCAATGCAAAAATCAATATCACAATCTGGTGGCTTGGCTGGCAAGTCTGTGGGAAACACCTCCGCAAGTTCACGTACTATAGGAACTAACTCAAGAGATGAACCGTCAACACTGGTATCATGAATATGTGCCAAATAATTGAAGCACTCCCTATCTACTAGCTCTTTTGCACGAATAAAGGAAATAATTTTCTTTGGGAGGGACTAAGGTTACCCTTCCACTCAAGTCTAGGAACCCCGGCCATAGCTGGGGTGACGGTCTTGGCATGACAGTACAAAATTGCATGATAAGGAGCTAACCAACTCATACCCAGGATCACATCAAAATCTACCATGTCTAGAATCTCTAAGTCAAGCCAGGTGCCATACCCTATAAGTATGACAGTACAAGATCGAAAAACTCTATCTACAACCACAGAGTCTCCAACTATAGTAGATACATGAATAGGGGCATCAAGCAAGTCACAGACCATATCAAGACCCATAGAGAAATATGTTAACACATAAGAAAATGTAGAACCTGGGTCAAACAATACAGAAGCTATCCAGTGACAGACTGAGATGTTACCTGTAATGACTGCATCTGAGCCCTCAGTCTCTTTCTGCTAGGAAAGGCATAACAATGAACCCGTCCGTTAGTAGCCTACGAACCATTGTGATCAATCTGCCCCGTCTGAGCTCCGCCTCTACCGAGCTGGTGTCCACCTCTACCAGATTGAAACTTGCCTTTGGTAGGCTGGGTGTCACCTCAACCAGCTATGTGACCGCCACACCCAGTCTGAGCATGATTCCCACCATAAGATCCTCCCCCTCTACCTGGTGTTGGAGCTTTGGAAGCCTGAAACTAAGAACCTTGGCCACCTTGCCTAAGTCTGGGACAATTTCTCTTAAAATCCCTGTATCACCACACTCAAAGTACTTGCGGTCTAGCGTCGAACGCTGAACAGAAACAGATAAAGCCGAATAACCACCATAATCTGGAGCTCTGGCTTGAGAATCCCCTAGCTAACTGGAATAGTGTTAACTAGCCCTTGATGGGCCTCCAACTGAAGCTTGCATGGCTGACTGAATAGGGTGTCTCGAATAGACCTGGGAACTCTGGGCCTTAGATAAAGAGCCACTGAAACTACCACCCTTTCGGGCCTTCTTCTCCGCATACTTATTATAACCATCCTGCCTAACACCCTCGATGATCCTAACATGATCCACCACTTCCTGAAAGGAAACACCTGTTGCTGCAAGCTGAAGAGCTGATAACTGAATAACAGTGTTAACCCTTTCGCAAATCTCCTAACTCTCTTCTCCTCAGTAGGCACAAGCTACAGGCATAACGAGACAACGAATGGAATCGAGCCTCATAAGCAGCCACAAATAGAATACCCTGCTCAATATTACTGAACTCATCACGCCTTCGGTCCCTTAAAGTACGAGGAACATACTTGTCTAAGAACACCTGATAAAACTGAGTCCATATCAACAAAGATGATCCTGTTGCCCTGCACTCCACAAAAGACCTCTACCATAACTTGGCATCACCCAGGAGCTGGATGGTCACATACTCAACACCATACTTCTCCACTTCCCCCATCTTATGGAGCCTCCCATGACAGTCCATGATGAACTCATAAGCATTCTCAACCACAGTTCCAAAGAACTCTGGAGGCTTCATCTTAGTGAACCTCCAAAATAAATTATGCTCATCCCCGGTCATCACCGGACCTCCCACTGGTCTAGGAAATGCCTCCAGTCCTGGAGCTTTATCTAAATGAAGAGCCAGATCTACAGCATACTGTAACCTCAGAGCACAAACTCCGCCCGGAGATGGATCACCCACTCTGGCACCCTGAGCACCTGGAATGGATGGTAACACACCTGCCTCTGTCAACCCGTTCAGCAGGTTCAACACTCAAACCATAACGTCTGAAAACACTGAAGGAGCTATAATATTTGGATGAGCTGGTGCTACTGCAAACTCTACTGCCTCATTGGGAACTACATGAGGCTTAGGGGACTCAGCGCGATCCTGACCAGCCACAGGAGCCCCACCCTTGGCTGGTGCTACTGGTCCCCTGCCTTTGCCATGGCCATAGCCTCTGGCCTGGCCTCCACCACGAACTGTGTCACCAGCGGTCTGCCCTCCACCATAAGCTGCGGCCCTAACGGCCGGCACGGGTACCTCATTTGCTGCTGCTGCACGAGTCCTCACCATCTGTGAGAGAATATAAAGAAAATTCAGATACCAAGTTGAATAATCCAGACACCAATTGGAATCAAGTAGCACGAAAGAAAAAAAGATTTTGAATTTTCCTAGTGTTCCATAAGCTCTCGAAGATAAGTACAGAAGCCTTCGTACCGATCAGTAAGACTCTAGTAGAATTGTCCTTGTACAATGAGATCGACGAACCTAAGGCTCTGATACCAACTTTGTCACGACCCAAGTAGCCGTGATTGGCACCCACACAAATCTCCTAGTGGGCGAACCATCCCCTTACCCAATTCTCAAACCATTTTAAACAATTATAAATCGATAACCAGAATTAAATCATAAAACTGTCTATTCATGCCATCAATAAATAAAAGTGTAGAAATCTAACTAATACAACCCCAAAGATCCGAAAGTCATTGTACAAGGACTCTAAAACATTACTGTCTAAAGAATAGATAACTGTCTATAAGCGAAAACAATGTCTGGAATAAAAATAGACATCAACAAAGAGAGATCTTCAGGCGGCATGGCATGGATAGGAGCTCACCTTTGGATCTAATCGGGAACTGGCCTCACACTAGAGATGATGTCTGGAAGATGTCTCTGGAACACAATCTGCACTCAAATAAATGTGCAGCAAGATAGTATCAGTAGAAACACTATGTACCGGTAGATATTATAGACCGACTAGAATTAATATCATGCATACGTTCATAAAATCAATAAGATAGGCAGATAGGCAGCACAACACATAATCAAATAATGTCATCAACAGGAATCAACCCACACAGGAATAAGATAAATCCAACTATTAATCAATCACCAAGTTGATATAAGTTTAGTCATCAACCAAAAACAGAAGTAACATGAGTCCGATTACAATGTAATAAAATAATGAAAGTATCTCAACCGTGTACACACATGCTAAATGGTATTGTTTCCCTAAATAGTCATGACTTGCAGGGGATCTGTAGTGTCCATGTACCACTCGCTCCAGAACTGACCTCGGATCACGATCCCATAACTAGGCCACACTCTCGCCCCATGTCAAATGTGCCTTTAAATATATATCTCTGTATTTGATCACAATATGAATCTCAACGTATTTTTGGTCCAACAGTCAATATGGAACATGATCAGTCAATAATATTAACGTTAATGAATACAAGGCACCATGCCACAAGTCATAACAAGACTCAGATATTTCAATTCATCAACAACAAGAATATGCAACCATCTTAGTCAAAGAGAAGAGTATATATTGAGTCCTTTCTTATCAAAACACAACAATTTCATCTCAAGTTTCGGTGTATAAAGAAATGGAAACAAGCCCACATAATCATAATTCATGCCAACCAATTCATACTTTCTCCTATCAACTTTACTACACATGAAATCAACTAACCAAATTCTAAATCAAGTAAACTGTAACCTACCTCAAAGCCAAACTGGAACGATGCACTTATTCTGCAACAGCTTTCCCCTTTGGCAAAGCTTCGGAACGTTCAAAGTCTTGCAATCATAAGGCTAAGTGAGTATTGGATTGTCTACTCAACAAAATAACAATTTGGGAAAAGAGAGCCCAACCACTCCTACCCTTCTCAATTGGGTGAACTATCACTAAGTGTGAATTCATCATAAAATCAACCCCAACAATCATACTATTCCAATTCATGGGTTTTCTAATCAGTTCACCCCCCTTAAAATAGTTTTCAGGCTAACGTTCCCATTTTTATTAGAACCCTAAGTCTCAATAAGCAATTTCCACCATAAATAATCAATTCTCATCCTAGAAAGTGATACTCTACACGCCTAGATGAATAAAAAATATAAAATCAACAACCCATTCATTATCCAAGGGTTTACTATTTCTAGGGTTTCAATCTTTCATTCACCATTAGTGGAGAGATTGATTTTCTGGGAATGCATGTTTTCCATGGTGCATACAGTCCGGGGCCGCACATTTGCTAAGAGTTGCTCAAATTTTCGGACAACAACTTCACAACAAATAAGCTCCAGCAATTTTTAGGTGTGATTAATTATGTTAGAGATTTTATCCCTAATGTCTCTACATATATTTTTCACACTTAAAAATTGCTGGCGTTGCTTTGTTGTGAAGTTGGAGTCTGAAAATTTGAGCAACTCTTGGCAAATGTGCGGCCCCGGGCTGTATGTCCCATGGACAAAATGCATTGACTCTTTCCCAGTGGGGATGATTATCAGTGTAATCCCAACGGGCCTACTCCGAAGAATAGGGAATGAAAGCCTTAGAAAATCTCCACTTACTGTTCTTCGGAACTGTTTTGGTGTTATATGGGGAATGGGTTTGAAGTATGTAGCAGTCGATGCTTCATTACGGTGGTCCAGCTATGGCGGACCTCCTTTAAGTTTCCTGCTTCTTGTGGCGGCGACCACCTCACCGCTACGGCGGACTCGCTACAGCGGTACTACCATCGCTGCAGCGGTCCATATTGACCAGTAGCTTGGTTTTTCAACTAATTTTTCACCCAAAAATCCCAATACCAATCCGAGGCCCTACAGACGCAAACCAAACTTGCAAATATACATAAAAACATGCTACAGACTCACCGTGGTCTCAGAATTCCCGAAAGAGGTCTAATTTACTGATTCAGCCCCAACGAAAATGATGACAAGTTCCAGACAATGCACAACACAACCTATACAAGGTTCAATTCTTTTTAGTTTTTCTAACTATCTGAGTTCCCATTAATCTCATTTCTATTCTCGGAAAGGTACTAGCAAGGGTAAAATAGTCAAATCCCCTATAACGACCTAGCGGGTCATTACATCCTCCTTTTGAGCTGGCTTTTGGGGTGTGAGTTAGGCCGAGGCCTAATTTGGAGGTTACTGTAGGGAGATATACCTCACACACATGTTTGAGAATAATATATATTTATATATATATATATATATGTATGTAATTTTAAATATTTTTACGTGCGCCGCACGAGATGCACGACGTACGAGATGCACTTGCTGTGGACGAGAAGCTATTTTAATTGATATACTTGAGACATCTTACTAAGATCTTGATTTAGGCCACAAATTCTTTTGAGCCACCTTGCAAATAATGAAGATAACATTGGCATGAATCTTAATTATTGCTACAAGATGGATAAATTCGCCACTCCTTATTGAGGAAGTTTTCTAAATTGGAGAGAGTAGACATACGACTATCATTTTATTGGAATTTCCTTTTTTTCCCTTCTTTTACTAGGTAATGAAAGGCCCGTGCCAGTACGAGCCCAATGTTAGAAGAGTTGGAAGTAGGGTGGGCATGGTACGGTATTTGAAACTTCAGTATGGTAATTTCAATTTTTGGTTTCTAAAAATACTATACCACTACCGTACCAAATTAATTCGGTATGGTTCAGTATTGGTATTTTATGACACAGTAAATCGGTACCATAGTTTGTCCGACTTTGACTTACATATACTCATATTGTGGAGAATTATGACTTCAGATACTTAAGAAACGTCTCGATTATTATGTACTAAACACCTTACACATGTAAAAATATTCAAAAAAAAGTACAAGCAATCCCCTTCGTAAATCAATTACACAAAAAAGACATTTAAATCAAGATAGAGTAGTCAAAGTTCCAACGTTTAAACAATGAATTTTCTAATAATACTAGTTTATATATTTGTTAGTATTATAATACTAAGATATAAGAATTGTATATGTAATTATATACTTCGGTATGGTATCGGTATTTTCTTTATGAATACCGAATACCGTACCGAATACCAAACTTTTTAAAAATGCATATCAAATACCGTACCAAATACCATAATACCGAAACTGCGGTATAATTTTTTTTTGGTTTCGGTATGGTAATCGGTATCTACCATACCTTGCCCACCCCTAGTTGGAAGTACTATTTAATCAGAAAGGATGCTAATTAGAGATTTATGACTTTTACAACTTCTCCTAATACTTTGCACTAGTCTTGATCAGTTTTTGTGTCTGACCTTGCATTTAACTTAGTTCCAGCTTCTTGTCTTCAATTCTCTTCAATTTTTCAACTTTCTCAGGAGAGTGTGGTAGCTGTCTTTATCTCGCTCGTGGTTCTGGAACTCGTCAAAAACCTAGCATCGTTGAAGGTCATGCTTAGGACACGAGTTCTAAAGTGAATCATAAGGGGTCACATATATAAATCAGGCTTGTGTAAGCAAGGGACACTTTATTTCAAGCGAATAGTGCTGCACGAGCAAAAATGGTTGAAAAGTCTACTGTTTGAAATAGAGTAAAACAACCCAAGATCCCAGGAGCTAATCCTTTTTTTTTAGTTATAGGGTGGAGAGAGGGAGGCAACTGAAACTTTTAGAGTCGAGTTTACGCTCTTTTCTCGGGAAATGGGAAGATACCTGCAAGCAGACTCAATCTCAATCAAAGACTATTCTACGATCTGCTCTTTATCTCACAATTTTTTTGTGAGAGATTGATTTTTTTTCATCGAAAACGAAAAAGGCCGAGGATGGCCTACGATGCGTCTTATCTGAAGGGAACACACTTTTTTGACGCAAAAGCGAATTTGGGATCAACTCGAGGTTGACATAGAGAAAAATCTTAGCCTTAGCGCATTGGCAATATACCTCTTTCGTCAGAAGTTCTATGAACCAGATTCATATGTTTTACCACTAGAATGCCTATGAGATAGTGGTCGGACTTTCGAATGCCTTTGTCCTTACTTTTCTGAGAAGCTGGATCAATAAAAGAAAGATAAGGAAAGTGTACAAGATTCTAATCGGGCTACCTCTGAAGGAAGGTGGCGGCGCAAGAAATATAAGCTTCTTCCGGGATAGGAACATGGAAACTAAAAAGTTTTGACTTACCGCCACACCTTGCTTTTCCTTTATTACTATTACGTTCTGCCTTACATCGTAAAATTCTGAGGATGAGCCGGCCGATCCTAACATCATTTATGAGGAGGCGGACGACGAAGCCTCCTCCTCAGATAAAGATGTCTCCTACGCTACTCTCCCGGCAAGAAGCACTTTTTCTATTGTGATTTTTTTGGCGAGTTCGGTCAGGAGGGACAAAAGAGAGATGCTTTTCTTCTCTTTCAGCAGCCTCGTAGGCCAGCTGAAGACCGAATAAAGCAGTTCAAGACCGCTTGAGATCTATCCAAGACCTGGCCGATGGCTACTTCCAATTCAAGTGCCACTAATCTTAACACAACTTGGGCTAATCGATGATTGTTGTGCTTGTGTCAACCAAGCCTTCAAGTGCCTATAATGCGCCCTGGGGGCATTGGGTTCGTTGGCATTATAGGCAGCTTTGCTGGCGAAGCGTTCAAGCCATGCCGGTACGACTGAATATGCGTTAGAAAGGTCAATCCCTCCCCCACGACACCAAAAAAAAACCGGGCCGAACTTATTTTTCTGGTTGCATTGTTTTTTGAAGCAGTGGAGTTCTTTATTGCGACGTGTATATTCCTGAAAATAGAATGCATGGTTCTTCAAATCCAACATGGAATATATATATATATATATATATATATATATATATATATATATATATATATCTGTGTGTGTGTATGTTTTAAAATATTTTTACGTGTGGCATACGGGATGCGCGTGCGGTGTACGAGAAGCACTTGTTGCGGACGTAGAAGTTAGTTTAACTAAATATACTTGAGACATCTTATTAAGATCTGGCGTTAGACCACTTATTCAATTGAGCCGTTCGTGCAGATAATGAAGATAACATTGGCAAGAATAATAATTATAGCAATAAAATTGATAATTTCACCACTCTTTTTTTAGAAAGTTTTCTTTTGTTTATTTGTTTATCGGGTAACTTATTCGACAACATATAAGTGATCCCGGATGAAACGAAGGGAGAATGAGATCAAAACAACTTCAAAGAAGACCGGACTAACAATGTAGGTATGAATGAAACTGGGATGGACGAAGTACGAACATCGGATACCGAACTTGACCGAAAAGATACCGGTCTTGATAGAGAAAACATGGAGGAAGTACAGACGGATGGTTCCTAGACCAACAAAATGCCCCTGGAAAGATAATTTGTTCGGGGTAAATGTCAGAAGCATGAATCGATTCGGCTGCGCTAGTACGTCACTAAAACATTTTGGAAACAAAGTCCATTAACGTGTCCACCCGAAGCTCAACAATCCTTAGACGTGCCATATCCGTTAGCTCACTATATATCTTGTGATAATTTTTCCTTACAACACCAAAGCTTCCTTACAATAATCACCACAGGAACCGAGCCAAAAACCTTCTCAGAGGGAATGAAAAAGGAACATTGGAGAAAAGCCATGCAGCAAGAGATACAAACATTGGACGGTAATGGAACAGTGATATTAAAAATATTGCCACTGAAAAAGAAAGCACTCTGATGTAGATGGGTATACAAGATCAAGTACAACTCTGAAAGGACACAATCGAGCGATATATAACTCGGTTGATAATTTTTAGAAATAAATAGGAGGAAGGAATTGACTACAATGAAACCTTTTCCAAGGTTGCTAAGGTAATAACCGTTCGGACTTTTCTGACTGTTGCGACTGCATGAAATAGAGATTTACATCAGATGGATGTTCATAATGCCTTCTTACACTGTGACCTTACAAAGAAAGTTTATCTGAAATTGCCAGCAAGATTTTATTTTCCTAACCCGGGGAAAGTATTTCAATTTCGTAAGTCATTATATGGTATGAAACAAGCCCCACGGTGCTGGTTTGAATAATTGTCAAGTGCTTTGATGAAATATGGTTTCAAACAGTCATACTCAGATTATTCTTTCTTCACGATGCACTGGGGAGGTATACAACTTAACGTCTTAGTCTAAGTAGATGACTTGATTATCTCCGAAAATGACCATCATACAATTGACTGAATCAAAGACCATCTCCACGCATGTTTTCACATCTAGGATTTGGGCCTCTCAAGTATTTTCCAGGAATTGAAGTTGCGTAGGGACAACCCCAGGTATTTCTCTATTAACAGAAATATGCCTTTGATATAATATCTGAGACCGGATTATTGGGAGCTAACCGATCAATACTCCCAAGGTATGGAATCACAGTTTGGTGTTGATTGAAGGAGCCAATTTGGGAGATCCAGAACCGTACCGACATCGGTAAATTGATATACCTCAGGTTTACGCGACCTGAGCTGTCATATTGCGTGCATGTTCTGTCCTAATTCATGCAGCAATCGAAAAAGCATAGTGGAACGTGGCTCTCCATATGGTGCGTTACTCGAAGAAGAACCCAGGATAAGGCATTGTGCTGAGAAAATATTATGATCTCCAGTTGTATGGATGGTGTGATTTTAGACTGGGTAGGTTGTTTGTTGACTCGAAAATCACTTACCGATTGGTTTCTCTCTTGGGAATTCACCCGTATCATGAAAAAACCAAGAAGCACCAAATTATCTCTCGCTCATCAGCAGAGGCAGAATGTCGACCAATAGCAATGACAGTCTGTGAGGTGAAATGGTTAAAGGAAATTTGGCATAGTTCAAGCATTAAACATAAATTTTCAGTGAAAATGTACAGGGATAGTCTAGCAGTATTGTATATTGTGTGAAATATGATGTTTCATGAATAGACTAAACACATTGCTATCGATTGTCACTATGTCTGGAATACGCTCCAATTCGGAATAATTCTTCCCCGTTATGTGTTAACCAGTGAGCAATTGGCTAATGTGTTTACAAAGGCTTTGGGCAAATCAAATCATGAATATTTTCTTGGGAAGTTGGGCATTCGACACCCTCATGCACCAACTTGAGAGGGTTATTGAAACCAAATGTGACCGGACAAACTGTCGGTGAGTTGGTAAAAACTAAGTCGGTGGGAACCCTATTCAAGTCTAACGGTAATAATATTAGTCTATTTTTAGTGAATTTGTAACTATGGTAATATAGGATGTTTAGTTCTTTTAAAATATGGTTACCTTATTAGACTAGGGTAAGGAGGAACTTATTGTATATAAAGAGGCCATTATGATGAATGAAAAGCTGAAAGAATTCTCCCATTATTCTTGTCTCTGAAGAAAATATACCACATCGGTGACGGATGAGATCCATGGGCTCTTTATAAGGCTTGGAAAATCCTCCTCGCATTGAGGTAGGTTTTGGAGTGTGAGTTAGGCCAAATGCCTAATTTGATATGGTATCAACTCCAGGCCCAGGCCTGATTCGATGTGGGCCCCCAGAAAAAGGGAGCAAATGCTCCCTCGACCAAATGACCGGTCCCGGACAGACGAGGGGTGGAAATTGCCCCCGGTCCATAAATGTGCACCCTCCAGACGGGACAGTGAAACCACAAGTAAAAAAAAATGTTCGGATTTGGGCGTGAGGGAGGTGAATAAAATATACCACATCGATGACATATGAAATCTCTGGGCTCCTTATAATGCTTGGCCAATCCTCCTTTCTTTGAGCTAGCTTTTGGGGTGTGAGCTAGACCCAATGCCTAATTTGAATGTAGCAGGGGTATATATGCACTACTGTTTTAAAGAGGGGTATATCTGCTCTAAACCGCAAAGTTGAGGCGTACATTTTCACCATTTCCCTTACAATATATACCTCACACATATGTGTAACAACAATATATGTATATATGTATGTATATATATATATATATATATATATATATATATATATATATATGTGTGTGTGTGTGTGTGTGTGTGTGTGTGTGTGTGTGTGATTTTAAATTATTTTTACGTGCACCGCACAGGATGCACGTACAGCGCACGAGATGCACTTGCGGCGGACGCAGAAGTTATTTTAATTCATATACTTGAGACCTCTTATTAGGCCACAAATTGAGCCGCCCTGCAAATAAAGAAGATAACTTTGGTAAGAATAATAATTATAGTAACAAGATGGATAAATTCGCCACTCCTTATTGAAGGAGTTTTCTAAATTGGAGAGAGTAGACATATGGCTATCATGTCACGACCCAATTAGGGGGCCATGATGGGTACCCGGAGTTGACTGCCGGGCACCGCTCATTATGCTAGTCATCATACTCATCCTGGACACATATAATCTCCAAGGCGATACATAAATATACATAAGACGTCACGGCTGCAAAAATGATATACAAGAATATACACTGATGTATCCTTGAGACAACTATTACCCAGGCATCCATATCTACGAGCCTCTACAAGAGTACCGAGACATAAGGACGGGACAAGACCCCGTCGTGCCCAAATATATATGCACAAAAATAATGTATCAAAAAGGGCACCTCCGGATTAGTGGAGTGCTCCTGTAAATCTGCCGAGTAGCTCCTAGGAATCTGTACTGCCTCTCTGCCTACCTGTGGGCATGAACACAACGTCCAAAAAGAAAGGACGTCAGTATGAACAATGTACTGAGTATGTAAGGCATATACAATAATAACATGTCAAAGAGATAAAAGAACAGTAAGCAAGGGAACAACCTGCAAATGAATGTCACTTAAGACAGAATAATGCATGCTAACTTACATTATAAACAACATCATATCGAGTATACATATATAAGCTGCCCGACCATATAGGTACGGTGTGATCATCATAAGCCCGCGTCCAGGCTTCCCGCATCCGGGGTAACCATCGCATGCCACCCACTAGTGGTGTCTGCCCATGCCATCTAGACATGGTGTGTATGTCGCCCGCCTTTGCGGTATCTGCCTGGCCATATAGGCACGGTGTAATATCATTATCATATACTTATTATAAAGCATGCATTAGAACTTAAGGACAAGCTACAACTCTATCGAGGTGATGTAAGGTCGAGAACCCCCGATTCTATTATGGAGTAGCTATAATCATCATGCCTCACCTTGAAGGAACTAGCATTATAAGGTGAGTCTGGCAACAATGAATAACATCAAGGAATCATTAGCCTCATAAGAATATCATATCATAAGCTTTGGAATCTTTAGACTTAGACTCATTATCATCATCTTCATATTCACAACGCATCTGTCACGACCCAAACCCCGTGGGCCGCGACTGGTACCCTAACTGGGCACCCATACGTACCTACCTGATCGAACTCGAACAATACAAATTTTTTTTTTTTTTTCAAAACAGAAGTACAGAAGTAGGCCGATACAAATACGGCGTGCGCGTAACATACATATATATATATATATACATATACCTGAACACACAGACATTTACAGATAAGCCGATAGGGCTAACATACAGACGGAACCCGTAACCCACACATCTATCTACAGGCCTCTACAGACATACAGAATCATATGACGGGACAGGGCCCCGCCGTACCCAGAATATACAGACATACGGAGTACACAAAGACAGAAGATATATATACCAAAGATATATGCTCCGAGTCAAAGGAGCTCTTCAAGTAGCAGAGTCGGAAACCTACGCGGGCGGCGTATCACCTGGTGCGTCTGTACCTGCGGGCATGTAGCGCAGCCCCCGAAGAACGGGGGTCAGTACGGAAAATGTACCGAGTATGTAAAGCAGAAACGTAACAGATATAAACATAGTCCGAACTAGAGTCGCAGAAATATAACGGGCAAAATCATAAGTCAAACTGACGGACAGAGTTATGATCCAGACAGACATACAGGATCGTGTTACACACAAATGGACAGAATTATAGTTCGGACAGACAGACGAAATCATAATACGGACAGACGAGCAGAATCTGAATCCATACGGACATACAGAAGCAGAAGCCATACGGACAAACAGAAATAGTCGTAACATAGACGGACAGACAGACAGTAGTATGACGGACATAATTATGCATGCAGAGTAGCACAGAGTCATACAAAATCATACAAAGGCGTGTGCTTTATAAATACAGATGGCACACGCATATATTCATACAGATCCCGGCCCTGTCTGGGGGCGCGGTAACAGAACCCGGCCCTCTTAGTACGGGACGCGGTGGACAGACAGAATCATATCAGATCATATGCCATCCTGGCCGCCATCCCCATACACAGATCATACAGACATACAGATCCCGGCCCGTACGCCGAGGGACGCGGTGAACAATACAGAGAAATATGCACGATAACAGAACCTGGCCCGGGTCGCAGTGAAGGAATGCATTGAGACAGACACGAATCGATAAATGAGAAACCACCTACCTACAGACTCAACATATAGACTCGATCAAACTGAAGGGTGCCAAACGGCGAGCCAAAATCAGAATATCCAGATAGTATGCATAGCACGCGCTCATATCCTAGTTAGGAAGGCACGACAGATTATCAGAATGGGATGCTCGGATGTTCAGAAATAATATTGTATAAATTACACAAAAATATCCATAATATTCACAAAATAATAGTTCAGAAGTTTTTGGAGAAGATCGGACCAAAACAGAAGTATTTTAAAAATCGTACCGGAAGTATCGGGCCTTGTGGGCCCACCTCGGACCAACCCGAGGCTACATACGTAAATTACTGATGATTGACCTTATGAGGTCACCCATACTCATTCGGAAGTGTTCCGACTCCGTTTGGGGAAGTTTTGTACAAAATCTCACTTTAAGGGCTATTTGTAAGAAAATAGGTTCAATTGAATTGAAGGAATTGGAGCGGTTTTCCGTCTCGAATTCCGGGGGAACGGAGTCGGACCTAGGGCTCGCGGCCGAGCCTACCACATCCAGAACATGCCTAGGAGCGTATAGAAGTGCTTCACATACCTCGATGGCGCCTTATGCTCTCTTGGCGTCAATCCAAATTTCGCCCAAAATCTGGAAATGGTCAAGTTTACCATTTGGTTAGTTCCATTCTTTCAATATTCTAACTTTACACATAATTGCCTACCGAAATTTCGGCAGCATTTCCTCTGTATATACGACATCCCCGAGACTTAGCTCGGCTCAATTTAGCAACACAACAACCCAGAGGAAACATCCAAACAACAGCAAACATCAATAAACACTAATTCATACACTATGGCATTATTAGCCATCTTTCGACACAACGAGTTATTTTTCGTTTTAAACTTGCATTTCCAACCAAAACTTATTATTTCCCTATCCATTATCCATCAAAATCATTACGACACACACATCGGAGGAATCCATACCATGTACACATAATATTCACAAGATATTCATAAAATTCACAAACATTCAACTTTCCATCAAGTCACTACTTTTCCAATCCCTTCCTAACTTTCAACATGCAAACTCATCAACACATTTTTATATTCCAAGTTCATTGTCATAAGCATAATTTGCCTCTTAACACTTTCATTTTCACTTATACACAAATCATAACAAAGTTCAATAATTTCCTTCAACAACTTAATAACCAATCTTCCATAACAACACAATTAACATGCTAACAAGATTCAATTCACCTTAACTCAATTAGCATACAACCAAAAATCAAATTCATATTTCATATCAAACCTAGCACCACACGGCCACCTCCCACACTTCCAATTTTTCACTAATTCATTCCACTTTCCTTTCTAATATAATTCCCATCATATTACAACTAGATTACAACAAGAATTCAAGTCACCATAGACATGCAATCTATATATATGCATACGGCCAAACAAATGCAAACACACCTACTTGCAAACTTCCATATTTTTACAAGTTCTTCTCATTTATACATACTACAACATAAATCAAACTCCATAACATAAGAAAATGAATTGTTTCTCACCTTTTCCTCAAGTTCTTCACTTGCCACCAAACTTGTCCTCTTGCCAAAATAATTGTACCAAGTTGTAGAGGACTTTGCACTTAGTAGTATTCCCACAAGAATAAGATTTTTGAACCCAAGATTAGGCTCCAACAATTTTTCTTTCTTTTCTTTCTTTCTTTCTTTCTCACCCGAAATGCCCTCTCTTCTTTTTTCCTCTTGCTTGTTCTTTCTCTTTCTTGAAGTTTCTAAGGATATACATTAGTATATAATGTCACATGATGAAATAATGGACTTGGGCCATTTGTAGCACTCTATGGCCGGTTGGGCCTTCCATTATTGGGCCTTGTTTTATTATTTTTGAGTCCAAATTGGTGGCTACATATTGTAATCCATGGGAAAAGTTTCCAAAATTCCAATTTTGCCCTTGGCCACCTTTCGTAATTCCACCCCATTGAATTCATAACCTAAACATGCATACAAAGTAAGGTCCAATTGTGGCCTTATTCATCACAAGTCAATTCACCTTGAATTTTTCGAATAAACAAAAATGTCGGATGTAACATCCTCCCCCCCTTTAGAAACATTCGTCCTCGAATGTTAAATTGACCTTATGGGGTGTCATACTACTTCGGGAGGGTCCTCTTTCAATCGTCCTTTACCGACTTTCCGACATGGCTTCTCTGCCAACATTATGGGGTAATTTTTCACATCACTGATTTAAATACCTTCATAATATATCTTCTCGTACCCCACGCAATCGTCGAACCATAAGCTATATTCTTGTAACTGACGAACGCTTTCCAGACGTCATAGTCCGTATCATTTCTTGTTACACTCCGGAGATTTCTACCACATCAATATAATCCCACTTCATACCAGACACTTCTTACCAACAGATTCAGAACTGGAACCGGACGCGTAGAAGCATATCGGACGGATTCGTAATCGGAAGCAGACATGCCAAACTATGGCGGATAGATTCATAATCAAAAGAAGAGATACGGAAGTATGTCAGACAGATCTGAGATCAGAGTCAGATGTATAAAAAGGTATCGGACGGACTTCGAAATCGGAATCAGGCTTACAGAAATGTATCATACAGAGTCACACTTAGAATCAGACATGCGGAGATGTATCAGACAGATGCGTGACCAAAATTAGACGTACGGAGGCACACCAGACGAATTTATATCCAGAGTCAGACATACAGAGGTGTGTCAGACAGATTCGTAATCAGGTTTAATCGTACAGAGACATGTCAGACAGGAACGTATTCAGAATCAATCATACAAATCGTCTTGGGTGTCGCTTATCGACTTTTTCAAAGTTTCTGCTTACTCGCTCTACTTATCTCTCTCCTTCCCTACTATCCATACTCTCTTTCCTTTTACAACCATCGCCATACCAGACTAACTTATGATGTAATTGGGCTTTTTCTATCCCCTGACAACATTCGGGTCGTCGCTGACTGTTATCCAGATTCGCTAAGTTTTCCGAGTGGTATCGCACCTTTCCTTTTTGCCCATTTAACCCGCGTCGGTCTGTGTGGTATCTGTAAAGGCGCTAATTACTCCATACATTCTCTTTTCCTTTAGATTACCCCAAGTTTTCATTTATATCGGTCATACCTACACTTGAGCAAAACTTTGCATTACTTCCCAGGGGGTCACCCATCCCAGAATTGCTCTGGCTTGAGCACGCTTAACTGCGAAACTTTCATGCATTTTTGACGCGTTAGGGCTAATATAATATCGCCGATTGCCCCTCACGACCTTTGTCACGAAATTTTAGAGTAAATCGGGGTCTTCGCAGATTTTCTGAAAAATTTTGGTAGCGGGTCCCACCCCCGGCTAAGTCATACCATTACCATATTGCCTTTCTGAATCTCGGTATCTACCAAATTAACATTTATCTTACTATTTCTAATACCCAGAAGTATGAGATCACGTGATTCAACAAAATACAAAATTATCCATACATACATTTCTCAAAAAGGATTGGCTGGCGTACCTGGGCGTGCACTCGAAGACGCTCCTGGATCCTGCCGGCCGGTTAAAGCAAACACGCGGTTCGAAGGACCGCTGTAACCAGAAGCTGCACCACGTCCTCTGCCACGACCCGCTGGCGCTGGTGCTGGTGCTGGTGCTCCTCGCCCCGCAGGGCGCATGGCCGCTGAAGGAGAAGATGAGCCTGCAACGGACCCAGCAGGCCGGGCTGAACCCGAACTGCCCTTAAGTGGGCACTTTCTGACTCGATGGTCTGGGCTCCCACAAAAATAACAAGCGCCCGTAGCGCGGTAACACTCCCCCGGGTGGGGCCTCCCACAATAAGAACACGGGGGTATGGGTGGCCTCGACTGACCGGGACCTCTGGAGCTCTATCCTGCGAACTGTGGGGGCGTACTGTAGGCTGGCTGGGACGAATACCTATTTCTCTGCCGCTGGGAAGGCTCGCTCTGAAATCCCTCTGAATACCCAGCCGATCTGGCTCTCTTAGGCTGGCCCCTGTCGTAACCCCTATCAGGCCGACGTTCCCTATGTCGGTCCTCCATGCCCTGGGCGTGTGCCTGTACCCGGGCTACATGCATCCCTGGCTGAGCAGCCACAGCCAAACAACCATCAATCAGATAAGAGTACAGTCCCATCACATACCTGTGCACCCTGTCGGCCATCTCAGCTACTATGGTGGGTGCATACCTAGCCAATGAATCGAACTCTAGGCTGTACTCGCGAACACTTCTACCATTCTGTCTCAAGTTCAAGAACCGATCAACCCTAGCTCTTCGTAGCTCTGGTGGTAGAAAATGGTCAGGAAAGGCCTTAGTAAATCCGGCCCATACCGCAGGGGGAGCATCGTCACCCCTGGAGAGCTGCCAAGACTCATACCAATTTGCTGCCACCTCATATAATCGATACGAAGCCAACTCCACAGACTCAGTCGGCGAAGCCTTAATCAGTCGTAGTGTGCTCTCCATCTTTCTAATGAACTCCTGGGGATCCTCCTCAGGTTTTGCCCTGGAGAATTCTGGAGGATTACATGTCAGAAACTCACGAGCCCTGGAGCTCTCGTACCTGTCCGCACGACCACCCCCAAATCCATGCCTGCGAACCTGCTCCGCCATCAATGTGGTCAATAACTGAACCGCATCTCGCATGGCCCTACCCTCCGCCCCTGCCTGTGGAGCTGGAGGCTCGGGCACTGGAACCTCAGGGGCTTGCGGTGGAGCCGTCTCCCGATTAGCAGCTCCTGCTGCTCTGATATCCTCCGACAAGGGGGGTGTAACAGATCCAGACGACGGGGGCACATCCTCAAGTGCAGGGTGCACACTGGCCCTGGTAACCCTCGGGGCCTGGCTGGTCTCTCCTGCCTCAATCCTGGCCTTGCCCTTCTGGGCAGCTGTTGCCTTCTTCGGAGGCATCACTGAAACATAGCAGATCGTTAGGAGAGGTTCATCCTACTAATACCGTTCTATCGCACGATCTAAAGATCCAAAGAAGGGTAACATCCTAAATACCCTGTAGCTTCCTGTTTATAGATGTGGTGCACAACACATCGATAAACAAGACTTTACTAGACACGGCCTGTAGACATACCGAGGACTAACCGCTCTGATACCACTTTTGTCACGACCCAAACCCCGTGGGCCGCGACTGGTACCCTAACTGGGCACCCATACGTACCTACCTGATCGAACTCGAACCATACAGATTTTTTTTTTTTTCAAAACAGAAGTACAGAAGTAGGCCGATACAAATACGGCGTGCGCGTAACATACATATATATATATACATATACCTGAACACACAGACATTTACAGATAAGCCGATAGGGTTAACATACAGACGGAACCCGTAACCCACACATCCATCTACAGGCCTCTACAGACATACAGAATCATATGACGGGACAGGGCCCCGCCGTACCCAGAATATACAGACATACGGAGTACACAAAGACAGAAGATATATATACCAAAGATATATGCTCCGAGTCAAAGGAGCTCTTCAAGTAGCAGAGTCGGAAACCTACGCGGGCGGCGTATCACCTGGTGCGTCTGTACCTGCGGGCATGTAGCGCAGCCCCCGAAGAACGGGGGTCAGTACGGAAAATGTACCGAGTATGTAAAGCAGAAACGTAACAGATATAAACATAGTCCGAACTAGTGTCGCAGAAATATAACGGGCAAAATCATAAGTCAAACTGACGGACAGAGTTATGATCCAGACAGACATACAGGATCGTGTTACACACAAATGGACAGAATTATAGTTCGGACAGACAGACGAAATCATAATACGGACAGACGAGCAGAATCTGAATCCATACGGACATACAGAAGCAGAAGCCATACGGACAAACAGAAATAGTCGTAACATAGACGGACAGACAGACAGTAGTATGACGGACAGAATTATGCATGCAGAGTAGCACAGAGTCATACAAAATCATACAAAGGCGTGTGCTTTATAAATACAGATGGCACACGCATATATTCATACAGATCCCGGCCCTGTCTGGGGGCGCGGTAACAGAACCCGGCCCTCTTAGTACGGGACGCGGTGGACAGACAGAATCATATCAGATCATATGCCATCCTGGCCGCCATCCCCATACACAGATCATACAGACATATAGATCCCGGCCCGTACGCCGAGGGACGCGGTGAACAATGCAGAGAAATATGCACGATAACAGAACCTGGCCCGGGTCGCAGTGAAGGAATGCATTGAGACAGACACGAATTGATAAATGAGAAACCACCTACCTACAGACTCAACATATAGACTCGATCAAACTGAAGGGTGCCAAACGGCGAGCCAAAATCAGAATATCCAGATAGTATGCATAGCACGCGCTCATATCCTAGTTAGGAAGGCACGACAGATTATCAGAATGGGATGCTCGGATGTTCAGAAATAATATTGTATAAATTACACAAAAATATCCATAATATTCACAAAATAATAGTTCAGAAGTTTTTGGAGAAGATCGGACCAAAACAGAAGTATTTTAAAAATCGTACCGGAAGTATCGGGCCTTGTGGGCCCACCTCGGACCAACCCGAGGCTACATACGTAAATTACTGATGATTGACCTTATGAGGTCACCCATACTCATTCGGAAGTGTTCCGACTCCGTTTGGGGAAGTTTTGTACAAAATCTCACTTTAAGGGCTATTTGTAAGAAAATAGGTTCAATTGAATTGAAGGAATTGGAGCGGTTTTCCGTCTCGAATTCCGGGGGAACGGAGTCGGACCTAGGGCTCGCGGCCGAGCCTACCACATCCAGAACATGCCTAGGAGCGTATAGAAGTTTTTCACATACCTCGATGGCGCCTTATGCTCTCTTGGCGTCAATCCAAATTTCGCCCAAAATCTGGAAATGGTCAAGTTTACCATTTGGTTAGTTCCATTCTTTCAATATTCTAACTTTACACATAATTGCCTACCGAAATTTCGGCAGCATTTCCTCTGTATATACGACATCCCCGAGACTTAGCTCGGCTCAATTTAGCAACACAACAACCCAGAGGAAACATCCAAACAACAGCAAACATCAATAAACACTAATTCATACACTATGGCATTATTAGCCACCTTTCGACACAACGAGTTATTTTTCGTTTTAAACTTGCATTTCCAACCAAAACTTATTATTTCCCTATCCATTATCCATCAAAATCATTACGACACACACATCGGAGGAATCCATACCATGTACACATAATATTCACAAGATATTCATAAAATTCACAAACATTCAACTTTCCATCAAGTCACTACTTTTCCAATCCCTTCCTAACTTTCAACATGCAAACTCATCAACACATTTTTATATTCCAAGTTCATTGTCATAAGCATAATTTGCCTCTTAACACTTTCATTTTCACTTATACACAAATCATAACAAAGTTCAATAATTTCCTTCAACAACTTAATAACCAATCTTCCATAACAACACAATTAACATGCTAACAAGATTCAATTCACCTTAACTCAATTAGCATACAACCAAAAATCAAATTCATATTTCATATCAAACCTAGCACCACACGGCCACCTCCCACACTTCCAATTTTTCACTAATTCATTCCACTTTCCTTTCTAATATAATTCCCATCATATTACAACTAGATTACAACAAGAATTCAAGTCACCATAGACATGCAATCTATATATATGCATACGGCCAAACAAATGCAAACACACCTACTTGCAAACTTCCATATTTTTACAAGTTCTTCTCATTTATACATACTACAACATAAATCAAACTCCATAACATAAGAAAATGAATTGTTTCTCACCTTTTCCTCAAGTTCTTCACTTGCCACCAAACTTGTCCTCTTGCCAAAATAATTGTACCAAGTTGTAGAGGACTTTGCACTTAGTAGTATTCCCACAAGAATAAGATTTTTGAACCCAAGATTAGGCTCCAACAATTTTTCTTTCTTTTCTTTCTTTCTTTCTTTCTCACCCGAAATGCCCTCTCTTCTTTTTTCCTCTTGCTTGTTCTTTCTCTTTCTTGAAGTTTCTAAGGATATACATTAGTATATAATGTCACATGATGAAATAATGGACTTGGGCCATTTGTAGCACTCTATGGCCGGTTGGGCCTTCCATTATTGGGCCTTGTTTTATTATTTTTGAGTCCAAATTGGTGGCTACATATTGTAATCCATGGGAAAAGTTTCCAAAATTCCAATTTTGCCCTTGGCCACCTTTCGTAATTCCACCCCATTGAATTCATAACCTAAACATGCATACAAAGTAAAGTCCAATTGTGGCCTTATTCATCACAAGTCAATTCACCTTGAATTTTTCGAATAAACAAAAATGTCGGATGTAACAGCATCTCTCATCTTTGTTTCATGAGAAGCTCTTAATAATCATAGACTCATAGTTTCCGAAATATAAGAGAGTCATGGAAAGATAAAGCAAGTCACGTTATACGAATCATGCCTTAGATAAGAAGGGACTAGCCTTACATACCTTTATGTCTCTCCAACATTATCAACTAAACGCTTTCCTCCAATGTTCAAGATTCTACATTCAAGAGAATTCGTAATAAGATTGGATAATCGGAAACATACTTAAGCTTAAGCCAAAGCTAACGAATATTGGGCAGCATCTCCTTTGTTTATACAACTTCCTCCATATGCTATAACAACTCCCAACATCAATAACAACATTCATAATATCATAATCAATAAATTTGTCAAGTTCGACATTATCCAATTCCCACAATTCCCTATCAAGATGATTCATGACCATAGCTATGGCATAACATCGTATTCGTTCTCATATAATACCTCTTTAACATCATTTGTATCACTTAAAACAAGATTTCACTCATAACATCTCAAGAATCATGATTCATGTCAAACTACTATTCAAGAATACCACTATTCTTATATTTGTAACCCATTCTCTACTTTCTTCCATAATCCAAGTCTTTCAACCATTCAATACTCTTAATAGCATGAAATGAACATAAAACTCACCTTTGATTGTGAAGGAATGGGTTTTGGATGGAACTACTTCACTTGGAGAAAACCCTAGCTTCACTTCCAAAGAAATTTCTAGCTTCCATCAACCCTAGTTAGCATTCTTACACTTGATTCTACTAGTTTTTGGTATTTGATCTTTGATTCCCCTTGAATTCATGTAAATGAAGTGTGTGGAATATTCTAGAGGGTTTGAGAGAAGTGGAGGAAATGAGAAATGAAAATAATAACTTGGGGTTTTATATTTAAAATTGGGAAAATTTGACCCGTCATGGATTATACGGACACTTATACGGTCCGTATAAACTTATACGGTCCGTATAAGTGACCGTGAAACTGCACCAACAATCATCCTTTCTGTAACCATTATACGGTACCTTATACGGTCCGTGTAAGTGACCGTATAATACTTCCAGGGATCACCCTCACTGTGATGGTTATACGGACCATTATACAGACCGTATAAATGGTCGTATAATCCACCTTTTCTCCGAACTTGTTCTCGTCGTCTCGTTTGATCTCTAATTGTTATGGAATCTTCTTAGCACTTGTTTAATACTTCATTAGCAACCTAAGGGGCATCATAACTCTTCCTCAAGACATTACTAAATCAACATTAGCTCGGTACCTTACAAAACCTTTCCGAAACACGACGTATGCTTCGCCTTCCTCAACGAACTTTCTTCTCTTGCCTCAAATGTCTTTGGAATATTAATTAGAATCACTAAGCACCCCTTCTTACTTGTAGGGACATCATATACTTCTTACCCTGCGTCGGTCTATTTACCGCACAACGGCATGGAATATTCCGAGGTGTAACATATCATTTTTTTGGAATTTCCTTTTTTGTCTTCTTTTACTAGGTAGTGATGGCCCGTACCAGCGCGGGCCCAATGTTATAAGAATTGGAACTACTAGTTAATCAGAAAGGATGCTAATTGGAGATTTTTGACTTTTCCAATTTCTCTTAATACCTTACCCTAGTCTTGATCAGTTCCTGTGTCTGACTATGCATTTAACTTAGTTCCAGCTTCTTGTGTCACGCCCCAACTCGGGAAATATGTGGACACCTACTATTTCCTACCTCAGTAGGCGAACCCGTCCCTTATACAACCAATCATCAATAATTAAATCATGAATAAAATAATGAAAAACCCAAGAATAATACTATAAGTCTGACATAATATATAAATACCAAGTGCAGAAGATAATCAAATGCCAAATCATGGTCTGATCAGTACAAGAGCTACTAAGTACTACTACAAGCCTGAATAGTTAATACATTATCTGAATAAATATTGTCTCGAAATAGAAATGCGACAATAAAAGAGATGGAGTCTCGAGCTGCATGGATCATCAGTAGCTTACCCTCTGAACTCTAGGAACGTCGCCTCGAGATTAGTTGCGAGGTGTGGAAGTCTCCCCAACAATGAACTTTGCACTCATAAAAAGGGTACAACAAGGTAGCATCAGTACAAAACATGGTACTGAGTAAGCATCACATGCTGACAACAATTAGATCACGCATGCAAATAAGGAAATGGAAAGATAATCATGCTCACAGCCAAGTGGTACAATCAATCACCCAACGATGTCTCAAATAATTCCCAAATCCAAACATAACCAAATAATCACCCAATAGCTCAAGTATCACGAAAGATCAATATCAATCCAAACAACGATAAGAACAAGTAATATGAATGCAAATGAAATGCAATGCAATGATACACACATGCTCCGGGGGGACGATGTCCACTTCTCGACAGTCTTGACCCATGGGGGACCGCTAAGTCCATATACCGTCATTCTGTCTCACACAGCCCAGAATGACTCCTCTAACCAATATACCTGCTAACCATTTCGTATCACACAACATAGAGATGGATCCGCAAATATAACAATTGTTGCATGAATCATAGTTACCTTCGTCAACACCATTTCTCAATATCAAGATCAAGATAGATATATCATATATATGCGAAAGTATGTCATGTAATGAGAATATCATAAAAACATAGGGATTCCAATCAATTCATAGATAGATACAACAATCATAGTACAAGTATCACATGAATCCGTTCCTTCCAACCAGTCTCCCAGAATACATAACAACCATCGATTCATATAAGAGAAGCCAAGCATAAACCTAGGAAATCTACAGGTCATGAGCTTGAACACACAAGTCACACAACAATACCAATCCTAAGAATTCATCCCAAAATTCATACCCAAAGGTTCATATGATGTCTCCAACAATTCCCTAGTACTACATACGAATCGCTAACCGAAGTCTAACTAAAAAGGTAAGTCATAACCTACCTGGAGTGCTGAACAAGAATCCCAATAGATCACGCGAGCGCCTTGCCCTTCCTCAATGCCTCCAAATACTTCGGGTCTATTTATAATGTAATCTAGATTAGAAATCATGAAGAACAGTACCCATATTGCTAGGCTTCTATTTTGGTCAACTTAAGCCTATGAAATTCTGGGAAACGAGCCCACAAGGCAAAACGAGAAATTCGCAAGTGAAACATGCAATTCAAGTCTAAGTGATCAAAGCCCACTAATCAATTCCAAAAAAAAAAAACTCAATATTAAGCTAAAATCATATTTTAAGAGAAACCCCCAAATTTGGGTATGAACCCTAATTCTCAAATTGATTACTAATAATGAAGGAATCATGTATATAAAGCCATTACCCATCAATTCTGTACTAGTATAAGCTTATTCTATCAACAAATCAAGGTTTGATAACCAAAAGTTCATTTAAGAAAGAAACCCCAAGAACCCTCTTTAATCCTTATGTTTTAGGAAGATTCTAGCACGAATTAGGGAGTTTCTAAGGTGGATTATGAATCATAAATGAAGAATAGGGTTAGATGAACTCCCAATGAAGAATTCCCTTGGAATCTCTTGTTTTGCTCCCAAAGTAGCTCTAGAACCTAGAGTAATGAATGAGGAGTGATAGGGTTTGAAAATGGATTTAAGTCATTTAAGTTTCCGTTGACCACTACAGCGGTTTGCAGTCCGTTATGGAGGAACCGCTGCAGCGGTGGCATGACCGCCCCAGCGGCCACTCACAAACACACTACACCGCTATAATGGTAGGGCTATCACCGTAGCGATACAGCCGCCCCAGTCCTAGTGTGGCTATGGTGAGGCACCAAACACCAGAAAGTTACTTAATTCTGCAAGTCTCATCTCGAAATTCGCCTATCACCCAAGGCCCTATAGATACAACACAAACATCCAGACATATATAAAAATATGATACGAACTTACCTGTGGCCTCGTATTTCCCAACGGGGGTCTCGTTGATCAAGTCAACCCCCAATACCACAAAATCGACTTTCTAACCCACGTCCCAAAACCTATTCTAATGCATTGGGAAGCAAACCGAACACACCGACAAGTCACAAATGACCATTCGGACCTGTCAAAATTGACTGATTTTCAAAAAAGGTCCGTTTACCCAAAAGTTAATTTTGGGTCAAACATTTTTCTCTTAAAGGCTTATTGTCACGACCCAACCCCGTAGGCCGTGACTGGTGCCCGAACTGGGCACCCGTGTACCAACCTGTTACATATATCATCAAACTGAAACTACGACAATGTGGAAACTTGTAAAGGAACTGCAAAATTCGTAACATCGTCACATATATACATACTTCCAGATCACTGTCTCCTGAAGAGTCACAACTAATCATATCATGAAATAATACGCAACCCGACAAGGCTGCCATCACATATCAATATCATATGCATGCTGACAAGGCTGCCACTATAGACGAACATCATACCACAGCACATCGTATAGACACAGCTGAACAGAACCCATACACAACCCACACATATGTCTACAGACCTCTAAGAGCATCAACTGTGAAATATGACGGGACAGGGCCCCGCCGTATCCCTGGATAACATATACATATATATCTCATAAGGTCTGTACTAAAAGTCTAAACCCCGGAACAACGGAGCTCTCCAAGATAGCTGAGTAGAAGTCCTATGCTGAAGGGTCACCAAACCGACTATTTGTACCTGCGGGCATGAAAAGAATCCCCCCCCCCCCCCACCCGAAGAAAGGGGGTCAGTACGGAATATGTACTGAGTATGTAAAGCATGAAATTCAGTAAAGAGGATCATAACTGAAACAGAGATTAACAGAAACAAGTATGACTTTTGAAACATCAATACACTTGCCTTATGAAATGAAAGTCATGCATATCAATATCATATATCATGTATATAACGTGTCCCGGCCCTCTAGTGAGGGACTCGGTGAATAAAGTCATCATATGCCCTCCTGGCCTCCATAACATATCATCATATCATCGTATCATCATATATATATATATAATGTGTCCCGGCCCTCTAGTGAGGGACTCGGTGAACAATGCAGTGAAACTGTGCACGAAAACATGTCCTGGCCCGGGACTCAGTGAAAGATATATTGAGGCATGCACGAGCAGAGTAGTGAGAAGCCATATGCAATTTAAATCATATCTGAGACTCACTGGAATAATCAAAACGAACTATCGTTTGAAAATCAAGACAATAGTCATATCAAATACCTTTCGAATGTCACAGTGGACCATATCAAAATAGAACTGCTGGAATCATGTATACTTAACAAGATATAATAAAATAGCTTCTGGAAATCAATAACAGTAGCCATCCTAGTGGCTCTAAGAGTAAGAACTTCTTTGGAATCATATACATATCGTCTATTCGTTTCATAAGGATCATGCCAAAAAGAAAGAAGGGATAACTTTACATACCTGTCAGCGGTTATTCGTTACCCGTTCGTCTCGTCGCTCTTTTAGCCTATTTAATATAAGAATAACGTTATCGTTAGTAACTATATTTTCTAGGTCACAAATCTATAGCCCATTTCCTATAGAACCTATATTTGAATTTATATATATTCTCGTTTAGGGTTTTCTATTAGTTAAAGACTTAACGAAAATCGGGCAGCACTTCCCCTATATATTCGCCTATCCCGAATTTCCAATTGCCCTCCTGTTGACACAGAAATACCAACAATAACAATATATATAATAAATTCTCCCAATTCAGCCCATAACCATTCTAACAACCCAACAACTTCTCTTAATCCATTTCAACCCGCAATTTCCTATAACATCAATTTCATGCATTTTCTTAATCCCAATTTCGCCCAATCCAATTCTAATAATTCCATTTCAATACTATTAACACAATTACACCATAGAATAACAAAATCTTACCAAAAAAATTTCGGAGGAATTTCTACCCTTAATTGCTCTAATTTCGCAATTGCTTCTTCGCCGACTCAATATCCAACGTTGCTATCACCTTCTTGAACTTGTAATGCACCTTAGAATTTAATCAAGCACAAAACCCAAAACATTTTTTGATCAGCCATGCTGGCTGAAGGCAACAGCCATGGGCAAGCTTCTTCTTTCTCTTTTCTTAACATTGAATTGCAAATGAAAAAATGAATGCAAATTGATCTTTTACCTAACTATATATATGAATTGCATTAACCTTACACGTGCACTCCTTGGTGACTCACCACTTATTGTATGCTTTTTTTTTATTTATTTAATACGTTTTTTTTAATATAATTTCGGGTGGGGCCCACCAAGTCATTAAACATAATTAACTTTAATCAATTTAATTAATTACTAATTTTCACTTAACAATATAATCCCAATTAATTAATTCCTAATCTCTAATAATATTTTTACACTAAATAGAATTTATAAACAATTTATGTTTTAATTAAACTTGGAACTTAAATGTTCCTATTTGCGTAAATGTTCCTATTTTGCGTCCGAAAATATTTCCGTCTTTAACTTGGGTCGATTTTCTTGCGAGAAATTTGACGTAATATTGTACAGGGTATAACATCCTTCCCCCCTTTAGAACATTCGTCCTCGAATGTTAAACTGGTCCTAAATTCCCAATACTTCCTACTTTTATTGTTTTTCGAGGTAATTATTCCATGTCGTTGTCTTTGCTCTTTTCTATACTTCATAGTTCGTTATCAGCTGTATTTCAGGCTGTTCTGCTGAAGCGTTACTGTCTCTCTTATCCGCATACTGCTCGGTTGTATTGTCATCGATTGATTCAGACTTGTACTCATAGTGCATGTAGTCATGGTTCGACTCTTTTTTTTCTCTATTGTTATTCCCTTAAGATGACGTATCGTTCACTTCACTTTACCTCCTTATCTTTAAACAAGATCTTGTAATGCGCAGACGTCCTTCATTGATTCATTAGACCTCAATATCCCTGGAGCATTGCAAGCCTCTGGTACCTTGTAGACCCTTCGTAGGTTCTACGAGTAAACGAAATTTCCCAAAGCGTAACATTTTTTGTACTCCAATATCCATGCTTTACTCTGCTGTGATAGCTCGCATTCTGGAACCCTCAGCATCATGTGTTACCTTCTGACTTTCTTTTGAAGGTCTTTAACTATCATTTGTTTGTACCTCTCACTCTCGATCTTTAGGGTTGGCTATCAAATAGCGCCAGGGTTCCCTCATATCTCAATTTTACTGTCCTTCAGTAACCAGTAACCCACTTGTTCTAATTGTCTCGGTTATATCATTACGTAATTTCTCTTAACGTAACTGGTAATACTTTAGGCGTATTATCTCGTGTCGTTTCTTTATTTTTGACTCAAATTCTTCTATTGCCCTTTTGCTCAAATTTTCTCTTAGCTCTCCTTTCACGCATCTTATTGCAATCTTTACACAAGTATATGTGGGTTCTCAATCAGTCTAAGAAATACTTTAGCGTCGTCTCGCTAGTCTTTACGCAGACCTTACATTCTTTTCTCGTACCTCTCAATTGACGTCAAGGCTCAACTATGGCCTTTGCCCTCAGTACTAATTATATCTTTGTAGTTTTGCCTCAAACCATCTTATACCTTTCGTTGATGCATCCAAAATATCACAACCACATTGTTGTTACTGAATTCTTACTCTTCTTATCAGGTACTCACTTGATCTCATCCTTAATATACAAGTATTCGTATGTTGCATAACTATTCATGTACAATTTTTACAAAGTGCATCCAATCTTAGTCACAGTCTTTCCTTCCCCTGGCTTATTCTGCTTTACATATCTTATTGTACTATCACTCACCTGCTGTCTATTTTTCCATACTCCTTCCCCTTCCTCTATCCACCATTTGGTTCTCTCATATCCTACTATAGGAGAGATTTCCTATTCTTCCTCCTTTACTACTTATGTGTCGTAGTATCATTCGCCAATAACTCCGTTGTCAACATCTTAACCTCCAATCCAGTATAGCATTGCTATCCTTCATAACATTTCTTAAGTTATTCGTTACCATTCTCTTGTCGTATTCTTCCTTTTTATAAGCATCCACCTTCTGATGTCGTATTATCCAAAGTCTTTACCAATAATTCTCAGCACCGTCTGAAATACCGTCTTGGCTTCTATCCGTTTGTCGCTGGCTTTTAGATCTCACTAACTTGTTTTAGCATGGGATCTCACTTAGAGTTTAAGTATTCACATTAAATGTGTCGCAGTGTCGGTTGTTTTCATCTTACACTTGCATCTCTCTCATCCGCTTCCCCCCTTTTGGGTGTACCTACATCATTATCTATTTATATTCTACTCTATGTCCCCATTTCCAATCTTCAAATTCATATGATTGTTTTCCAATATATTTGGTATACTGCACCATATTTGTGTTTTCCTCTATATCATCTATAATTTAGATTACCCATGTATGAAACTCCAACACAATCACGAGGCGATGAGAAATCTCGATGTATAGTACAAAATCTTATCTGATTGTTGGTACTCGAGTAATGTAATTAATGTAGCAATTTATCCAAGCCACATTCCCTTTATTCCGATCAGTGACTAGCTAGTGCTTATAGTTGTTTCAAATTTTCCATTCGGTAGCACTTATATTCTGATGATGAGTGTCCCAAGCTTTCGTGTAACACTATCTTTATCCCAATGGATATCATCTGTTTCCTCTAATAAACTCACAATGCATCAGTCGTTTCGCAAATCCACAATCCTTGCCCTTTAAGGATTTCACTGTTTCCGAGGTGAAGTTACATACATGCAGTACTTTTTGTGCCTTATACCCTTTTATCCTTGTTGTGTGCTCAGTACTGACTTCTAACTTACTCAAAATCATATCAAGTTCATCTTAATGATAATCTTATCTTATCACCTTGTCATCATACCACACCTTTAATTTCGTAGCCATATATTCCCTTGTCATTTGTCAGTCATAGTCAATTTATTACGTCTATCTTGAGTGATTCCTTTAATATTCCTTTCATTTCTCCAATCTGTGCCCATCCTATATTTTGTACACGAAGAATCTCATGCTATTTCTGTATTCTTCAGAAAACACTACTCTTACATAATCCCTCTTTCGTTTCCAAAACATATTCTGTTCATTCCTATTTTTCTTTATCATACCAGTCATTTCTGGCATTCATTCTGTCTCGTTGCTAATATTTCTTTAGGTTGGTCTTTCACAGTTCTGTCACTTGTATTACTCATTTTCCAAGCTATACATGTCATAACGTATCACTATACTGTAATGCTACTCGCTTTCTTCTTATGTCCCCCTTTATTTTAAGTCCTCTTCTTCCTGTGCTCGGTTTCTCTTTCATTATCATTTGACTTTTATTCTGAACTTTCCTTATAGAACTTTGTATGTCTTTCTTATTCGTTCTACCTTTGCTTTTCCGCTTCACACCAATCACATCGCTTTCTATAGTTACTTCCTTGCTAGGCTTTACCCATTCCTACGACAATCCTTATGATGTTCACATTACATCCTTTTCGTAACATATCCTATAACGTAATACTTTTTACTTTATTAACGATTTTTTTTGTTATGTTTTAATTACACTCTATGGACTAGGCGTACTTAACCTTTTACCCTCTCTGATCGATCTTACCCTCAGTATCTCACAAGCTGTTTCATCAATACCTTCATGACTTGTCATAACTCTTCCTCCTCCGTACTTTTATCTCAATCATACTACTACTCCTTTTAACCATAATCTCATCGTAATTTATCCCTACTTACCAGTTCACTCGATATCTTAATAAAATGTCCCGTTACGAGTTACCACCCTTTTCTATGTCATCCCTTAGTATCACAAGCCCTTCCGAATCATCCTAACATTTCACTAACAACATATGAGATGCATGATCCTAGATAGCCCACAAGTTTAGGTTTTCCTTCCACAGATTCCATCTCCAATTAGTTGATTGAGAACTAATAAAATGTTACTATGAAGCATTCTCCAATCACCAGCAGAAGAAAACTAAAATCCGACAAGCACCACAGAACTTCTTAGTGCTTGGTTAACATAGTTTACCTCCAGGTTTATTCTTGAGTCGTGGACGAACCATTTAGTTCACAAACTGCTTGTCGTATGCTTTATACTCTTCCAATAGCGGAACTTAATTGCTGGACGGGTTTGCCCTTCACCCTAGCCTTTTTCTAAGGCAGAAATGTGGCTGGAACGTATTCTCGTCCATCCAAATGAATTCTAAATTCTGCTGCCCATATACTTTTCTTCAAAACAACGTCTCCCAAATAAGAATGATGCCACTTATGGATGACGTGGGGATATTTCTTAACTCTTTAGTTCGACATAATAGATTTACCTTGTCGGTACCACCCTTTAACACATATCATGAACTTATGTCTCATTCTCTTACTTTTCCTACTTCTGGGAAAATTTGGGCAGAGTTTCCTCTGTACCTCTTACTATCCCAGAACCTACACGTAGGAAATACCAACAATGCCTCACAGGGCCAACATATATACACGTATATCCTATCATATCATAGCCACACAGGGCTCCCAATTTCCAGTAAAAGTGTAAAGGGTGTCAGGACTTACCTCATCTATTACACCTCGAGGCGTACCTGATCCTTTAACGATCTGTCTTGTTGTATCTTTCTATCTACCTTCTCTTTCGTTTTTCAACTTTACATTTCAATCATATTTCCATATTCTTACCTTATCCGACATACCCTTTTCGCACCATTGCTTACCTGCGTACTGTGTAGCTGCCATTATCATCGGTCGCTTTCTTTTGTCGATGTCGTTCTTCAGCTGAAATCAAAGGTTAGTATAAGGGATTTCATTTCCTATGACTGGGCTCTATCGCACGATCTTAGATTTGAAAGAAAGGTAACATCCTAAATGTCCTGTAGCTTCCGGTTTATAGATGTGGTGCACAACACACCGATAAACAAGACTCTACTAGACACGGTCTGTAGACACTCCGAGGACGAACTGCTCTGATACCACTTTTGTCACGACCCAACCCCGTAGGCCGTGACTGGTGCCCGAACTGGGCACCCATGTACCAACCTGTTACATATATCATCAAACTGAAACTACGACAATGTGGAAACTTGTAAAAGAACTGTAAAATTCGTAACATCATCACATATATACATACTTCCAGATCACTGTCTCCTGAAGAGTCACAACTAATCATATCATGAAATAATACGCAAGCCGACAAGGCTGCCATCACATATCAATATCATATGCAAGCCGACAAGGCTGCCACTATAGACGAACATCATACCACAGCACATCGTATAGACACAGCTGAACAAAACCCATACACATCCCACACATATGTCTACAGACCTCTAAGAGCATCAACTGTGAAATATGACGGGACAGGGCCCCGCCGTACCCCTGGATAACATATACATATATATCTCATAAGGTCTGTACTAAAAGTCTAAACCCCGGAACAACGGAGCTCTCCAAGATAGCTGAGTAGAAGTCCTATGCTGAAGGGTCACCAAACCGACTATCTGTACATGCGGGCATGAAACGCAGCCCCCCCCGAAGAAAAGGGGGTCAGTACGGAATATGTACTGAGTATGTAAAGCATGAAATTCAGTAAAGAGGATCATAACTGAAACAGAGATTACCAGAAACAAGTATGACTTTTGAAACATCAATACACTTGCCTTATGAAATGAAAGTCATGCATATCAATATCATATATCATGTATATAACGTGTCCCGGCCCTCTAGTGAGGGACTCGGTGAATAAAGTCATCATATGCCCTCCTGGCCTCCATAACATATCATCATATCATCGTATCATCATATATATATATATATAACGTGTCCCGGCCCTCTAGTGAGGGACTCGGTGAACAATGCAGTGAAACTGTGCACGAAAACATGTCCTGGCCCGGGACTCAGTGAAAGATATATTGAGGCATGCACGAGCAGAGTAGTGAGAAGCCATATGCAATTTAAATCATATCTGAGACTCACTGGAATAATCAAAACGAACTATCGTTTGAAAATCAAGACAATAGTCATATCAAATACCTTTCGAATGTCACGGTGGACCATATCAAAATAGAACTCCTGGAATCATGTATACTTAACAAGATATAATAAAATAGCTTTTGGAAATCAATAACAGTAGCCATCCTAGTGGCTCTAAGAGTAAGAACTTCTTTGGAATCATATACATATCGTCTATTCGTTTCATAAGGATCATGCCAAAAAGAAAGAAGGGATAGCTTTACATACCTGTCAGCGGTTATTCGTTACCCGTTCGTCTCGTCGCTCTTTTAGCCTATTTAATATAAGAATAACGTTATCGTTAGTAACTATATTTTCTAGGTCACAAATCTATAGCCCATTTCCTATAGAACCTATATTTCAATTTATATATATTCTCGTTTTGGGTTTTCTATTAGTTAAAGACTTAACGAAAATCGGGCAGCACTTCCCCTATATATTCGCCTATCACGAATTTCCAATTGCCCTCCTGTTGACACAGAAATACCAACAATAACAATATATATAATAAATTCTCCCAATTCAGGCCATAACCATTCTAACAACCCAACAACTTCTCTTAATCCATTTCAACCCGCAATTTCCTATAACATCAATTTTCATGCATTTTCTTAATCCCAATTTCGCCCAATCCAATTCTAATAATTCCATTACAATACTATTAACACAATTCCACCATAGAATAACAAAATCTTACCAAAAAAATTTCGAAGGAATTTCTACCCTTAATTGCTCTAATTTCGCAATTTCTTCTTCCCCGACTCAATATCCAACGTTGCTATCACCTTCTTGAACCTGTAATGCACCTTAGAATTTAATCAAGCACAAAACCCCAAATATTTTTTGATCAGCCATGCTGGCCGAAGGCAATAGCCATGGCCAAGCTTCTTCTTTCTCTTTTCTTAACATTGAATTGCAAATGAAAAAATGAATGCAAATTGATCTTTTACCTAACTATATATATGAATTGCATTAACCTTACACGTGCACTCCTTGGTGACTCACCACTTAGTGTATGATGTTTTTTATTTTTTTATTTAATACGTTTTTTTTAATATAATTTTGGGTGGGGCCCAATAAGTCAATAAACATAATTAACTTTAATCAATTTAATTAATTACTAATTTTCACTTAACAATCTAATCCCAATTAATTAATTCCTAATCTCTAATAATATTTTTACACTAAATAGAATTTATAAACAATTTATGTTTTAATTAAACTTGGAACTTAAATGTTCCTATTTGCGTAAATGTTCCTATTTTGCGTCCGAAAATATTTCCGTCTTTAACTTGGGTCGATTTGCTTGCGAGAAATTTGACGTAATATTGTACGGGGTATAACACTTATCATCACAAAAACCCTCTAATATTCATCTGATGACCTCGAAAATAGCACCACCCATCCCGCAAGTCTAATATAAGCTAGAAAAAAGGTCAACAAGGTCAAAAGTACTGTAACGGCCAAACGGGTCATTACATCTTGTCTTCAATTCTCTTTAATTTTTAAACTTTCTTTGTAGAGAGGGTCAACTGTCTTTCTAGACAGATGATTGGAAATAGAATGGACGGTTCTTCAGACTCAACATGGAATATATATATATATATATATATATATATATATATATATATATATATATATATATTCCATATTAGAGTCATACATTTCAGGTGGAGGTCCCAACTCTTCTAGCTGCCTTTCATAGTTTAGCCTTTTTGCCAACCTCTGCTCGTACTTTGCCAATGTCTCCTAATATTTGCACTAGTCTTGAACAATTTTTATGTCTAACCTTGAATTTGACTTAGTCTTGATCATAAACTAACATATCCTAATCTACTAAAAATTCTGAATGATATAAATCATAAACGCGGAAACACTGATAAAGTCTGAAGCATAAATTGTAGCTCATAAGGCCAACATAAAAATCCTGCGACTCTGTCTAACTGTTACTGTGGTTTATGATGTACTGCAAAACACTAGAGGTTGTTGGGATAAGGCCTCCGACAAACCTGACTGTCTGTAAATACTGAAAGACTGTAATAATAACGATAATGCCTCGAAAGACTGGGGCTCACCAATCATCTGATACTGGAAATCCTAGTGAGCAGATCCGTCATCCTGTAAATTGTTACCTGCATCGCAAGATTCAAGCCCGAGCCAAAGAGACATCACACATTTGAATTGCACTAGTATGTAAAGAAATTGAAAGAAAGAACTGTAAGTATTGAAACTGAAGCTGATAACTTAAATGAATAAAAGAAGTAAAGATATGGATACTTCCAGTTCTGAATAGGGAATCATCTATTTAACTGAAATCATAATCTGTGGCCTTAGGCCCAAAATAATACCACAAGTTTGTGGCCTGGGGCCTAAGTATACGTATACATAACTATGTCCTTTGGCCCAAAACACTAGTGTTCAACATTAAATGATTTACATAAAATAACTACGAATTATGAAAGGTACAACACTAACATACTGCGTAATGATTCATTGAGACATGTATTCATGAACCGCTTATGAGAATTGAACCTTTAACTATTTATGAAGATGCTGAGTATTCTAGACTAAGACTCATGGGCATCAAACACAAGTCTGTTATACCCTATTTTAACCGGAGTCAAAATAGTTTACAACATCCCGGTAATTCCAGGGTTAATTAAAGTCAAGGAGTCGCCATTTAATTATTTATGGTAAATTAGGACACCTAAAGTTCATTAAAGTCATTCCTTAAAGTTAACTCCGTTTTAAGGTCTACGAAACTTAAGATTCTAGGTAAGGGTTCAACTAATCTAGAGGGAAGGTATTAGGCATCCTCTAAGATCCATTAATAATGGTTAACCGACCGGACTTATGTTAATTAATTAAGGCTAAAAATGTAGATGCAGCATTTTTACAATATTTAAGAAAATATCTTTGTAAGTATTGCTAAAGTTATTGATAGACATCTAAGAATGTTATTTAAAATAAGACTTGTGGGAAAAATGAAGGTATGAATTACGCTTGGAAAAGGATTCATTATTATTAGAAATGGTCATTTATTGCCTTTAAATAGAATTACCATAAAACTTAAAAAAAGTTTTATAAAATAATGTTAAGTTATAATTTAAAGTAAGTGGATAGTCTTTAGTAGGACACTTATGTTAAACTACGGCCGGGCAAGTACGAATTTGGAAGGCCAAATTTACAATGTGGTAAACTGATCACTTATCCAATTCCATATGTCTAAATGTCGCGTTCTATGTAAGAGAAAGTACTCTATTAATATCTAAAGCGAAACCTTAAATGAAACTTAGCTTTAAATTATAGTAACTTAAGTCTTAGCAATTAGTCATAAAAATATAAATAAAAGGTTAGGCACGCCAAACATATAAACAAGCATCATCAACAAATACGTTAGCCAAAATAAATTCCCTACAGAAAGATTGGATTATTTCGTAATTTCTCTTTCAGCGATGTAAGACTTGAAATGATCGAGGATGCACGGCTCCGTGTGATAGCGGCGTCGTTGAGTCTCAAAGTGAGACTCTTCGGCCCCGGTGTTCATGCAAACAAAGAAAAGAAAATAAGAGGGATTAGCAAAGGGAAATTTAATTCTCAACAAACTGTGGAAAGTAAAATACACAACGTTGTATGCTTGCAATAAATAATAAATAGGAGACACAGAAGACTAGGGACAATCTGGAAAAATTATGGGTAACTAAAAACTTGCGCAAAAAGACGTTTTAAAAGATAAAGTCAACAAAAACCATCACACCAGGTCCTCTACTTAGATAAGTATTACCATGCACACTTTGACAACTTATTTTGCCCAAAAGAGTGAGTTAAACATATAGGGTGAGGGTACATATTTAAACTTAAACAACTATGAAAGGAAAATCGTTGTAGATGGATGTTGAAACCCTTTTAGTTTAACTAGTTTTCAAAGGGAAGAAACCATCTTCGGCCTTGTCTATTTCCTTAGACCAAGTTCATTTACTTCCACCAAAAGACATGAAATAATCGAGCCTAAATAGGGAGAGGGTCACAGCAACCAGTCACACAAGAATAACAGCTAAATTTTTGCTCGAACACAAACAAGACCTGGAACTGAAAGGGCATACTTTACAACTTTTTTAGACTTAGAAAAGAAAAACTTTGAAAGAGAGAATACTACTGATTTCCATTAACTTTCAGCACTTTGATCAAGGAAAATTAGTAAAACTTTCAGCACTTCTAAAACCTTAAAAAAAACCTAGTCCAAAGTTAATATCTCAAATAAAAATCAGACTTCCAACCTTAAAGTAAACAATCCCAACACAGGAGTTAAACAAAGATTTACAATTTACGAAGAAGAAAGCTATTAAGTGGTTAAAATAGATATAGAACAAAATCTCACTCTATAACTGAACAAAGAATAAAACCAGTAGCAAACCAAACTAAAAAAAGTAACACAAAGCTAAGTTCATGTAGTTAAAATAGGTATAGAACGAACTCTGGAAAACATGCAGCAAGCAAACGAACCAAACTTGATCAAAGTATGTGAAAGGAGACTACTGTCTATTCTAAGTTCGAAATCGCACTCGTAATCTCAATTAACAAACTCACTCTGTAACTGAAACTCTGCCTCTTCCTCAAACAGAATCTCAGAACAAAAAGAACCAAATCGATATTCAACTTAGAATTCTCTAAACTCTTGATAGTTATCAACCTTAATCGAGCATCTCTAAATCAAAACCAGAGATGCGTGGCTAAACAACTTAGATTAAGGTTAACTTAAATTAATGAATCAAAAGTTTTAACCCTAAAGCAAAAAATCAGCCCAACCAACATGCTATGTCATAACAGCAACTCAATCACATTTTTCAGTCGTGATTTCAACCAAACTAGTAAATAACACATATTTCAGTCAGAATTTCAACCGTATGAAACAACAAAAATAAGAACGACGAAGAATAACATTTTTAGGCTAATAACAGTAAAAAACATTGAGGAAAAATGAGAAGTGATTTTACATGAGAAAAACTCTGGTTCATGATTTTATCTCAAACGACAAATTCATTACACTAACAGTACCAGAAACAGAGAAAAGATTGAAGCTTCAAGTTTACCGACCTTTTGTAGGTGCAGTGAACGGGGACGTCGGAGCCTCGAATCTAACTCCTCTCCTCAGAAACGAATTCAACACTAGAGTTGGGTAAGTCGAATATCTTTATGGCAGCTAAAGTTCACCGGGAAAGGAAACAAGTTTGGAAAACAGTTCGGTATCTCTGAAAAACGCTCAGTAAAAACCAAAAAAGGGTCCTCGACTATCAAAGTTGAGTCAACGATTTTGAGTGAATAGCCGTTTGAGTTTGGAAAAAACTGTCCGTTTGTGATCCTTTTCAGTGACCTTCTGAAAAGCAAAAGATTTCAAGGAAATGGAAAGGCACGGTCTGAGTTGGAGAGAAAGAAGCTTGGTTTTTTCTCTTAAAATAGAAGAAAAGGGCAGAATGGATTGCACGAAAACGGAACCTGTTAGATTCTGCCATGGTTGTGGACATGTTTGTTGTTTAGAAGAGGAAAGGAAATGAGAGGGGTTAGAGAGAGTAGGGTGCGGCACCTCTTTCTTCTTTCATTAGGGTTGGACGATGAAAAAGAAGTTTCATACATGGGTCGGTCGGGTCGGGCGATGTTGGGCCGAATCGTGTGTTGAGGTAATGGGCTGGTCTCGCCTGGTGGGCTGGTCGGGTAGAGGTGGATTTAAAGAGTGGGCTACTCTGTTTGGGCCATTAATTGGATGAAAGTATTGGTCCTTCCTTCCTTATTTAATTATCTTTGGGCTTCTAATTTAATAACTAGTACAATATATACTATGTGAAATTAATATGTAGAAAGTAGAGGACTTGCCAAAGTATTGACTTATAATTAATTTAACGAGTACAAATCCGAAAATGAAATGATGACGAACTTTAAAAATTAGTAACGTTGATAGTAAAATAGGGAAAATGAAAGTAATGATATTATTAGTAGTAGCAATAAAAATAATAGTGAAAATAAAGTGTTTAGCTCGTCCATAAATTTAGAAGCTCCAGGAAATAAATTGAAATAAAGGAGGGACAAAATTGGGTGTCAACAAAATCTATACTAGTTACGTACCGAGCTCACAACGTTTGGAATGAAAGTCATAAACGAATTACGAAACTACAGAATAGAAGTTCTGCAACTCTTCAGGGAGCTAGGGCATAACTATATTTCTGAGGCAATTCACAATGTTGTAAAAGAACGTAGCACAGGGAGAATCATTATCAATCCTAAACGTAGAGTGTTAGCCTCACATACCTTAACTACGACCTTTGAGGGTAATACAACCGTCGTCACCTTCCCAACAGTAATATATATATATATATATATATATATATATCAAAGGGAACCAATATTAGAACTATTACTCATATTTTGGTCACTTAGGCATTTTATCAACTTATGGGGCTAAAGCCTTATAGCCCTTATTAATGGTGTTTCTACACCCAATAATCAATTCCCTTGTTTTTAGGTGATTCTAAAATCCCATAGTACTATAATAATCATTACACTTCATCACCCATAAGATATACTACGTCTTAATCAATAATTTATCAACCCATCAACCCAATCTTTAATTGTTCATACTTTCTAACAAACCCATCAACTCATATCTCACGAACTCATGGGTTATAATAACTAATCCAATGCTAGAATTAATTAAAGGATGAAGATGATACCTTTTTTATGTTCAAGTTTCTTGAATTTGAATTCTAGGGCTTTCCCTCCAATGAAAAAGACTCAATCAATATCTAAGGATTTTAAAGGGTTAAACCATGTTAATAAGATGTTGGGGAATTGGAATTAACTAGAAATCACCATTAAACTTATCTTGGAGTGTTTCTTGAGGCTTTGGGATGCGTTCTCTCTTATTCTAGGGTAATTTTCGAGTCTTAGAGAGTTAGGAAAATAGCCCCCAACCTTAATATAGGCTTAAAATATGAAAATCCAAAAATTTGACTTAAAAACCCAACTTGCGCAATGTGTCCACGTCGCACGCCTATCACGGGACCCTCCATAGATAAAAATTCAGAGAGGCACCATTTGTGCGCTGGGCCCGCAATGTGTGTTCCATCGCTCACCTGCCTTGTGCGCGACGCAGGACCAGCAATTGTGGCCTGGCCCTGCAGCGTTTTTGCGACGTCCATAACTTCTTGCTCCAATCTCTGATTGGCCTGGTCCTTATATGATTGGAAATGTATGTCCACGTACTACAACTTTCATTAAGGAAGCTTTTCCGAATTCCCAGCTAATCAAGGGGTTATGGTTGCTTGAAGTAGGCCCCTCGGCCACTTTATTAAAAACATGAAACCTTCTAAATTTCATTTTCTCTCTTTACACAAGTAGAACCTTAGCCTGCAGACCCGAGATGTTACATTATCTCCCCCTTGGGATCATTCGTCCTCGAATGATTGTCTTGGCTATAATCGTGACTAACTCTGAAACTCTACAGAAATTTCGGCAAAGTTTACTCTGTAACTAAGCTACCTAAACCTGACTAGCTGAGACACGTGATCATTGAAGTAACATGAACACATGAATGATGAACTAAATGAATACAAGATTACCGAACAACTGAGATGCTGAACTGAATAGGTACTGAACTGAATGACTATTGAACTGACTGAATACAGAAAGACAAGAAGATTATAATATAAGGTCTTAATGAAAAGATTAGTTACCTTCAACATTTTTTACTGTCACTTCAAAGAGATAGGGATACTTGGGCTTCATGTCCTCTTCAGCTTCTCATGTAGTCTCTTCAACTTTTTGATTTCTGCATAGTACTTTTATTGAAGCGATCTCCTTAGTTCTCAACTTGTGAACTTGACGTTCAATGATAGCCACTGGAATCTCCTCATAAGAAAAGCTATGTTTAACTCCCGTGATATCCATAGGAACAACCAGAGACGCGTCCATAAAATTCTTCAACATAGACACGTGAAAACTGGGTGTACAATAGCCAATTCTTGTTGTAACTCTAACTCATATGCTACTTTCCCGATCCTTCGTAGGATCGTATATGGCCCAATATAACGGTGAATGAGCTTCCCGTTTTTCCCAAATCTCATAAAGCCTTTCATAGGCAAAACTTTCAGAAACACCCAATCATCAATTTGAAACTCCAAGTCTCTACGCCGCACGTCTGAATAGGACTTTTGGCAACTTTAAGCCGTCTTCAACCACTCCTGAATCAATTTAACTTTTTCCATTGCCTGGTGGACTAAGTATGGTCCTGACAACTCTGCTTTGCTGACTTCGCACCAATCAATCTGTCACGACCCAGTTAGGGGCCGCGACGGGTACCCGGAGCTACTTACCGAGCACCGCTCACTCTACTACTTATCTTGCTCATTTAATACTCTTTTATCAATTTACATACCAGTTGTAGGAAAATCATAATTAAGCAAACATAAATACTTTATATACAATTGCCTTTCGGCCATCAAAATAATATACATGCATATGAAAACGTCTTGTGAGACCATCTAACCCACACTGCGTATCTACGAGCCTCTACTACATAATGAATACATAGACGGAACAAGACTCCGCCGTGCCCAAAATATACATATATATATACCAAAAGGATAATCCTAAGCACCTCCGGACAATGGAGTGCTTTCAACTAGCTGACTGCTACTGAGGATCTGGGCCAAGCTCTCCTCTCTGTCTACCTGTGGGCATGAACACAGCGTCCGAAGAAAGGACGTCAGTACGAATGTTGTACTGAGTATGAGAAGCATAAACAATGAAAGAAAACATCAACAATATAGTGATCACATCAACATGAAATATCTGGATCTGTCTGATAATCATAAAGGAAATCATGCGTGCCATCTTACTCATACTCATCCTCATAACATATATGCATCATATGCAAGCTGCCCGTCCATGTTGGAACGGTGTGATAATCAATAATATTAGCCCGCGTCCAGGCCTCCCGCATCCGGGGTACCATCTCATGCCGCCCACTAGTGGTGTCTGCCCATGCCCGAAGGTCATGGTGTATCCGTATAGCTGCCCGCCTTGGCGGTGACTGCCCGGCCAACTAGGCACAGTGTGAAATGCTCATGTCATGCTTATCATAAAATGCTCATAATAATAATATACTCATCATAAAATACTTATCTCATTGTAATACATGCATAAGGCTCAAGATCAACTTTATTTTATCGGGGTGACGTAAGGTCGTGATCCCCCGATTCCATTATGGAACAACTATTGATACTCTGCCTCACCTTGAAGGAACTAGTACATAAAGTGAGTGTAAGCGATAATTAACATCGTCATTATACTAGCATCATCATATCGTATTCCTCATCTTATATAGACATTAAGGAGTTAGACTCTTAGCCTTTCGGACTATAGGAACTCATGAAGAGAATAGGAATTTCATACTACAAGATTCATGCCATCAGAAGGAAAGGACTAGCCTCACATACCTGGTCGTTTATCTATACTATCGCTCACTTGCTCTTCTTCAATATCACGTCGTTACCTTCATAAGAGAATTTGGATCAGCATTAGTAACTAACTACAAGAACGTATCGCTAATTGTAGGAAAGTCGGACAACGCTTCCTTCGTTCATACTACTTTTCTCATTCTTTATCTCAACTCTTAACATTCCTAACATTACTCATAATATCACAATCGACCATCGTCATTTACGTACATTTAGCAAATCCACCATTTTCCTCCAATTTCCCCATTTTTAGCCTTATGACTCGTCTTTGCGTTTTCATGCGTTTAACGCTTGTTTCATGATGTAAACATCATTCATAATGTATTTGTACTCACAACACTCCAATATTCGCAGTTCAATTCCACTAGCATTCATTTACAACACTATTCACTCAATAATGACCCATTTCTATGTCCTTCTACATTTCAAGTGTCTAAGCTTTCCAATACTTCAAACAATATGGAATAATCATAGAACTTACCTTGGATGAAGGTTGAACAATCCTTAAGTTGAGATTCTTCACTTTGCCAAAACCCTAGTTCCACCCTTTGTGGGATTTCTTGACCTGGATGATCTTTTATGGTGTTCTTACACTTGATTTCATAAGTTTGGTGGTGTTGATCTTGATGTTCCTTGTGATTCTCTTGAATTCTTGTGGAGAAAATATTTGGAAAGTTCTAGAGGTCTCTTGAGTTGTGTTGATGAATAATGGAAGAACATGATGTCTAAGTCTCTTTTAATAATCCCAAAATCTGATCTTTAATGAATTCTCGTCGGGTGAACAGTGGTCGTAAACTGCAGTTTAAGGACCATATTTTGATTCACGGGTCGTCCACTGTGGTCGTATTTAAGCGTTTCAAAAACAGAGAGTTTGGCTTCTGGACATGGCAGTTTACGACCTGGTTTACGGTCCGTAAACCAGTTTACGGGCCGTAAACTGGGTCGTATTTAACCATATCAACATTTACAGAAAGTCTTGGCTGAGGGACCTGGTGGTTTACGACCTGGTTTACGGTCCGTAAACCAGTTTACGGGCCGTAAACTGGGTCGTCTTTAACCATTTCAACACTTAACAGAATCTTGAGATTTTTGACGTAATGAAAGACGATTGCACTATACGGTCCGTAAATCACTTTACGGGCCGTATAGTGGCATATACGACCATTAGGTGAAAAAACAATTCTGCAACTTTATTATTTCCAAAAATGCAAAATTAGCCATTCTCGACTTAGTAAAACACCATACACTCAAGTCCTTCATTGTTCTACTCATCACACAAGTACGGAAAAATTTCTGAGGTGTAACATTCTTCCCCCCGTTTTGGAACATTCGTCCTCGAATGTTCGACACTCGGGGATTCTAGAAAAATTTTGCCCGAGTTCCCTTTGTACTTTGGCACTACCAATTTACCACATCGACCCATAATATCATCGCCTCACAGGGCTATATCACAATATCAACACATTTATGGCCACACACGACCAAAAACATAAAATTCAAACATTCATACCTCATATCGTCGACGTCTCATCTTGAATCTCTTCTGGGGATTGGAACAAATGGGGGTACATAGATTTCATCTTTTCCTCCGCTTCCCAAGTCATTTCTTCCCGATTATTGTTCCGCCATAGCACTTTGACTGAAGCAACCTTTTTATTCCGAAGCCTTCGCACTTGTCTATCCAAAATAGCAATGGGCACTTCTTCGTATATCAACTTCTCTGTCACTTGTACATCATCAATCGGAACAATCCTCGTGGGGTCTCCAATACACTTTCGGAGCATCGAAACATGGAATACTGGGTGTACAGATTCGAGCTCTGAAGGCAAGTCCAACTCATAGGCTACTCTTCCCACCTTGCGTATGATTCGATAAGGTCCAATGTATCTTGGACTCAATTTCCCCTTTTTCCCGAACCTCATTACTCCCTTCATTGGTGAAACTTTCAGGAATACCCAATCATTAGCTTGAAATTCTAAATCCCGTCGGCGGTTGTCCGCATAAGACTTTTGGCGACTTTGAGCTGTTAACAGTCGGTCTCGAATCACTTTAACCTTTTCAACTGCTTGTTGGACCAAGTCGGGGCCTATCAATTGTACTTCTCCGGTTTCAAACCATCCAATTGGAGATCTGCATTTTCTTCCATATAAGGCTTCATACGGGGCTATTTGAATGCTGGAATGATAGCTGTTATTATAGGCAAATTCAATAAGAGGCAAATGCTCATCCCAACTACCGCCAAAGTCCAATACACATGCCCGTAGCATATCCTCTAAGGTCTGAATAGTGCGCTCGGCTTGTCCGTCGGTCTGCGGGTGGAACACCATGCTGAGCTTAACTCGAGTACCTAGACCTTCTTGAAAGGACTTCCAGAACTTGGCTGTGAACTGTGCCCCTCTGTCTGTGATAATGGCCAAAGGAATACCGTGAAGTCGTACAATCTCCTTGAGATACAATTTAGCATAATCTTCCGCTGAGTATGTGGTTCTAACGGGGAGAAAATCAGCTGATTTCGTGAGTCTATCCATGATCACCCATATAGAGTCACACTTCCCTCGCGTACGGGGTAATCCTACCACAAAATCCATATTAATTTCTTCCCATTTCCACGTAGGAATTTCCATTGCTTGCAATAAGCCTCCTGGCTTTTGATGCTCGGTTTTTACTTGCTGGCAATTCGGACATTGGGCTACAAATTTTGCTATATCTCGCTTCATGCCATCCCACAAATATATCGATTTAAGATCATGGTACATCTTGGTTGCACCTGGATGAATAGAATACCGGGAATAATGTGCTTCCTCTGAAATCCGTTGGCGCAAGTTTTCCACATCCGGTACACATAACCTGTCCTGATATCTAAGGACCCCTTCTATGGAAACTTCGAATGGAGACTTTCCCTTTTCATGAGCTAGATCTCGATAATGGCTTAACTGAGGATCTTCATATTGTCGTTCCTTCACTTCTAGATTCAATGATGAAACTGTGGGGTTATTAACGCTAATACCTGCATCTCCTGAATCAATTGGCCGTACGCCAAGACTTGATAACCGATGGACCTCACGAACCATTTCTCGCTTTTCCGAAGGAACTCCACATAAACTAACCATCGATCGGCGGCTAAGTGCATCTGCCACTACATTCGCCTTTCCTGGGTGATACAAAATGTTCACATCGTAATCCTTCAGTAATTCTAACCATCGCCTTTGCCGCAGGTTCAACTCCTTCTGTTTGAAAATATATTTAAGGCTTTTGTGATCCGTATAGATGTCCACGTGCACACCATATAAGTAGTGTCTCCAAATTTTCAATGCATGAATGACCGCGGCTAATTCAAGATCATGAGTGGGATAATTCTGTTCATGCTTTCGCAACTGTCTTGAGGCATATGCAATGACTTTCCCATGCTGCATCAATACACAGCCTAATCCCACACCGGAGGCATCACAATATACTACGTAGCCATCTGATCCTTCTGGAAGTGTTAGCACTGGTGCTGAGGTCAACCTGTTTTTCAACTCTTGAAAGCTACGCTCACAGGCATCACTCCACTGGAATTTAGCCGATTTCTGGGTTAACCTTGTCAACGGGGCTGAAATAGATGAGAAGCCCTCTACAAATCTTCTATAATATCCTGCTAACCCAAGGAAACTACGAACTTCTGTGGGCGTCATAGGCCTTGGCCAAGTCTTCACAACTTCTATTTTCTGAGTGTCGACTCGGATACCATCATCTGAAATAATATGACCCAGGAATGCAACAGAATTTAGCCAAAACTCGCACTTTGAAAACTTTGCATACAATTCCCGATCTCGAAGAACACCAAGAACAATTCTTAGATGATCTGCATGTTCTGATTCTGTGCGAGAATATACCAGGATATCGTCGATAAACACTATCACAAAAAGGTCTAAGAACGGCCTGAACACATTATTCATCAAATTCATGAACACTGCCGGGGCATTCGTCAACCCGAACGACATTACTCGAAACTCGTAGTGACCATATCTTGTCCTGAAGGCAGTCTTGGGAATATCTGCTTCCCTAATTCTCACCTGATGATAACCCGATCTCAGATCTATCTTGGAGAACCATTTAGCACCTTGCAATTGATCGAACAAGTCGTCGATTCTGGGGAGGGGATATCTGTTCTTCACAGTCGCCTTGTTCAACTGTCTATAATCGATACACATTCGTAGCGACCCATCTTTCTTCCGCACGAACAAGACCGGTGCTCCCCATGGTGATGAACTGGGCTAATGAAACCCTTTTCGAGCAAGTATTTCAACTGTGCCATTATCTCCTTCAACTCTGCTGGAGCCATTCGATAGGGAGGAATAGAGATAGGCTTGGCGTCCGGCAATACATCGATGGCAAAATCAATTTCCCTTTCTGGAGGAAGACCTGGTAACTCGTCGGGAAACACATCTGGGAATTCATTCACTACCGGGACAGACTGGAAAGTTGGCACTTCCGCTTCCGTGTCATGAACCCGAACTAGATGACAAATATAACCGTTGGCTATCATCTTTCTCGCCTTAAGGTAGGAAATAAACCTACCCTTTGGGGAAACTGTATTACCCTTCCACTCGAGTATGGGCTCTCCCGGAAATTTGAATCGAACTACCTTTGTCCGGCAACAAACATTAGCATAGCATGACGCCAACCAGTCCATACCCATAATTACGTCAAAATCTATCATCTCAAGTTCAATCAAATCATCCTTTGTCTGACGATCACGTATAATGACTACACAGTTCTTATATACTTGCCTCGCTATTACAGGATCACCAACCGGAGTGAATACTTCGAAAGGTTTAATTGGCTCGGGTCTCACCCCAACACAATCAGCGATATACAGAGTAATATATGAGAAGGTAGAACCTGGATCAATCAGAGCATATACGTCACGGGAAAATATAGTCAGGGTACCTGTGACAACATCTGGGGAAGACTCGAGATCCTCTCGCCCAGCTAAAGCATACACACGGGGCTGAACATCACCTGAAGTAGATGCTTCCCCTCTACCTCTGCCTCTACCTGCTGTAGTCTGAGGAGTCTGTGCTGTCGGGCGTGCTGAAGAAGAACCCGCTGCTGAACCTGTAGGCTGAGTCCCAGCTCTATCTCTCGCTGAGGGGCAATCTCTCATCATGTGACCAACTTGCTCGCAAGCATAACAAGCATCCGAACCCTGACGACACCGTCCGGAATGTAATTTGCCACACTGGCTACACCGCGGTACTGGAGGTCTTCTCTGACTAAAATCTCCCTGATACTGAGAACTTGGGGCCCTCGAACCCTGACCCTGCCCTGACTGAAAAGAGCGATCGAACCTCCTGTCTGAGAATCTGGGAGGCGCACTAGTTGCGGACTGACCTGAGTGCCTGGGATGTGTCCGTCTCGGTCCCTCTCTATACTCACTGCTCTCTCCCATAGATCTAGCCCTCTTACCTTGTCTTCTACTTCTGTCACCATCACGCTCACTTCTCTGCTGCAGTTGTCGCTCCTCAAGATTCTGGGCGTGAGCCTGTATCCGAGAAATATCCATCCCGTCTTGCAGGGAGGCCGTCAAACAATCTCTGTACAAATGTGGCCCCAGACCACTCACAAATCTATAGATCCTGTCTCCCATGTCGGCCACCATAGTCGGAGCATATCGAGCCAATGAGTTGAATTGCATGCTATACTCCCGGGCACTCATACCCCTTTGCTTTAAATTCAGGAACTTGTCCGCTCTAGCTCGGCGGACTTCGGGTGGCAAGTAGTGACGAATAAAGGCATCTACAAACTCTTGCCACACGGGGGAGGTGGAACATTTTCTCCTCTTGTTATCACCCAATTCTTATACAATAACACTGCCACATCGCGGAGTCTATAAGAAGCCAACTCCACGGATTCGGTCTCGGAAGCATGGATAATCTCTAAAGTCCTCAACATCTCATCGATAAAATTTTACGGATCTTCATCTGGCTTTGACCCAAAGAATTCTGGAGGATTTAAGGCCATAAAGTCACGGGCTCTCGTGCTAGCTGAACGATCCCTTGGACCTGCATCATGTCGTTGTGCCTGAGCGGCAACCAATTGTGTCAATAAATGGATGGCCTCGGACACTTGTTGACCCGAAACACCCGGTGGAGGAATCGGAGCTGAGGCTCCTCCCTGCTCTCCTACATTGGGAGCGGCCTCACTTTGCGATTCGCTTTCCTCTACATTTGCCGGAGGCTCTCTTTCGGCCTGCCTCTTTGTCGTAGCTTTGCCCTTCTGGGCAGCTGTACCTTTTCCCTTTGGCGGCATTTTCTGAAACCATAACGCACTTTTAGGAACAACATAATCCTAAGCATGGCTCTATCGCACGATTTCATGAGAAGAAGGATGGTCATTTTCCTAAATGCCCTGTAGCCTCTTGTTTATTAGCGTGGCGCGCAACACGCCATAAACAAGACCCTACTAGACACGGCTCGTAGACACTTCCTAGAACGAACTGCTCTGATACCACTTCTGTCACGACCCAGTTAGGGGCCGCGACGGGTACCCGGAGCTAGTTACCGAGCACCGCTCACTCTACTACTTATCTTGCTCATTTAATACTCTTTTATCAATTTACATACCAGTTGTAGGAAAATCATAATTAAGCAAACATAAATACTTTATATACAATTGCCTTTCGGCCATCAAAATAATATACATGCATATGAAAACGTCTTGTGAGACCATCTAACCCATACTGCGTATCTACGAGCCTCTACTACATAATGAATACATAGACGGAACAAGACTCCGCCGTGCCCAAAATATACATATATATATAACAAAAGGATAATCCTAAGCACCTCCGGACAATGGAGTGCTTTCAACCAGCTGACTGCTACTGAGGATCTGGGCCAAGCTCTCCTCTCTGTCTACCTGTGGGCATGAACACAGCGTCCGAAGAAAGGACGTCAGTACGAATGTTGTACTGAGTATGAGAAGAATAAACAATGAAAGAAAACATCAACAATATAGTGATCACATCAACATGAAATATCTGGATCTGTCTGATAATCATAAAGGAAATCAAGCGTGCCATCTTACTCATACTCATCCTCATAACATATATTCATCATATGCAAGCTGCCCGTCCATGTCGGAACGGTGTGATAATCAATAATATTAGCCCGCGTCCAGGCCTCCCGCATCCGGGGTACCATCTCATGCCGCCCACTAGTGGTGTCTACCCATGCCCGAAGGTCATGGTGTATCCGTATAGCTGCCCGCCTTGGCGGTGACTGCCCGGCCAACTAGGCACGGTGTGAAATGCTCATGTCATGCTTATCATAAAATGCTCATAATAATAATATACTCATCATAAAATACTTATCTCATTTTAATACATGCATAAGGCTCAAGATCAACTTTATTCTATCGGGGTAACGTAAGGTCGTGATCCCCCGATTCCATTATGGAACAACTATTAATACTCTGCCTCACCTTGAAGGAACTATTACATAAGGTGAGTGTAAGCGATAATTAACATCGTCATTATACTAGCATCATCATATCGTATTCCTCATCTTATATAGACATTAAGGAGTTAGACTCTTAGCCTTTCGGACTATAGGAACTCATGAAGAGAATAGGAATTTCATACTACAAGATTCATGCCATCAGAAAGAAAGGACTAGCCTCACATACCTGGTCGTTTATCTATACTATCGCTCACTTGCTCTTCTTCAATATCACGTCGTTACCTTCATAAGAGAATTTGGATCAGCATTAGTAACTAACTACAAAAACGTATCGCTAATTGTAGGAAAGTCGGACAACGCTTCCTTCGTTCATACTACTTTTCTCATGCTTTATCTCAACTCTTAACATTCCTAACATTACTCATAATATCACAATCGACCATCGTCATTTACGTACATTTAGCAAATCCACCATTTTCCTCCAATTTCCCCATTTTTAGCCTTATGACTCGTCTTTGCGTTTTCATGCGTGTAACGCTTGTTTCATGATGTAAACATCATTCATAATGTATTTGTACTCACAACACTCCAATATTCGCAGTTCAATTCCACTAGCATTCATTTACAACACTATTCACTCAATAATGACCAATTTCTATGTCCTTCTACATTTCAAGTGTCTAAGCTTTCCAATACTTCAAACAATATGGAATAATCGTAGAACTTACCTTGGATGAAGGTTGAACAATCCTTAAGTTGAGATTCTTCACTTAGCCAAAACCCTAGTTCCACCCTTTGTGGGATTTCTTGACCTGGATGATCTTTTATGGTGTTCTTACACTTGATTTCATAAGTTTGGTGGTGTTGATCTTGATGTTCCTTGTGATTCTCTTGAATTCTTGTGGAGAAAATATTTGGAAAGTTCTAGAGGTCTCTTGAGTTGTGTTGATGAATAATGGAAGAACATGATGTCTAAGTCTCTTTTAATAATCCTAAAATCTGATCTTTAATGAATTCTCGTCGGGTGAACAGTGGTCATAAACTGTAGTTTACGGACCGTATTTTGATTCACGGGTCGTCCACTGTGGTCGTATTTAAGCGTTTCAAAAACAGAGAGTTTGGCTTCTGGACATGGCAGTTTACGACCTGGTTTACGGTCCGTAAACCAGTTTACGGGCCGTAAACTGGGTCGTATTTAACCATATCAACATTTACAGAAAGTCTTGGCTGAGGGACCTGGTGGTTTACGACCTGGTTTACGGTCCGTAAACCAGTTTACGGGCCGTAAACTGGGTCGTCTTTAACCATTTCAACACTTAACAGAATCTTGAGATTTTTGACGTAATGAAAGACGATTGCACTATACGGTCCGTAAATCACTTTACGGGCCGTATAGTGGCATATACGACCACTGGGTGAAAAAAAATTTCTGCAACTTTATTATTTCCAAAAATGCAAAATTAGCCATTCTCGACTTAGTAAAACACCATACACTCAAGTCCTTCATTGTTCTACTCATCACACAAGTACGGAAAAATTTCCGAGGTGTAACACAATCGGCGACCTATATCTTCCCCCATACAGAGCTTCGTATGGTGCCATCTTGACACTAGAGTGATAGCTGTTATTATAGGAAAACTCAATGAGAGGTAAGTGTTCATCCTAATTACCTTTAAAATTAAGGACATATGCCCTCAACAAATCCTCAAGTATCTGAATAGTGCACTCTGCTTGGCCATTTGTCTGAGGATGAAAAGTTGTGCTGCAGTTTACTCTTGTGCCTAATCCTTTCTGAAAGGATTTTTAAAAGTTTCTTGTAAACTGAGCACTACGATATCAAATAATGGACAACGGAGTCCCATGCAACCAAACGATCTCCTGAAAGTACAACTTGGCATAATCATCTTCTGAATATGTTGTCTTTACTAGCACGAAATGCGCCGACTTTGTAAGTTGGTATATAATTACTCAAATCGAATCATGCTTCCGAAATGAGCGAGGTAAACCTGTTATGAAATTCATATTTATCATCTCCCATTTCTAAACGGGAATTTCTATGTTCTGTGCCAAACCACCAGGCCTCTGGTGCTGGGCTTTCATCTGCTGACAATTCAGACACCTGGCAACAAAATCTGCTATGTTCTTTTTCATGTTGTTCCACCAATAAATCTCCTTGAGGTCATGATACATCTTTGCGGAACCTGGGTGAATGGCATACCTGAAATTGTGGGCTTTTGACATGATATGCTCCTTGAGACCATGTATATCTGGAACACATAATCTGCCTTGGTACCCCAAGGTACATCATCTTCCATTTGTTCAAAAGCCATCGTCTTTTGTTTGTGAATCCCCCCTTTCAGCTGCAATAAGTGGGGATCATTAAATTATTTTTCATTTGCTTTCGCTACTAAGTAGGAATAAGCCCTATTTTAAACAACAACTCCACCATTTTCGGAGTCCAAAAGTCGAACTCTTAGATTAGCTAAGAGGTGTAATTCTTTCTCCTTATTTCTCTTGTCTACATCAACGTGAGCTAAACTTCTCATAGAACGTCGACTAAGAACATCAGCTACAACATTCGCCTTACTTAGGTGATAGAGGATATCCACGTCATATTCCTTTAGCAATTGGAGCTACCTCCTCTGTCTGAGATTCAACTCTCTTTGCTTGAAAATATATTTAAGGCTTTTGTGATATGTGAAAATATCGATGTGGACACATTATAAATAGTGATGCCAAATCTTCAACGCGAAAACCACAGTTGCCAACTCCAAGTCGTGAGTAGGATAATTCTTTTCTTGAATCTTAAGCTATCTTGATGCATAAGCTCCCATGCTACCACCTTACCATGATACCTTAGAACACACCAAAGACCAACTCCTGAAGCATCGCAATACACCACGAACCCTTCGGTTCCCTCTGGTAGTGTCAAAATTGGAGCTCTAGTTTTCAAGTCCTCAAAACTTCGCTCACAGGCATCAGACCACTAGAACTTGCCTTTCTTCTGAGTCAATTTAGTCAATAGAGCTGAGATACAGGAAAAACCCTCTACAAAACGACTGTAATATCCTGCCAGACCCAAGAAACTTCTTATGTCTGTTACTGAGGTGGCTCTGGGCCAATTCTTTACTTTATTGATTTTCTGAGAATCTACTTTCACACCTTCCCCTGAAATAACATGGTCTAGAAACACTGCTGATTTTAACCAAAATTCACACTTAGAGAATTTACCATAAAGCTCGCGGTCCTGAAATGTCTACAACATTATCCTGAGATGCTTTGTGTGATCTGTCTCACTACGGGAATAAACTAGAATTTCGACAATAAACAGAATGACGAATAGATCAAGATAAGGCTTAAAAACTTTGTTCATGACGTCCATAAAAGCAGCTGGTGCATTTGTCAAACCAAATGACATCACCAAAAATTTGAAATGCCCATAACAGATCCTAAAAGATGTTTTTAGGATATCAACTTCCTTGACCTTTAACTAATGGTATCCTGATCAGAGGTCAATCTTGGAATAACACTGGGCACCCTCAAGTTGATCAAATAAGTCATCGATTCTGGGGAGAGGATACTTGTTCTTAATGGTGACCTTTGGTTCAACTAACAGTAGTCTACGCACATACGCAAAGACCCATCATTCTTTCAGACAAATAAGACCGGTGTGCCCCAAGGTGAGATACTTGGTCTAATAAATCCTTTATTGAGAAGGTCTTTCAACTAGGCTTTTAGTTCTTTCAATTCTGCTAGAGCCATTCTGTAAGATGGAATAGATATCGGCTTAGATCCGGGAAATAAGTCAATCCCAAATTCAATTTCTCTATCGGGAGGAACTCTGGGAAGGTTCTCAGGAAAGACTTCTAGAAACTCATTAACATACGGACCGGAGAGTTGGGATCTGAGCGTCTGCATCCTTGACTCGAACTAGATGATAGATATACCCCTTGGAAATCATCTTTCTGGCTGTAAGATACAAAATAAACCTACCCCTATGCATTACTATGTCACCCTTCCATTCTATAACTGGTTCACATGGGAACTCAAAACTTACTATCTTGGTTCTATAACCCACGGTGGCATAACAGGATGCTAGCAATCCATGCCCATGATTACATCGAAATCTACCATCTCCAATTCTACTAAGTCTGCCACAATATTGCGGTGACACACTTTGACTGGACAACCCCTATAGATATGTCTAGCTATAACTAATTCTCCTACTGGAGTGGACACTTCAAAGGGTTCACACAACTTTTCTGGTTCTGTACCAAATTTGTTAGCAATATATAGGGTTACATAAGATAGAATGGATTCTGGATCCATGAGAGCATAAACATCATAAGTAAAGAATGTTAATATTCCTATGACAACATCTCCACTGTAACGACCCGTTTGGTAATTTATATTGTTTGACCATTTTGCCCTTGTTTACCCTTCCCCTAGCCTAGTTAGAGCGTGTTTAACTTATAGGAATGGGTAGCACAATTTTCAAGGTGATCAGGCGAGCCTTGGTTGATCTTTGAGGAAATTAGAAGTTCTAAGTTGAATACGTGAAAAGCCTTTGACCAATAGTTGATTTTGGGCAAACGGACCTTTTTATGATTTTCATTAGTTCCATTAGGTCCATAGGACTGTTTATAACTTGGTAGGATGACTGGTTCGGTTCCTGAGGCACTCGAGAGTGATTTGGTCCCTTGGTTGGAAATATGTTTTTGGTCGTTTGGGGGTTGACTGCATCAAGGTGACCTACGTTGAGAATTCTGAGGCCACGGTTGAGTTCGTAGCGTGTTTTTACATATGTTTGCGTATTTGGTCTGTATTCGGGAGACCTCGGATGGATGTCGGGTTTTGGGGTTGAACATAGTGAAATTTGGTTTTCTAGTGTGTCGCGTATGCAGAGGTTTGGCCGCATCTGCACGGCCTGGTCTATAGATGCGAGATTATGTTGAGTTGGGAAAACTCACACCTGCGAAGTTTCTTCAGCGGGCGCGGTGTCGCTATAGCGAGAGGTGTTCCTCTTCGGCAGAATGCCACGTCATTTAATAGGTCCATAGCTGCGAACACTTCTTCGCAGATGCGGGATCACGTAAGCGGGCTTGGTTCCCGCGGGAGCGAAAATTGCTGAAATCAGAAACCTTATATTTCCCTAGTCCGAACCCGTTTCTTCCATTCACAAAGTTGAAAACCTAGAGAGTATTTGGGGGAGATTTTAAGGAGCTTTGGAGTGATTCTTCTTGGGGTAAGCTTGTTTGACTCCTTTTGTGATTATATTATGGTTTAGGTTTGGAATCTTTGCTAATTTTATGAGTTTAGTTGAGGAAAATTCGTTTATGAGCCTAGTGATGATTTTATGGGTTTTGTCCAATCTAAATGCAATGACCCATTAGGTCGTTTTTTTTTTGCTTTCGTGTGTTTTCCTATTTTTCCCTTGTAAGACCGCCCTTTTGCTTGTTTTCGGTATTTTCTAAATCGAGTAATCTTTAAGTGTTGGTTTGACTTTAGGCATTTTCAGGGGTAATTTCATCTTTTGGGATTTCATCGGTTCCATTAGTTTCAGAACGTCGAATATAGGCTGTTTGAGAGTTAGGTTCAGTTTCGAGGGTCTTGGGGGCATTTTGGTCATTTGGTTGGAAAGTTAGATTTTTCCCGTTCGGGGTTGACTTTGTCAACGAGACCTCATTTGGGAATTTCGTATACGTGGATGAGTCTGTAGCACATTTTTACATGTGTCTACATAATTAGTTTGTGTCAGGGAGGTTTTGGGAGAGTCTGGGGATTTCGGGTTGAGAGGGTAAAAAATCATATTTTGCTGGTTCTGGTGTGTCCGCAGGCATGCAACGGGTCTCTCCCCTGTGGATACGCTCCAGCGAGTGAGGGCTCGTAGTTCTGCCATGATTCGCCCCTTCGATGACTGTTTCGCAGGTGCGGGTCCACAGCAGCGAGCTTGGCTCCGCCGCTATGGAGTTGAGATAATTTAGAAGGGTTCGCCGAGGTGAATTAAGTTAGCAGGAGTGTGAATCACTATATAAAATTTGAGTCTTATTGTGCTCTTTCCTTAGAAGCCCTATTCGAAAACCCTAAGTTAAGAGAGCTATTTTGGTGGAGAATTGAAGGCAATTAGAGGAGAAATCATTGGCTAAGTATCCTAACCTAGTTTTATGATTATTTAAATAAGTTAGACCCTTATTACATGCTTAGAATGGTGAAAATTAAGGGATTTATGAAAGGGTTTTGGGAACCCAATTTAAGATTTAGGATTTGATCAATTGAGCATGAATTCGTAATTATTTATGGATGATTTTCAGAATATGAGTTATATGAAGTATATAGACCATGGTTCTAAGCTCAATTTACTGTTCTGCCCTTTTTGGGTTCGAAATCTTAATTTTAGGGCATATTTTGGGGGTTTGGGATTATGTAGCGATATGGGTATTGTTAGAATCGTGTTCTAACGTATATTATGTATTTGACTAGACTTTGTTCGTTTGGAGACTTCTCGAAGTGGCAAGGGGCATTGCGACTCGAGACTCTGCTTACTAGGCATGTTGAGGCCTCAAACTCTTTCTTGAATGTGTATATTGGCTAAAATGAGCCTAATAAAGAGGTAATTGGGCGAATTAAAGGGGTTTCAATAATTGTGAGGTAGCGAGCATTAGTATCGGATACCAGTCATCATTTTTTGGGTACTTGTGCAGTTTTCAATTGTATAGTTGGTTTGAATCCCATGTCTGGGCACTAGCTGATTGAATAGTACGACCTTTTGGATCTGTGATTGGGGTTCGATGTCAGTACTTTATGTCTCTTATCATGATTATTTACCTGTTTTGTCTGTTTGTGTGCGTATCATTCATACATATATCCTTATTGAAATGAAAAGAAGTAAAAAGGTTAAGCCTTTATGGTGTTACAAAGATGAGAACGGATTTCATGTTGTTATACTCGTTCTTGACTTGATACATGCCATATTCATACTTTATATGTATTCATGAATACAATTTGAGGATATGATTGTGAGTCTGATGGGATCTTGTTCTGGACGAATGATGATGTTGGCACATTATATTGGCACTTGAACCAGTTGGCTATGAGACTGGTTATTGAGATATGATATGATTAAGGCCGTGATCCGAGGAAGCTACCGAAATGGCGATATACGGGCCTCATGAGCCCCCCATAGGTCACGATTCATTGATATTCAAACATGTGTATGTCGTGAAGTGGAATCAAAGGCCTTGCATTGCATTTTCATATCATTCATCCATTTCCTATTATTTGTTGTTATTGTTGGTACTTGTTGGCTTTGTCTTGGAAATCTTGCTACGTGGATTTAGTGGTTATTATGCTTTTTTTGGTGTTTAGACTAATCGCGGAAAAGTGTGGGTGTAACCTCATAGACCAACCCTCATCTCCATTCCGAAAAGACTCGGTCAACGATGCATGTTGAGTACCATTGTTTATTATACTCACGCTACACTTGATACACCTTTTTTTTTTGTATGCAGACTCGATTCCCAGCACTAGTGGAGGCCGCGACTATCAGGTTCCTCATTGAGCTGTTTGCTGAGATTTGGGGTAAGCTCCATGGCGTCTTGAGGGCTCCGGATCTTTCCTTATCCTTATTTGCTGCCTTTTCCATTTTTCAGACAGGTTATGATGTACTAGACTCTTATTACTCCTAGTTGGTCCATGTATTATGGTGATATATGATTTTGGGGATTTATTGTAATAACTACTTAGTATTTTATTTGAGATTTCTTAAGACTTATGAAATGGCTTGTATGCTTTATTTTTCGCGACTTAGATTTCACTTTATTTAAGGTTGTGTTGGCTTACTAGTACGGTGGGACTAGTGCCATCACGACTTGGGATTTTGGGTCGTGACAAATTGGTATCAGAGCCTAGGTTAATCAATCTCACCAATATAGGGACAATGTCTATTATAGTCTCGCGGATGGGCGCGGAGAGCTCCGTACTTATCCTCAGGAGGCTATAGGACATTTAGGAAAATTCACATCTTTAATGCATTATCGTGCGTGTTTTCTTCTAATATATTCTAAGACTTCTTTATTTCATTCTCTCACAGATGGTGATGACACGGCCAGCATCTGTAGGTGGTCAGGGTCCAGGACCAGCACCCATACCTGCTTCCCGAGCTGTTAGGGGAAGTAGGGGACGAGGTAGAGGTCGAGGCAGGGCTGGAGCCCGTGTTGCTAGATCGCCCCCAACCGCTCATGATCTTTCCCGTGAAGTGTCTCCCGAGCCAGAGGGCGGTTACCAGGGGTGAGGTACCCGTGGAGGTACCGGGTCAGGCTCCCCAGTTCCCGTCATTGCAGAGTTTCCTCAGGATGCTATGACTCGCCTTTTTAGCTACTTTGATTGAATGTCTTAGGCAATCATAATCCTGGCTATTGCTGAGGGATCCTAGACTCGGGTAGGAGCACAGACTCCCCAGCAGGTAGTAACAGGTTTTAGGACTCCAGAAGCAAGGTTAGCTGTAGCTATGGCTCCTCGGGCTATTTGGGCCCCAGGTTTAGGTGTTGTTACTATAGGTATAGCTCTTTCAGGTATTGTTGCACGACTAGTAGTTTAGCATACTATGACTGTTGATGAGCAGAAGAGATGGGATAAGTTTGACAAGCTGAAGTCGCAGACTTATGATGGACATCCGGATGTTGATGCTTATGAGTTCCTGGTTAGTTGCCATGAGAGATTGGACACCCATAGACTAGTGGAGTCCAATGGTGTGGGGTTTTTGGCTATGTAGATGTTGGCCCCGCCAAGCAGGGGTGGAGGGAATTCTTAGAAACTAGGCATGTTGGATCGCCTCCACTCACTTGGGAGGAGTTTTCGAGAGTCGTCTTAGAGAAGTAGGTTCCTTTCAACTTGCATGAGGAGAGGCGTGAGAGGTTTGACCATAGTGAGTAAGGTTCTATGAGAATTACTGTGTATGAGATGGAGTTTTATGCCTTTTCCCATCATGCTTTGACTAATCTGCCTGATGAGGAGGAGAGGATCCGCAAGTTCATTTGAGGTTTATCATATCATCTCAAGGTTACTGCTATGTTTGTTGCCTCTTCAGGTAAGGACTTTCAGGAGTTGTTGATGCTGCACGGGGCACGAAGACTCTTAGGCGCCATGAGTTTAGGGATAGGTCTGGGAAGAGGCCTCGTTCTCCGAGAGGTTTTAGAGGTTCCTTTTGTAGATATCCAGCCTTCTCAGGGTGGTACTTCGGGTCGTAATGAGGGATATAGTCTGGGACAGAGCTCTCAGTCATCATATTCTCGGCCAGGTGGTTGTGGTAGTTATTTCGATTCTTCTCCTCAGCTAGCAGCCTGTGGTAAATGTTATAAGTGTGGTCAGGTTGGGCATTATGCTAGAGATTGCTCTAGAGCTCGACTGTAACAACCCGTTTAGTCGTTATAGTCTTTTTTGCACTTTTAACCCTTTCCCGAGCTTGTTTAGTTCACACTTTACCCGAGGGGACCGTTGACACGCTTCCCGAGGTGTTTGGATTTGATTTACGTGATTTTTTGGGAAAATTAGTCTTTAAGCAAAAAAGAGTTGACTCAAGTTAACTTTTGGGTAAACGGACTTTTTTAAAAAATTCATCGATTTTGAGAGGTCCGAATGGTCTTTTAGAACTTGTTTGTATATTTGATTTGGTTCCCAATACACTCGGTTGCATTCCAAGACTTGGGTTAAGAAGTTGATGTTGAGGTATTTGGGGTTGACTCGATCAACGAGACCTCCATTGGGAATTATGAGGCCACGAGTACGTTCGTATCGTGTTTTTAAGTATGTCTGCTTATTTGGTATGTGAGCAGATGACCTTGGGAGATAGTCAGAAATTCGGGTTGAGAGTGTGAAAACTTGGGATTTCTGGAGTCTGTTTCCCGTTTTGGCGGCACCAGCACCGCGACAACGGCACCACTGTAGCGGTCACCCTGCCGCTGAAGAAGCCCATGTGATTTGGGCATGACTGCTGGAGTGGTCGCGGGACCGCTGAATCGGTCTATGGTCGCGGAAGCGGGTGACGGACAGTTAATTTCATTAAATGAAGTGTTAAAAGCCCTAAGTCCCTCATTCATTACTATTCCGAAAAATGAGCTATTGAGAGCATTTCAACGTGATTCTTGGAGAAAAATCTTGGTGGCAAGTCCTTCTATCTTCCTTTCTATTCCATGATTTCATTATTACCTTAGGATTCCATTATCATGCTAGTTCATTATGAGTTCAAGAATTAAAGACGGTTCAATGAATTCTTCTTTTAGGCTTTGTAATCTTGATTTATTGGTTGGGTTAGCTTCATTAAGCATGGAATTGATGATTAGAATCTTTTATTTCATAATTTCTTCCTAATTAGTGGCTAATTTATGAGATTGAAAGTTAGGGTTTATACTCAAATTTGGGGTTTTTGCCTAGAAACCGAATTTAAGTAAATTATTGGTTATTCTAGCTTGATTTTGATGGGAATTCATCACCTAGAGCTTTAATTTCATGTTGGAACCTTTAGATTTCTGATTCACCTGTCTAGTTCATAAAACCCATTCCATAGGTTGGGATTTGGGTCTTGAATAGAAGTAGGGTTTGATTGATATTCTTTTTAATTCTAATTTCATGATTCAAATATGCTTAGACTTTCATTATCTCGAGGTTCAAAGGAAAGGAAAGACTAAAGTGTGATTGTAGAGACCTTGCTGTTCGGCCGTCCAGGTAGGTTACAGTTCATGGTGAGACTTCATTTAGCGAGGCATATATTTAGACGATATTATTAGAGAATGCATGTAAACCTTCGGGTATGAAGTTGGGTTGGATATTGTCTTAAGTTGGGACCTGTTGTGTGATTTGGGGGTTAGCCACCCCGTTGTGTTGTGACTTATCTTGTTCTATTGTTGTTGGCTCGATGCCACGTGGAGATAGTAGATATTGGTGACTATTGATATATATTGACTATGATATTGTGTCATCTTTCTTGTGGTCGTTTGAGATGAGGATAGTGATTCTATTATGGCTTATTGTGTAGCCTTTTATTGATATTGTGGTGTGCCCATGTGTGGTACTTTTGATTTTAATTTGATTATTAACAATGAACTCATATATTGCATGCATTCTAATCCTTCAAGATATACAGTTGATATATCGATGATATACAAGGAAACACTGTTATGAGCTGGGCTCAGTTGGATGAGAGTGACATGAGGACCGATGTCTTATGTTTATCCCGGAATCGAGGTATGAGTGCTGGTAGAAATTGCCCAGGTTGTTGCTGGAATCGTGAGGGTACATGGACTTCGTGGGTCCCCAATGGGTTGTGCTGCCGAGATGTGATGTTCCACCATCGGAGTACATATGTACGGTGCATATGCATTGCATTCACACTTCATACATTATTGCATTGTAATGCACTATGGCTTCTATTGCGATGTACTTATGATATATGGATTAAGATTGAATATATTGAGACTTGGCACATTTGGGTTTAGATGCTATAACATAGGTGATGACGTGTACTTGGTTTACTAGCTCGTGATTGACTTATACGATGTTGATTTACCTGTTTATCTTACTTTATTGCCTTGATATATGTTAGCTAATCTTAATCGGCCTATGATACCTACCATTACTTGTTGTTTGTACTGACCTGCACTTGCTGCATTCTTTTATGAATGCAGAGTTCCAGGCGAGTTCGACCTCTACTCCTCATGGCTGATAGTAGTTCGAGGGTTGCTATTTAGAGTCTTTCAGGATGAGCTCGTTCGCCGCCTTGAAGATTCTTCTTTTATTTATGTCTTACTTGATATTCTGATACATATTGAGACAGTTGATGTATTATTATTATCAGGACTTATAGTATTTAGTTAGATGCTCTTGTATGACTAGACGGATTCTGGGGTGGTTTTGATGTAGCTCCGCATTATTTATCTATTTTTACGTCAGACTTACGTATTCCTATCTCGTCTGCTTATTTATTTATTTATTATTTCATGCTTCTAATATTATTGGGATAAAGGTTACCGAGGTGGGAAAGGTAGGTGCCCGCGCGACTTAACGATATTGGGTCGTGATAAGTTGGTATCAGAGCCCTAGGTTACCCGGTCTATAATATAAGAGCGTGTCTAGTAGTGTCTTGTGGATCAGTGTGATTAGCTTCGTACTTATCTACGAGAGGCTATAGGACATTTAGAAAGCTTCACTTTATTTCCTTCTTTCGTGCTACTTTATTCTAGTTGGTATCTAACTCTTATCTCTTCTCACATAGATGGTGAGGATTCGAGCTACAATAGCCCTACACCAGGTGCTAGAACCCGCTGCTATGGCTGGTACTAGAGGGTGAGTTACAGCCAGAGGGCACGATCTAGATAGAGGCCACGGGGCTACCCCAGCCAAAGGTAGGGCTCCTGCGGTAGGGCAGTGGCATGAGAGATCTTAGTCTCTATAGCCTGAGGTTCAACAAGTTCGTGGCCAGGCCGCTGAGGATTATGTGGCTCCAGTACGGGCACACCCCGAGGCCACTTCAGAGCAGATGATACTAGATAACATGGTTCGTGTTCTACTCTATTTGGATACCCAGCAGGCTACCGCTGGTGTTACTTCTCTGGGCGGAGGATCGCAGACTAGGGTTGGGGCGCCGACCCCTGAGCAAAGACCGACTCATGCAGCGCACCCTGGTGCGACTATGGCTCCACGGATAGATGCCATGGCATCCCCGAGAGATGATCTTTGACCCGTGGCAGGCCCTTTCATGACCTTAACTGATCAGGATCTAGTTGGGAAGTTTCGAAAGTTGGAGCCACCGAGATTCTCAGGTACTTCTGGAGAGGATGCAAATGAGTTCATCTTGGACATACGTGAGTTGTTACAGAGGATGGGTATCATAGAGTTCCATGGAGTTGGCTATATGTCCTACCAGTTTCGTAGAGACACGAAGACTTGGTTGAGGTATTTTATTGCTTGCAGACCTAAGGGTTCTCGCCCACTGACTTGGACACAGTTTCATCGGGCCTTTCTTGAGAAGTATGTGTCTCGGGCTTTGAGAGAGGAACATAGGGATGAGTTTCTATATCTGCAGCAGAGGGGATTGTCTATGGAGTCCTATGTTACGCGCTACTTGCATTTGGCTCATTATTCAGCTCCTTTGATTCCTACAAAGTCTAACAGGATTCGACGCTTTGTTGGTGAGCTTGTTGGTTCTCTTCAGATTCCTTGCCTTCAGCTTAAGGCCATGGGGGATTCCTTCTAGTCCATCGTTGATCATGCTTCTTTATTCGAGGCTGCTAAGGCCCGTGCATTTGAAGGGTTAGTGAGAAAAGGCAGATGCAGTTTGGGAGTTATGGTGGATCTAGCTCGAGGGGCGCTAGCCATTCTTCTACGCCGTATCAGCCCTATTCTGGCCGCCCTGTGCATTCAGCTTTGCAGGCTTCCTCCAGTGGGCCACTGTCACGACCCAACTCCGTGGGCCGTGACCAGTGCCCGAGCTGGGCACCTATACGTACCCGATACCCAAATTAGCATATTAACAAAATAATATAATAATAATATTAGTGGATGCTACATAATTTAGCATAAAAAGCAGACTTGGCACACAAAGGCCGACAAGGCCATCATAGAACAAAGTATCCCAAACATATGTACAGAACCAACACAGATGTATCCACAGACCTCTACAGAACATAACATAATCATAAGACGGGACAGGGCCCCGTCATACCCAGAACAATGTACATATTCAGATAGCAGTGACAGACTGTACCAAAAGATGGGCTCTGAAGAAGAGAGCACCCCAAAATAGCAGAAATGGGATCCTAAATGTGTGGATCAGCGAACCTGTCGTCTGTACCTGCGCGGCATGAAAACGCATCCCCCGAAGAAAGGGGGTCAGTACGAAATATGTACTGAATATGTAAAGCGGAATCGCAGAAGTCAAATCATAACGGTTACAGAAAATGAGTACAAAATACAGAGTGTCAGATGCATATTTCCAAACAAACAGAATGTGTACAGAAACATATGTCATATCATATCCGGCCCCTGCCACGGGACTCGGCAGACAGAACGTGGCCACCTTCCCGACACTGGTGCCACAATACAGAGGAATCAGAAAAAGGGGCATGGCCATGTATCATAAAATGTCATATCAAAATGGCCATAACAGATCAGATCAGAATAGGCGGACATGGCACATCATACTCCACAGACCCATGTACGCGTATACCTGCCCCCTCACATCGGGACGCGACGAACAATGCAGAGAATCACGCTTGACAACATATCCTGGCCCGGGCTCAGTGTGGGAAACATTGGGACATCCACGAATGGAGTAGTGAGAGACTAATGCAATTTAAAAATATCATACATGTTTTCGAAGACTCGATGAAGCGTATCAAAGACAAGCAATCAAATGGAGTCGAACGGGATCAGAATAAATACATTTCGGATATCAAAATAAATTACAGAAGTATAGCCTTCCCGAATTCATTCCGAGTGTCAAAATAATTTATAAGATTTAATAGAATATTTAAACAATATTCGTTAGGCGATTAGTAGGGAAATCAAAACATTTCTTTCAAAAATTGCTTAAAAAGGAAGCTTTAATACATTAAGGGCAAAATCGGGAATAGTGGGCCCGCCTCGGAACAGATAAGGCGGCGGGCTCAAATTGTGCCCTCTAAGCTTATAGTATCACCTAAAAAGGTTCTACAAACATTCTATGACTTTCCAAGTAATTTGGAGCAAGGTTGCATAATTTTCCGGAAAAGCATACTAAAGTGGTTCAATTCCACTGAAGGAAAAACTGAGATTTTCTCTTGCGGATTCCGAGGGCCAAGAGGTCCTTCGAGGCCCGGATCCGACCCTAACACACTAAGGGCATGCCAAGGGAAGAATTGGGGTTGCTTTACATACCTTTCACGCTCCTTAAGCCTTTCCAAACTCACTTACCGTTTCGTCGAAAAACTGCAATTGGTCAAGTTTACCAATTGTGAGTTATGAATACCATTATTCCAACTTAAAGCATATTTGTCTACCGAAATTTCGGCAGCACTTCCCCTATACATATAGCACCCCGAGAATTCAACTCGGTTAGAAATCATCAACAACAACCCAAACGACAACATTAACATCAACAAAGAACATCAAAAACACAAATATCCTTCAACTAGTCAATTTTCTCACAAGTTGGCATAACCTTCATTCTAATCCAAACCTTCACTAATATCAATGATTTCACATCCATTATCACTCAAGATCATCACAATATAGATTTAGAGACATTTCATATCATTTTCCTTAAGTTATACACTTGATATACATAATATACAACTTTCCGCCAAAGTCATAACTTATGGAAAACATCAAATCTTTGGCATACAATTTCATAACAAGTTTCCAACTTCCAATTTCACCAATGATCATCATAATTCACAACCAAACAACTTCATTTCCTTAATGTCGGAAAATCATACTAAAACGACATAAGTTTCTACATTCCAATTCAATACAAACTTATATCATTCTAACTTCATTTACATTACAAACATCACAACAACATACTAACACACTAAACAACTTAACTCATTTCTATCCCAAATCCAATATACCACACGACCATATGCTTATTTTAACAACTTCAACTAAATCATTCAACTTTAAATCCCAATATGCATTTCATCACAATCACAACTAGAATATAACATGAATGCAACACATTGTGGCTATACCACCTATATATACACACGGCTACACCTCCAATTCCAAACCCACTTTGCAAACTTCCCTTCTTCCTTACAATCAACACATTTCTACGTACTACAACACAATCAAAACTCAACAACACAATAAAAAGGTAGAAATTCTTACCTTTTGCTCAAGTCTTCTTCACTTGGAGATGTAATCACTTTGGTGATTCTAATGCTCCCCACTCCAAACCAACTATACCAAGTTACAAAGGAACCTTAACTTAGTAGGAAATCAACAAGAAATAAATTTTTGGAGCAATATGTTTGAGGGCTAATTTTTGCTCTCCAAGCCGAGAGCCTCACTTTCTCTTTGTGTTGTTCTTGATTTTTTTGTGTTATGTTTATCCTAAGTATCCATCTTCTAAATATATAATTGAAGTGCTTGGTCACATGACCAACTAAAAATGGGCTTGGGCCAAGGCCATCATGGCCGGCCACCCCTAATCTCTTTGGGCCTCAATTTGCTTCTTATTTTACAAGCCCAATAACTTGTGGATCGTATTTTGTAATTCCCGAAACTAATTGCCAAAATTCCAAAATTGCCCTTAGCCTTGTCCCACACTTTCATGACTCTATTCTTTCATACATAACTCCTATGTTCAACAAAATATCAAATTTAACCTTATATCTCAAAAATCCAATATATTTCAAGTTTCTCCAAACGTGTGAAAACACGGGATATAACAGCCACCTAAGCAGAGAGCTTCTAAGAGCTCGTTCTCTCGACCAGCAGACAGGGTTGTTCCAGCCAGATCTTCAGCTTTAGTCTATCAGTCTCCGCTCTCTAAGGGTTGTTTTGCGTGTGGAGAATTCAGTCATTTTGCTAGGGAGTGAACCCAACCTAGACAGGGTCATCAATTCCAGAGGACTCTGGCATCTTCAGGTAGCCAAGGAGGTGCTTCTCAGAGGGGCGGTGCTCAGTCAGGCCGCAGCGGTGTTCAGTCAGGCTGCGGCGGTTCTTAAGTTTCAAGGGGTGGATCCTATGTTGGTAGTGTTACACCTCGAAAAAATTCCCGTTAATGTACAGTGGATAGACTAAAAAAGGGAACGAATTATAAGATGTCTCGATAAGTAAGAAATAACATTTGAGGATCCTAATTGAGATTTCAAAGGCATTTGAGGTAAGAGAAGAAGTTGTTAAGGAAAGCAAGGTATATGATGTGTGTTGGGCAAGATTTATGAAAATCGAATTAATGATGGCTTAATGGTGTCTTGAAGAAGAGTTATAATGTCCTTAGATTGGTAATGAGGTGTTAAACAAGTGTCAAGAAGGTTCCATAAGGATTCGAGGTCAAACGAGTCGACGAGAACGAATTTCGGAGAGCTGGGCATTATACGGCCCAACATACTGGTCGTATAAAAAATACTTGCCGTATATTAGGCCGTATGTTGTGACCAGAATGGGTCCTTCACTGGACCAGATCTACGGCCAAACATACGGCCAGTATAATTTATACGGCCAGTATGTTGGTCCGTAGAATCTGGTCGGGACAGCTTGAAGAATTAATATAAGGACCCTCTCTCATTTAATTTATTTCATTCTTTCTCTCCACACTTCAAGAACACTCTAGATAACTCTCCACTCTTCATCCACAAGAACCCAAGAGAAATTAATGATCAACTTGATCAAACCAACAAAAATCAAGTGTATGAAACACATTAAAGTTCATCCAAGCCAAGGAATTCCAATAGAAGTGAACTAGGGTTTTGGTGCAAGAGAAGTATTTCCTCTCAAGGCTTATTCCTACACTATCTAAGGTAAGTTTTATGATATTTTCATGTAGCTTAAGGTAAGGAGAGGTTGAAAGACTTAGATTATGGAAGAAGATAGAAAATGGGTCACAAGATAGGAATAATGAGATTTTGAGTAGTAGTTTGGAGTGAATCATGAATATTGATATGTTGTGATTGTAAGTATGCTATAAGTGACATTTAGAACATGGGATAATATTATATGTGAGAAAACACAATAGTGAACTATGACCATGATTATGGAGAAATTGAAGTGAAATTGAGAAATGTGGATAATGTAGATAAATGATGATTGTTGCTTATAATATTATGAATATTGTTATGGACGTTTGGGAGTTGATATGTAAGATGAGGAAAGTTGTATAAACAAAAGAAATGCTGCCCAATTTTCCCTAGCTTTAGAAAGCACGTTCTTATAATCGATTAGCTAATGTTCCATGATCTTCCTAAATAATGGAAATTATGAGTCCATGACTATAAAGAGCTACATACACATATGATAAAGGAAGGAGATACGATACGAGCATAATAAAGATTATGTTGAGTTAAGTATAAAGAATCTTAGAGTGAGGCACGATGTCCATGAGGTTAATGGTCCTAAGTGTTATACCATTGATGTTTTTCCTTGTGTACACTCACCTTAAAATGTTAGTCCCCTCAAGGTGAGATATGATGATTATGATCACTCTATAATGTAATTGGGGGTTCATGACCTTATGTCACCCCGACATAGCCATATTTGCCTTCAAGTTCTAATGTATGTTTTGATGATAAATTTATAATGATGCTAAGTTATGATAAGGTCATGATATGTCTATGAGATGTATAATAATGATAAGTCTATGATGTGCGCGATGATACAATTCCACCGTGCCTAAATTGCCGAACATGTCACCGCAAAGGCGGGATGTTGTGATTCCACCGTGCCCAAATGGTCGGACATGTCACCGCGAAAGCGGACTGCTTATGATTCCACCGCGCCTAGAAGGCCGGACATGATCACCACTAGTGGGCGGCATATGATGGTTACCCGGACGCGGGTTAACGATGATGATATATGTGACATGGGGATGTATGTGCTATGGTGATATATGTAATACGATTATATATGATATATGTCTGAAATGCATCCATTCTTAAAGGTCAAGCAGCAGGTTATATCTTCATCTTATGTCTTATGATTTCGCTGTTATGTTCATTTTATTCATGCTTTACATACTCAGTACAATGTTCGTACTGACGTCCGTTTTCTTTGGACGCTGTGTTCATGCCCACAGGTAGACAGAGAGGTGATCCAGACTCGTAGGAGGTATTAGCAGACTTTGAAAGCACCCCATTATTCTGGAGGTGCCATTGATTTATTCTTTTGTGTATATATATGTTTTGGGCATGACGGGGTCCTGTCCTGTCCCTATGTCTAGCACTCTAGTAGAGGCTCGTAGATACGTATGTGTGGGTAGTATGATCTCACGACGTCCTTTGTTGTGTGTATATTATTTTGATAGCAGATGGGCTTATGTACAAAAATGTAATTATGTTTCAAAGTGAAAAATGGTTTTCCTATGATTTGAGTATAAGATTAGTGAATGGACGCTTGACGTGAACGATGGGTAATGGTATGAGCGGTGCTCAGTGGTTAGCCCCAGGTACCTGTCATGGCCCTTAGTCGGGTCGTCAAAGAACTGGTATCAGAGCAGTTCAGTCCTAGGAAGTGTCTACGAGCCGTGTCTAGTAGAGTCTTGTTTATAGTGTGTTGCGCGCCACACTAATAAACAGGAGGCTACAGGGCATTTAGGAAAAATGACCATTCTTCATCTTACGAGATCGTACGATTGAGCCCTGTATAACATTTTCTCCTCCCAAATAGTGTGTTAGGATTTCAGATATGCCGCCAAAGGGAAAAGCTATAGCTGCCCAGAAGGGCAAGGTTACGATGAAAAGACGGGTAGAAAGGGAGCCGCCAATGAATGTAGAAGAGGGTGAATCACATAATGAGGCTCCATCTAATACTTCCTCCACTCCGTCCAATTTAGAAGAACAAGAGGGAGCTTCAGCTCCAGCTCCTATGCCTCCATCTGCCACTTTGGGTCAACAAGGGACCGAGGCTATTCATCTATTGACGCAGTTAGTAGCCGCCCAGGCATAGCGGCAGGGTTCGGGTTCAAGTGACTGGGCTGTTAGTACTAGAGCCCGTGATTTCATGAGTTTGAATCCTCCAGAGTTTTTCGGGTCAAAGCCGGATGAAGACCCGCAAAGTTTTATCGATGAAATGTTGAGAACATTAAAGATTATTCATGCCTCCGAAACTGAGTCTGTGGAGTTGGCATCTTATAGACTCCGGGATGTGGCGGTCTTATGGTACAATAATTGGATATCATTAAGAAAAGAGAATACACCTCCTCCCGTTTGGCAAGAATTCGTAGATGCCTTTATCCACCACTATTTGCCACCCGAGGTCCGCCGAGCTAGAGCGGATAGATTCTTAAATTTGAAATAAGGAAATATGAGTGCCCGGGAGTATAGCCTTCAGTTTAATTCATTGGCTCGATATGCCTCGACTATGGTGGCCGACATGGGAGATAGGGTACACAGGTTTGTGAGTGGCTTAGGGCCACATTTATTTAAGGATTGTTTGACTGCTTCATTACAAGATGGGATGGATATTTCCCCCATTCAAGCCCATGCCCAGAATTTAGAAGGACAACAACATCCACAAAGGGGTGATCGTGATATTAATAGAGGGCAAAGCAAGAGGGCCAGATCTATGGGGGCAGGTAGTGATTATAGAGGGGGATCGAGGCAGTCATATCCTAGACACTCAGGCCAGTCGGCGACTAGTGCACCTCCATAATTTGCAGGTAGGAGATTTGACCGCTCCATTCCTTCAGGACAGGGTCAGAGTTCGAGAGCTTCAGGTTCCCAGTTTGGGGGTGATTATAGTCAGAGGAGACCTCCAGTTCCACGATGTAGTCAGTGCAGAAAATTACATTCGGGGCCATGTCGCCAGGGCAAAGATGCTTGCTATGTTTGTGGACAGATTAGGCACTTGATGCGTGATTATCCCTCGAGGTATGGTAGAGGTGGGGTTCAGCCCACAGGATCAGCAGCTGGTTCCTCTTTAGTGCGCCCGGTAGGGTAGACTCCCAAAATTTCAGCAAGTCAAGGTAGAGGCAGAGGGGGAGCATCTATATCAGGTGACACTCAGCCCCGTATGTATGCTTTAGTCGGACGACAGGATCTTGAGTCCTCCCCAGATGTGGTTACAGGTATATTATCCGTATTTACCCATGATGTGTATGCATTGATAGATTTGAGTTCTACCTTATCTTATATTACTCTGTATGTTACTGGTCGTATTGGGGTGAAACCCGAGCCAATTAAACCTTTTGAGGTATCTACTCCGGTTGGTGATCCCGTGATAGCTAGACAAGTGTATAAAAATTGTGTAATTGTGATATGCGACCGCCAGACTAAAGCTAATTTAGTTGAGCTGGAAATGTTAGATTTCGATGTGATTATGGGTATGGATTGGTTGGCCTGATGTTATGCTAATGTTGATTGCCGATTTCAATTTCTAGGAGAGTCCCTGCTTGAATGGAAGGGTAATACAGCATCTCCAAGAGGTAGGTTTATTTCCTACCTTAAGACAAGAAAGATGATAGCTAAGGGTTATATTTATCACTTAGTCCAAGTTCAGGATACTGAGGCAAAGTCTCCAACTTTCCAATCCGTTCCGATAGTGAATGAATTTCCGGATGTATTTCCAGATGAACTTCCAGGCCTTCCTCCGGAAAGAGAAATTGATTTCGCTATTGATGTGTTGTCGAACACCAAGCCTATTTCTATTCCTCCTTACCGAATGGCTCCGGCCGAATTGAAAGAGCTAAAGGCACAGTTGAAAGATTTGTTTGAGAAGGGGTTTATTAGACCCAGTTCATCACCGTGGGAAGCACCAGTCCTATTCGTGAGAAAGAAAGATGGTTCCTTACAGATGTTTATCGACTATAGGCACTTGAATAAGGTGACGATAAAGAACAAATATCCTCTCCCAAGGATTGATGATTTGTTTGATCAATTACAAAGTTCCAAGTGGTTTTCCAAAATAGACTTGAGGTCAGGTTACCACCAAGTGATATTTAAAGAAGAAGATATTCCCAAAACAGCTTTCAAAACGAGATATAGCCATTATGAATTCCGGGCGATGTCATTTGGGTTAACTAATGCTCCGGCAGTGTTCATGAATTTGATGAATAATGTATTCATGCCTCTCTTGGATCTATTCGTAATAGTATTCATTGACGATATTCTGGTATACTCCCGCACAGAATCAGAACATGCAGACCATTTACGTATTGTCCTTGGAATTCTTCGAACTCGAGAATTGTATGCAAAATTTTCAAAGTGTGAGTTTTGGCTGAATTTTGTGACATTTTTGGGTCATGTTATTTCAGATGATGGCATTCGAGTTGATACTCAGAAAATTGAAGCTGTGAAGACTTGGCCAAGGCCTACGACACCTACAGAAGTCTGTAGTTTTCTGGTATTGGCAGGTTACTATAGAAGGTTCGTAGAAGGATTTTCCTCTATTTCAGCCCCATTGACGAAGCTAACCCAGAAGTCAGCTAAATTTCAGTGGAATGATGCTTGTGAGCGTAGCTTTCAGGAATTGAAAGATAGGTTAACTTCAGCTCTGATCTTAACACTCCCAGAAGGGCCAGATGGTTATGTTGTATATTGTGATGCTTTTGGTGTTGGGTTAGGATGTGTGTTAATACAGCACGGTAAAGTCATCGCTTATGCTTCGAGGCATCTGCGGAAACATGAAAAGAACTACCAAACTCATGATCGCGAATTGGCTGCAGTTATTCATGCATTAAAGATGTGGAGACATTACTTGTATGGTGTGCATATTGATATTTATACGGACCACAAGAGTCTTCAATACATTTTCAAACAGAAGGAGTTGAATCTGTGGCAGAGGTGGTGGTTAGAATAATTGAAAGATTATGATGTGAGTATTTTATACCACCCCGGAAAGGCAAATGTGGTAGCTAATGCGCTTAGCCGCCGATTGATGGGCAGCCTATGTGAAGTTCCTCCGGATAAGAAAGAAATAATTCATGAGCTCCACCAACTGGCTAATCTTGGAGTACGTCTAATTAATGCAGGTAGTGCAGGAATTAGTATTAATAATCCCATAGTTTCGTCCCTGAATATGGAAGTGAAAAAGCGTCAATATGAAGATCCTCAGTTGAGCCATTATAGAAATACATTTCATGAAAAAGAGAAGTCCCCTTTTGAAACTTCTATGGATGGAATTCTTAGATACCGAGGCAGGCTATCTGTTCCGAGTGTTGCAGAATTATGTCACGACCCAGCCCCGTGGGCCGTGACTAGTGTCCTATTTGGACACCCAAACCCATTCGCTTACCAATTCGACATATCAAAGACTTATTCAAATTTAACATACGTTATTTTGAGCAGATACTGAAAACAAAGGTCATCTTAAGCGGTCACCTGTAACAGAAATATCATACAAAATCTGGCAGGCTGGCGGAATACACATCGCCTGAATACACATGCATATACAAACATATGGGTCGTTTTGGCCATAATAGCAAACAGGACCGCTTAAGGCATAAATCACGGACATAACCGAACAAACACGACCCATGACCCACGTATATGTCTACAGGCCTCTACAAACCATAACAGAAACATATGACGGGACAGGGCCCCGCCGTACCCCTAAATAGTCATATATACAGAAACATGTATAACAAAAGATATGTACCAAATATATGAGCTCCGGATCAAAGGAGTACTCCAAATAGCAGAAAACGTGTCCTACACTGCCGGGTCACCTAAACAAACGTCTGTACCTGTGGGCATGAAACGCAGCTCCCGAAGAAAGGGGGTCAGTACGAAATATGTACTGAGTATGCAAAGCATGGAATACAGAAATCCAAATCAGAACTGAAATAAGGAGTATGTAAAATGGAGGCAGAGTTAGTATATCAAAACCTTTTCTGCAAACATAAATCATGCAAATAAAAATCATGCATAGGGCTCAGCAACGTGGTCGCCACTCCGACGCTGGCGCCACAACACATCATACTCCAGAAGGTTTCAAATCTCCGTACAATCCCCGAACATATCATATCATCATAACATATCACAACATCAAAACACATCATATGCCATATCACATCATAACGCTGTATATAAGCGGTACCCGGCCCTACGGCAAGGAACTCGGGAACCGTAACACATCATACTGCCGAATATAACATAATGCGCACGATCACAAAACCGGCCCGGGATCCGGCGAACGATGTAATAGTAGTATGCACGAGCGGAGTAGTGAGGAAACCATATGGATACAAATAAATATATTTCAAAACACGGTGGACAAATATATTTACCGACATCTGAAGGCTCAGAAACAAGTTTCGGGTCAATCGGAATTAGTATAAGAAAGTTGCGAGCTTTTGAAGTACAGAACCTTCTAAAAACATTTCATAAGCCATATTTGGAAATGCAAGTATCATTCATATTAGGAAACTTTCGAATAACATTATGGATCAAATCAAATGGAGACTTTAAGACCATATTTACGTATCAAAGTATTCATCAAAGACCTTAATCATCCCGATTTTCTTTCGAACAACATTCGGAAACATAACAACTAGAAGCTTCGAACATCATAAAATACGTATCAAGCCATATGGAATAGCTTATGGAAGTCAAAGATGTTAGCCATCCTAGTGGCTCTAAGAATAGGATTTTCCTTAGAAGCATACACATACGTTATTCGTTCATTTCATAAAGGTCATGCCAAAAGAAGGAAAGGTAGGCTTTACATACCTCGATCGCTCGCTAACCAAATCCCGACTCAAGTCTCGGGCTCTCCAATATCTACAATAACGTTATCAATTACCAAACATTAGCTACAAGTACTTAGAAATTCAATTCTAACTAGTACTTGTCTACAGAAATTTCGGCAGCATCTCCCCTGTAAATTCAACATCCCCAAGAATTTAACTCGGCCAAATTTATCAACAACCATACCAACAATACCAACAACCATACTAATAATCATCAAGAATCAATTTAAACGCATTCTAACATTAGTAACTTTCTTCTCTACGTAGCTTATCATATTCAATTCGACTACGTACATTCAAGCCAACATCAACGCTCACATATTCATTTCTAATCCGAGATCATTCAAATACAATTCAAGAGCATTTCAAACAATCTACAAAATATTCAAACAATTCCTCCAACACCATACTCCACCCGAAATCTCTACAATACAACAAAAGCCACTACAATACAATTTCTTCCTTCAAATTCAAAAACAACAACAACAATTCACACTTTAGCAACTCCATTTCCACAAATACAAGAACTACGTTAATGACCACGATGGCTTCCAAAACGGCCCACAACCATCACAACTTCAACTTAAATCATCAAATTCTCATTTTCATCATAGAATACATATCAACAACAACCAATTTACTACATAAAAATTAGTTCATCTTCCCTACACTACACACACATACACGGCCACATACACTCACACACACCCACACGGTCACACCCACAACACACAAATTTCATACTTTTCATTCATTTCCACATACTACAACATATATAAATCTTCCATAACATGTAAAAGAATAAAAATTCTTCCCTTTTCTTAAATTTTCCACCTGCCACCAAGAGTGGTTTTCTTGCTTAAATAATTATACCACGTTGAAGAGGGTCTTGAACTTAGTAAGAATATTAGAAAATTATAATTTTTGGATCAAGGATTGATGGCTTAAAAAAAAATTCTTTCTCTCTTGCTTGGCCGAATTTGCTTCTTGCTCTCACTCTTCTTTTGTTTTCTTGAATGTTCTAATTGATGACAAATAATAGGCCCTCTTTATTTATTTGGTCAATTTAATTCCACATGGGCCTTGGGCCATGCCCTATGGCCGGCCACACACACCTTGGGCCTTTTTTTTTTGCTAGCCCAATTACTTTTGGTTAGTATTTTGTAATTCATGAAACTAATTTCCAAAATTCCAATTTTGCCCTTAACCTTCCTCGATATTTCCGCATCAATATTTTTCATGAACAACATATATATTAAATAGAATCAAAATATTGCCTTATCTCTTACTAGTCACAATTATTTCAAATTTTTCCGAATATGCAAAATACGGGATATAACAAATTATTTCACCGAATTCTAGAAGAAGCTCATTATTCTCGGTATTCTATTCATCCAGGAGCGACAAAGATGTATCATGATCTCAAGTTAATTTATTGGTGGGATGGAATGAAGAAAGACATAGCAGAATTCGTAGCTCAATGTCCAAATTGCCAGCAAGTGAAAATCAAACATCAAAAGCCAGGAGGATTATTGCAAGCAATGGAAATCCTTACTTGGAAATGGGAAGTGATCAATATGGATTTCATTGTGGGATTGCCCCGTTCCCGAGGCAAGTACGATTCCATATGGGTGATCGTGGACAGACTCACGAAAGCAGCTCATTTTCTCCCAGTCAGAACCACATACTCAGCAGAAGATTATGCAAGGTTGTATCTCAAGGAGATTGTGCAACTCTATGGTATCCCGATATCCATTATCACAGATAGAGGGGCACAATTTACAGCTAAGTTCTGGAAATCTTTCTAATAAGGCTTAGGTACTCAAGTAAAGCTCAGCACGGCATTTCATCCGCAAACTGATGGACAAGCCGAACGTACCATTCAGACCTTGGAGGATATGCTAAGAGCATGTGTTCTAGATTTTGGTGGTAGTTGGGATGACCACTTACCTCTAATTGAGTTTGCATACAACACTACCTACCATTCCAGTATCCAAATGGCTCTGTATTAAGCTTTATATGGAAGGAAGTGTAGATCCCCAATTGAATGGTTTGAAATAGGAGAAGTACAGCTAATAGGCCCTGAGTTGATTCAACAAGCAGTAGAAAAAGTCAAGGTGATCCAAGATTGATTATTGACAGCCCAAAGTCGCCAAAAATCTTATCCGAACAACCGCCGGCGAGACTTAGAATTTCAAGTTGATGATTGGGTATTCTTAAAGGTGTCACCAATGAAAGGAGTGATGAGATTTGGTAATAAAGGAAAGTTAAGTCCTCGATACATTGGACCCTACAAGATTATCCGCAAGGTGGGTCAAGTAGCTTATGCATTGGACTTGCCTCTAGAACTTGAATTAGTCCATCCAGTTTTCCATGTCTTAATGCTCTGCAAGTGTGTTGGAGATCCTACAAGGATTGTTCCATTAGATGATTTTCAAGTGACAGAAAAGCTAGTCTATGAAGAAGTGCCCATTGTCATATTAGACAGGCAAGTACGGAGACTTCGAAATAAGAAAGTAGCCTCAGTTAAATTCTTGTGGCAAAATAACAACCGAGAAGAAATGACTTGGGAGGCGGAAGAGAAGATGAAATCTAAATACCCACATTTATTTCATCCCCCGGAAGAGATCCATGATGAAACATCGAGATTATGAGTTATGTATGTTTTCTTTTTATGCATATGGGTCGTGTGTGGCAAACTTATATTGCTATTATGTTGTGGCCCTATGAGGCAATGTTATTATGGGCTGTTGTGACAGGATGGTAGTGTCATATTACAGGGGAAACTCTGGCGAAATTTTCGTAGAATTCCCGAGAACTTAACATTCGAGGACGAATGTTCCAAAAGGGGGAAAGAATGTTACACCTCAAAAAATTTCCCGTTAAAGTACAGTGGATAGACTAACGAAGGGTACAAAGTATACGATGTCTCGATAAGTAAGAAATAACATTTGAGGATCCTAATTGAGATTTCAAAGGCATGTGAAGTAAGAGAAGAAAGTTGTTAAGGAAAGCAAGGTATATGATGTGTGTCGGGAAAGATTTATGAGTATCAAATTAATGATGGCTTAATGGTGTCTTGGAGAAGAGTTATAATGTCCCTTAGATTGGTAATGAGGTGTTAAACAAGTGTTAAGAAGGTTCCATAAGGATTGGAGGTCAAACGAGTCGACGAGAACGAATTTCGGAGAGCTGGGCATTATACGGCCCAACATACTGGTCGTATGTTGTGACCAGAATGGGTCATTCACTGGACCAGATCTACGGCCAAACATACGGCCAGTATAATTTATACGGCCAGTATGTTGGTCCGTAGAATCTGGTCGGGACAGCTTTGAGAATTAATATAAGGACCCTCTCTCATTTAATTTATTTCATTCTTTCTCTCCACACTTCAAGAACACTCTAGAGAACTTTCCACTCTTCATCCACAAGCACCCAAGAGAAATTGATGATCAACTTCATCAAACCAACAAAAATCAAGTGTATGAAACACATTAAAGTTCATCCAAGCCTAGGAATTCCAATAGAAGTGAACTAGGGTTTTGGTGCAAGAGAAGTATTTCCAGTCACGACTTATTCCTACACTATCTAAGGTAAGTTATATGATCTTTTCATGTAGCTTAAGGTAATGAGAGGTTGAAAGACTTAGATTATGGAAGGAGATAGAAAATGGGTCACAAAGATAGGAATAATATGATTTTGAGTAGTAGTTTGGAGTGAATCATGAATATTGATATGTTGTGATTGTAAGTATGCTATAAGTGAGATTTAGAACATGCGATAATATTATATGTGAGAAAACGTAATAGTGAACTATGACCATGATTATGGAGAAATTGAAGTGAAATTGAGAAGTGTGGATAATGTAGATAAATGATGATTGTTGCTTATAATATTGTGAATGTTGTTATGGACGTTTGGAAGTTGATATGTAAGATGAGGAAAGTTGTATAAACAAAAGAAATGCTGCCCAATTTTCCCTAGCTTTAGAAAGCACGTTCTTATAATCGATTAGCTAATGTTAATACAAACTTTCTTGAAGGTAGAAACGCGAGCATCGAAGGAGAACAATCAAGCGATAGAATTGTTAAACGAAAGAAATATGTAAGGCTAATCCTTTCCTTCTATGGCATGAATCTTCCTATTTTTCCATGATCTTCCTAAATAATGTAAATTATAAGTCCATGACTATAAAGAGCTACATATGCATATGATAAAGGAAGGAGATACGATACGAGCATGATAAAGATGATGTTGAGTTAAGTATAAAGAATCTTAGAGTAAGGCACGATGTCCATGAGGTTAATGATCCTAAGTGTGATACCATTGATGCTTTTCCTTGTGTACACTCACCTTAAAATGTTAGTCCCCTCAAGGTGAGATATGATGATTATGATCACTCCATAATGTAATCGGGGGTTCACGACCTTATGTCACGCCGACATAGCCATATTTGCCTTCAAGTTCTAATGTATGTTTTGATGATAAATGTATAATGATGCTAAGTTATGATAAGGTCATGATATGTCTATGAGATGTATAATAATGATAAGTCTATGATGTGCGCGATGATACAATTCCACCGTGCCTAAATGGCTGGACATGTCACCGCAAAGGCGGGCTGTTGTGATTCCACTGTGCCCAAATGGCCGGACATGTCACCGCTAAAGCGGGCTGCTTATGATTCCACTGCGCTTAGAAGGACGGACATGATGACCACTAGTGGGCGGCATATGATGGTTACCCGGACGCTGGTTAACGATAATGATATATGTGATATGGGGATGTATGTGCTATGGTGATATATGTAATACGATTATATATGATATATGTCTGAAATGCATCCATTCTTAAATGTCAAGCAGCAGGTTATAGCTTCATCTTATGTCTTATGATTTCTCTGTTATGTTCATTTTATTCATGCTTTACATACTCAGTACAATGTTCGTACTGACATCCGTTTTCTTTGAACAATGTGTTCATGCCCACAAGTAGATAGGGAGGTGATCTTGACTCGTAGGAGCTATTAGCAGACTTTGAGAGCACCTCATTATTTCGTAGGTGCCATTGATTTATTCTTTTGTTTATATATATGTTTTGGGCATGACGGGGTCCTGTCCCGTCCCTATATCTAGCACTCTAGTAGAGGCTCGTAGATACGTATGTGTGGGCAGTATGGTCTCACGATGTCCTTATTGTGTGTATATTATTTTGATAGCCGAAGGGCTTATGTACAAAAAGGTAATTATGTTTCAAAGTGAAAAATGGTTTTTCTATGATTTGAGTATAAGATTAGTAAATGGACGCTTGATGTGCACGATATGTAATGGTATGAGCGGTGCTCGGTGGTTAGCCCCGGGTACCCGTCATGGCCCCTAGTCGGGTCGTGACAGGTAAAGGTGGGTCCTAGAGTTCGAGAGGTGGATCTCAGCATGGATGTGATGGGGCCCAGTGTTACTCGTTCCCAGGTAGACCCGAGGTAGAGGCCTCAGATGCTGTTATTTCAGGTGTCGTTTCTGTCCGACAAGAGCAGCATCTGTGTTATTTGATCTTGGATCCACTTATTCGTGTGTGGCTGCATATCATGTCGTTGATTGGTATTTGTCTTGTGGTAGCATAGCTGTACCTGCTTATGTGTTTACTCCAGTCGGAGATTCTGTTATGGTTGATCGAGTTTATCGATCGTATTTGATTACTTTTATTGGTTATGACACTTGGGTAGATTTAATGATACCTGATATGGTGGATACATTATCTTGGGTATGACCTGGCTTTCTCCTTATCATGCGATCATGGACTGTTATGCCAAGATAGTCACTTTAGCCATGCCGGACATTCCTAGACTTGAGTGGAGAGGTACTCTTAGCCCTGCTTCGAAGAAGATTATTTCCTTCATTCAGGCGAAGAAGTTAGTCAACAAGGGATGTTTAGCTTATCTGGCTCATTTGCATGACACTGCCGTTACATGTCCACCCCTTGAGTCCATTCCCATTGTGAGCGAGTTTGCGGAGGTATTCCCGACCGATCTGCCGGGTATGCCACCCGATGGCGACATTAACTTCGTTATTGACTTGGACCCAGGCATTCGACCTATTTCTTTTCCACCATATGAGATGGCACCTACCGAGTTGAGAGAGCTTAAGGAGTAGTTATAGGATTTATTAAGCAAGGGGTTCATTAGACCGAGCGTCTCCTCTTAGGGTGCTCCTGTGTTGTTCGTGAAGAAAAAAGATGGATCTATGAGGATATACATTAATTATTGCTAGCTGAACGAGGCTACTATTCGAAATAAGTGTCCTATGCCTTGTATTGATGATTTATTTGACCAGCTTCAGGGTGCTTCAGTGTTCTCGATGATTGACTTGTGGTCAGGCTACCACCAGTTGAGGATCAGGGCTGAAGATATTCCGAAGACAACCTTTCAGACGGGGTATGGACATTATGAGTTTTTGGTGATGTCATTTGGGCTTACTAATGCTCCGGCTGCATTCATGACTTCGATGAATGGCATCTTTAGGACATTCCTTCGTGATTATATGTCACGACCCAACCGGAGGGCCGCGACGGGCACTCGGTGCTAACCCACCCGGGCACCTCTTATCATACTTTCATATTTACCTCTAGGTGAGTCACATATTAAATCATACTTTCTATCCATCGATCATACGATTTCCATTGGGCAACAATACAAATATACATATCATCATTAATAGCAATGCCCATAGCAATGTACATAAGCCGACGAGGCTAACAAAATGACATCCAAAATATAGGCCGACAAGACCAAACACATCTAACTATATACACATGTCTACGAGCCTCTAAGGAGAGTATGTCGTATCATACAGGCGGGACAGGACCCCGCTATGCCCATAAATATGTACACAAAAGAATCAATACCAAAAGCTATAGCTCCGAATGAAATAGAGCTCCGCTATGCAGTCCCTGAGAAATATAGCTATGGATCAAGCCTGTCTCCCTGGCCACCTGCGGGCATGACGCAGCGTCCACAAACAAAAGGACGTCAGTACGAAGAATGTACTAAGTATGTAAAGTATGATCAATATCATTATGAAAGCATAATAGACAACATAGAAATAGCATAGGCTGAGAGATAGTAATATCATCGTCATAAGCACTTACTTGCTTCTCATAGGGGCTTTCTATTTCTAATGCGTAATTGTGTACATACATCCATATCTGTATCCGTATTCATACCCGTACTCATATCCGTACTCATTTACATTCCGTATCCATAGTCGTATTCATATACATATTCTTATTCATATTTGTATCATATTCGTATTCATACTCATATCTATATCATATACATATCCACATCATATACATAGCATTTACATAGCATACCCGACCACGAAGTTCAGTGTTTCACGTACCCGACCATGGCTAGGCTCGGTTATCATACATACCTGGCCAACCAAGGCTTCAGGGTTACACATACCTGGCCCTACCAAGGCTTCAGGGTTATCCGTACCCAACTGCAGAGGTGCGCGCGCGTTACATAAATATATATTCTACCCGGCCTTATAAGCTCGGGGTTCCATAATAGTCATACATAGACACATATACATAATAGCTCGTAAGTATCTTTAACATCATTATTATCATCACCATTATCATCGTTCATTACATCTATCTTTATAGGGTTACTCATTACATCGAGAATCATGAGCTTAGTAGCTTTTGAAGGTAGAATAATTTGAAGGACATCATAGGCTCATAGAGGAATAGATATTTGGCCAAATAACCATGCCTTATGAAAGAAGGGTTAGCCTTACATACCTTTCCGTTCAACTATTCTATCACTTGCATGTTCTCCTTCAATGCTCACGTTTCTATCTTCATTAGAGTTATACTATCATTAGAAAGTCGATAACTTAACATACATGACTAAAGCTAGAGAGAATTTGGACAGCATCTCCTTTATTTATACGACTTCCTCCATATCATATATTAACTCCCAAATGTCAATAATTCATTCACAATATCATAACAATAGTCCTTATTCATCCACATTATCCATATTTCTCAATTCACTTCCAATTCATCCATAATCATGGTCATAGCACACTATTATATCCACCCATATACAATGTATATCCCATGTTCTTAATGTCATTTATAACATGATTATAATCATAACATATCAAGAATCATTACTCAACCCAAACCATTACTCAAAAATGACACTATTCCCACATTCATGACCCATTTTCTATCTCCTTCTACAATAAAAGTGTTTTAACTTTCAAATACCTTAAACAACATGTAAATACCATAAATCTTACCTTAGATGTTGTAGGAATAATCTTTGGATGGAAATACTTCACTTGAGCCAAAACCCTAGTTCATCTCCGATGAAATTTCTTGCCTTGGATGATCTTTAATGAGTTTCTTACACTTGGTTTTCTTAGTTTGATGAAGTTGATCATAAATTTCTCTTGTGTTCTTGTAGATGAAGAGTGGAGAGGGTTTCTAGAAAGTTCTTGAAGTGTTGGATGAAAAATGAAATGAATTAATGACTTGGTCCCTTTTTAATAGTGTGAAATCTGATCTGTCGGAAATATTATACGGACACTTATATGGTCCGTATAAACTTATACGGTCCGTATAAGTGACCGTGAAATCGCTCCTTTAATTACTCGATTCTGTGTCCATTATACGGCACTTTATACTGGCCGTATAATTTTATACGGTCCGTATAAGTGACCGTGAAATTTCCTCTTCCATATCTCGCCTCTGTGACCATTATACGGCACATTATACGGGCCGTATAATTTTATACGGTCCGTATAAGTGACCGTATAATCTCACCAGTGAGGGATTTAACTGCGACAATCCTGCAGTCCATTATATGGACCGTATAACATTATACGGACTGTATATTCGACCGTATAACTCATGTTTTTCGCTGATCTTGTTCTTGTCACTTGGTTTGATCTCCAATCCTTATGGAACCTTCTTGATACTTGTTTATCACCTCATTAACAATCTAAGGGACGTTATAACTCTTCTCCAAACATCATTAAATCATCATTAACTCGTTACTCGTACTTTCTTTTCGATACCTATCGCATGCCTTGCCCTCTCTTGGCAAACTTTCTTCCCTTATCTCGGATGTCTTTGAAATCTTAACAAGGGTCATCAAATGTCATTTCTTACTTATTGAAATATCGTATACTCGTGCTCTTCGTTAGTCTATTCACTGTGCATCAACGGAAAAATTTTCGAGGTGTAACATTATGTTTATTGATGATATCTTGTTATATTCCAAGAGTAGAGAGGAGCATGAGATCTATCTTCGCACTGTACTTGGGTTGTTAAAAAAGAATAGCTTGTTGGCTAATTTTTTGAAGTGCGAGTTTGGTTGGAGTTTATGGCGTTCTTGGGCCACGTGGTGTCTAAGGACGGGATCATGGTTGATCCTCAGAATATTGAGGCTGTGAGGGATTGGGCGAGGCCCACTATTGTGATCGAGATCCGTAGTTTTATAGGTTTGGCCAGCTACTACCTCCGATTTGTGAAGGGTTTTGCTTCTATTGCTTCATTTTTTACCAGATTGACTCAGAAAGATGTTCCCTTCTAGTGGTCCAATGATTGTGAGAAGAGCTTTCAAAAGCTCAGGACTCTTTTGACTCAGCCTTGATTCTAGCATTACCCGTGGAGGGTAAGGATTTCTCAGTCTATTATGATGCATCCCATGTGGGTTTGGATGTCGTGTTGAAGTAGGAGGGTAGAGTCATAGCCTATGCTTCCTGTCAGTTGAAGATCCATGAGAAAAATTACCCCACACATGATTTCTAGTTGTTGGCCGTGGTCTTTGCTTTGAAGATTTGGGGGCATTACTTGTATGGTGTCCATTCTGAGGTTTTCATCGATCACCGTAGCCTTCAGCACGTGTTTACCCAGAGAGATCTTAATTCCAGGTAGCGCCGATGGATGGAGCTCCTCAAGGACTATGACATCTCCATTCTTTATCATCCGGGAAAGCCAATGTGATTACCGATGCCTTGAGTTGCAAAGCCACGAGTATGGGAAGCTTAGCCCGTTTGGTTGTTTCAGAGCGTCTGTTGGCCATGGAGGTTCAGACTCTGGCTAATAGTTTAATTTGTCTTGATATTTCAGCCCCAGGCAGAGTTTTGGCTTGTGTAGAGGCGAGATCATCCTTATTAGATCAGATCAGGACTTATCAGTTTAAGGATGCTCAGTTGAACAAGATTCGAGATAGGGTTCTGATGTTTGAGGCCAAGGAGGCCATGATTGATTATGAGGGTACTTTAAGGATTAAGGGGCGCGTGTCCGTTCCTTGTGTTTTTGACTTGATTCAGTTGATTTAGACTGAGGCCCATAGCTCCCGATATTCCATTCACCTGGGGGCGACTAAGATGTATTGTGATTTGAGGCAGCACTATTGGTGGAGTCAGATGATGAGGGATATAGCCCATTTCGTGGCTAAATGTGGTAATTGTCAACAAGTTAAGTATGAGCACCAGCGACCCGGTGGTGCACTTTAGCGGATGCCCATTCCCGAGTGGAAATGGGAGAGGATTACCATGGATTTCGGTGTGGGTCTTCCAAAGACCCTGGGTAAGTTTGATTCGATTTGAGTGATAGTTGATCGGTTGATTAAGTTCGCTCATTTCATTTTGGTTTAGATTTCCTATACCGCAGAGAAGTTAGCCAAGTTGTACGTTCGTGATATTATGAGATTGCATGAGGTTCCTATTTTTATCATATCTGATCGGAGTACTATCTTCACTTCTCATTTTTGGAGAGCTTGTCATGATGAGTTGGGTACCCGATTGTACAACTTTCCACCCCCAGATCGATGGGCAGTCCGAGCTGACCATTCAGGTGTTGACACCTAATTTTCACCTCCCGTAATTTACTTTAATTACTCAGAGTCCTTGGAAAATGAATAAAATAAGCTATGCACCTTAAAGGGTTTACATGATTTTTATAAATTGTTCAGAACAATATTTTGCTCCTTTAAATTGGTGAAAGGTTTTTCATGACATCACAAAGTTGTTTAGAAATTAATTGGTATTTTTATGACAGTTATAAGATACTTATTTGATTTAATCAAATAAAAAGAAGGCATTTTGTATAAGAAAATAATAATCATTCATTTAACTGTTAAAATTGTCAAAACTCAGAATTAGCAAATACATTATTCCCTTTAGTCCATGGAGTTTGAGTAATTTAAATAATTAACCATTTCACCCTTTAATCTTTAATTTTTCATAATTGTGTGATTTGTCAAAATTTATTTATAATTATCTATAAATGATTTAATTAGTCAATTAAGTGGTCCTTGTTGCAAATTGATGTTTAAATTATTTAATTATTTTTGTTATGGCCACAATTAATTTGACCAATTCATGGTTCAAGGAAATTGGGGTCATTTTTGTAAAATTAGCATTTTAATGGCCTTGATTGAAATAGCCAAATTCATTGGCTTAAATTAATTAAGGTCATTGATGCAATTTAATTTTTAAACCTGCTAATTAGGCTAAATATGGCCATAATTGAAATAACCAGCTAAATAAAAATCAATTAAGACAAAATTTGGTGATAATTGAGTAATTAGTTGGATCAGAATCTATTTGGGGCATATTCGCAATTTTAAGCCCATTAACACAATTGGCTATTTTTTCTTAATTAATTACTTTAACAGGTTAATTATGTCCAAGTTTTATCTATAATTAAAATATCATCAATTTTAATATTTATTTAATTATCTTTATATATATATATATATATATATGTATACAAAAGAAAAAGGGCTAGCCTTTTCAATTCCTTAAGGTCTGGACCGAGTCCAGCTCAAGTCAGGCTGAGACTTGGCCCAACCACTTAATACAGATAAGGGGGTATACCCCCCTTTCCTTCATTTCATTTTTCCCAAACGTCCCTTTACCCCCTCCTCTTTCTTTCTCTTCCTCTTCTGTGTAACCCTAGCACCGCCTCGAGTTTCCCTCTTCTCTCTCCGCCAAAAATGGAAAAAATATAGAGTGTAGCAGATGAGCACAACTTTTGCATGTCTATTGTAGTGAAAACATTTAATGTTTCACTTGATTACGCGAAATTTAATCCAAATGTGGTACTAAATCATCCCTTTGCTTTATTTTTTTTCATTGTTATGTGATTTATGTGTTTTGTTGTTGTACTTCGCTTGAATATCATTGGTTGACCAAAGATGGGTTAGATCGAGTCTAGCAAGACTCAGATCTGACTATGCATTGTTGATTCGAGATAATCTTAGCCGTGTAAAGGCCTACAAAGGGTAATTTTGGAGAAAATATGTTTGTCCCACATCGTCTGTGTAAAGCTTTGAATGATTTTTGGGGTTCGATAAATAGAACCCCAACCCCCTTACAAAAAAACAAAAAAAAAAATTGGGGAGAAGAAGAAAAAAAAAGTGAGTTTCAAAAAGTTCGTGTTTTTTGAAAGTTAGAAGTTTGAACAAAGAGTTTTGAGAGGTCAGATAAATTGGAGAAATTAAAAGAAGGCTTGAATCTTCGAATTTCAAGCCTCTTAAGTAAAAAAAATTTAAGACTTCGACTAGTTTGAGGTTTTCTGAGTTTAAAAATTTATTTTCCTTGTATTTTCAAGTCTGTGTGGCTGAGTGTGGTCTTGGAAGCACAAAGGGCATCCAAATTCGATTTTGACCAAGGTTGTAATATTAAAAGGTAAAATTCTATCCTTTTTACTTATTTCATTATGGATTAGTAATTAGTTTATGTGATAGTAGCCTATTGATGTTAGTTGGTTGTTGGACTACCTTTGGTTCAACTAAATGATAATGTGCTGCTCGGGTGATGTAAAGGTTCATTAGTTTGTTTGAATGTGGAGATTACTTCCCTTATTTTCAAAGTACATGTTTAAATGGTTGTTGATATATACTAAGTGTATGAGTTTCAAATAATGTATTGATGTTGATTCTATAGACATGGTTGAAACAAACTTTTGTGTACTCTATTGGATCTTGAGGTTTCCTGTTCTGGCTGATACTTAAATATGACAAGAATGTGATTATATGAGACATGATAGTAACTTAGTGAAACTTTAAATAAGATGTTGATCCTATTTGAATGCAATGGAATGCTAAAGTACTATGATGATCTATTTTTTAATCATTTAAGACAGTTGCATTTTTCTTGAATAAGACTATGACATATTTGATTTTTCTTAAGTTGTTCTCATATGTCTGTATACTTGTCTAATGTCAATTAGATAACATAAAGTTATGATTGGGGTAAAGAATAGAAAAGATCATGATCAGGCTGAAATAAAGCTTAAGGAATCTAGGCATATTTATAGGAGCCTTTGATGAGTGTTTAAGGCATTAGAGTTAGGATAAGTAGGGTCTGCTTGCATTTGTGTGGGTCCGAATCTACCCAAGTCTTTTTGAATATGTTTGAATTAGTCAAATAATTTTGAGTAGTTGTATGTTATACATTAAGGGTAATTTGAAGCAACAACATTTTAGAATATGATAGAAAAGTCTAAAAATGAAGTTTTTTCCTTGGGATTATGGTTCATTTATGAGATAACAGGTTCTTAAAAGGTTCATTAGGAACTAATGTAGGTTTAGGAAGTTATAAATCATCTAAAAATGAATCGAAATACTTAGATGCCACTAAGATGATTGTGTGTCCTGTTTGTTTCATTTGAACAAGGGTCAGTCTTGACATTCATGTTATCAGACCTCTCTTTTTCATATTTAATTCATGTTTGGATTTTCAAAAGAGGTCTAAGAGGATTTATAAAGATAATTGAGTCTTGATGTGCTCTTGGCTATTGAAAATGATTAATGAACTGGCGAAAAAGAGTTGTTTTGAGTCTGAAGGTTGAGGTTCAGTCTGAACTTAAGCTTTTAAGTGATTAAATGTTCAAACTTTCTCAAAGTGTTAATGTCTAAAAAGGAGTTCAAATAATGTTGCATAGTTGAGACTATAAACTGAGTTGATTAAAATTGCTAACTTATGTGGTCAACTAGATGTTTAGAGGATATTGGTTTAAGGGCAGTGTCAAACTACTCTAATCATAAGTTCTTGGTGATTGTCATTAGGTATGGAAATAAGGTAAGGGAGCTGGGGTTGCCTTGGGAGAGTAAAAGGTGCGTTTAGTCATGAACTGGAGGTAGTGACCAGTGGGGCCTTTAATCCTTTTTTACTGAAAGTAAGACTCGGGAGAGGGGTGGGGAGGTGATGACCTCACCCTATCATGTTTCCCTTTCAGGACCCTGAGGCTTCCTTGTCTTCCTAAACCTTGCTCTCATGGCTGTGGGATTCATTGGGATCTTGGAATATGGTCAAGGATAGTTTATCATGCCTAGGAGGGGATTCTTTAGATTTCATGCTATTTAAGACTAAGTTAAAACAAAGGGTAAGAGTCTGTCACATTTTGTCATGATTAAGCGGGTTAATACTGCTATTAACCCAGTACTAAAGAAGTAAGTTATTCATTAGGGTCTGAGTCTATGTTTTTTTCCAGAAGTTCAACCTGCTTGCCTTTCTTGTTTGTTTTATGATGAATATGTTTAAAACGTGTGTGATACATTTATCTATGGACTTGTTTATGTGATGTACTAATCTTAGTTTGAACTATAGGAAAAAGCATTTAGTTGACCTAAGACTGGTGAGAATCCTTTGTTCTTAGACCTGAACTGTGGCACCTAAACTTCAGTGGGGCATTGTAGCGTAACTTGGATAAAAGGGGTAAAGTTGTACTCTGTCTAGTAAGGTTTAATTCTATGTTGTTGGTGTGTTTTTTAGAATCATGTCATGTTAGGAATTATGGAATGAGATAACTGAATACTGTGTCTATATTTTTAAAAGATGAATAGTGATAAGCTAAAATTGGTTTGATGTTGTTGTTTGGGGACATGGTGAGTATTCTTAAGAGCAGTGTGAACCATTTGGTCTAAGATGGTCTTTTCAAGACACCTCAAGGAGAGGGCAAGGAAGAGCCAAGCCTAGCTTGACTCACAGTACCCACCCTCCAAATAAGGGGTGTCATGACCAACCTATGGATCATGGGGGCATTCCTGTCTTGAGTGTATATTGGCTTTCCTTAAATTTCACCATTTTATCAAAGGACTGAAAATAGAAAGAGTTTGGAAAATTAGCTTGTCTAAAGTTCTAAAGGTGACTTAGGAAGTTCAGAAAAAGGGAACTAGTTATTTCAAGAAGGTGATCTTTGCCTTCCTTTAAAGAGAAATGAACTGGACTAAGACTATTGATAATAAGTGTCTTGTTAGGAGTTAAAATACCGAGTTTCTAAGAATTGTGTTACACTTCATGATATTCCCTTCTTCTGTGAGACTTGGTGGCATACAAAGCTGATCCTTTCTCCTGTCTATATCAAGTGGTAACTTAAATGAAGCCTTGTTGTAATGTGTTCTTACTACTGTTGTATTGAAACAAAGGTTCTTCTCTTTGGTCTTTTTCCTGAGAATATGAAGCTGTACAATCTCAGTCTCATTTGATGTTGTTTGATCTAGACTGCTTAGTGCTCCAATCTTGTTTTGGTGATTACAAGTCATAGATTTTCCTCTTTGTCTACATCCTTCTACCGTGCTTCTGTGATCACATTAAACAGTTCTCATTTCCTGCTATGAGGGCTGTTAACATATGAAGTTGATGAATCATTTATTTGATGTGTATAAGAGTTAAAGTTAGACTTTAATTAGTCTTGGTTTTGTCCTTGAACACTGTTCTAAGGGATAGGATTTAGTTAAGTAAAAGGAATAACCTTGAGGTCTACAACTAAACACATAAGAGTATATATATACACAAAATCTATACTGATTAATAAAAGGAAGGGGAATATATACACATGATATACACTTGGTATACACATCCCATGTGTGTATATATATATATATATATATATATATATATATATATATATATATATATATATATATATATATATATATATATATATATATATACATAGCCCAATCATAGGCAGCATGTATATGTAAATAGAAGAGCATGGCTTCTTTGTATCACTTACTTAATTGTGTATCTTGAAGCTGTTGTGTTATTTTATACATCACTGCATTATAACATTTGCCTCAGTCTCTTTAACATGATTTTGAATTTACTTTTAATGTTACTTGTATGTGAACTACTTCCTATGTAATAATGCTTGTGCACAACTTTGGGATTGTGGTTGTATACTATGGCAACACTGGGTTTTGAGAGTTTGAGATGGTTTGGGGGATAGGCCTAGCCACTCCCTGATATCTAGCCATGCTTGGGGTTCGTGAAACCCCTTGGAACTAGCGCAGTGTCGGGAATAAGGGTGGTGACAACCTTCTCCCTTTGGTATGGTATGGGTTGGAGTTTCAGTGAAGTCAATAGTATGTGATCAAGTCCTTTAGTTGTGCATTTGTAATCAAATGGTATGTATATGCATATATGTGTATAGTTATGATAGTAATAGGATCACCAAACATAGACTAATTCGATTCCTTTTCTTTTTCCCCTTCTCCTACTGCACGGCCATTTGGGCCAGAGTCCAACCAGCCTGTTAGGCCGGAGGATCAATAGGACTATTCATTCAAAAGTTGTTAAGTCCAAAGGAGGAAAGGGAAACTAATATTATCTAAGGCCCAACCATAAGTGAGAATAGCACGAAGGCCCAACCATGGGTAAAAATGGTCTTTTAGGGGGTTTGATACACCCCCAACATATCTCTCTCCTTAAATTTCATTATGCCAGTTTCTTTTTTATTGTAGTGTTGTATTTGTATGATTGTAAAACAAAACTCACATTATTATTAGAATCATTTATGTTTGGATTGGGCATCTTAGGTGAACGGTGCATATGCTGTTTAGTTCGGCCTTAGGCCTCAACGTGATTTTCAAAACCCGAGTTAGTAATAAACACTTTCTAAACGAATAAAAACGGCTTAAATAGTAAAGGAATAGAAAAGATTACTTTCGTCCTTGCTAAAATATATGTTGTTACCATTTTTTTCTAAAACTAGGCTAAAGCTTCTTTTTTTTTTTAACTAGAAGAACGTTTTACCTGTTGTAAATTTAGTTCTCAAAAAAACTCTTTTTCAGTCCGGGCAGATAAAATAGGTGTAAATGCAACACTTTCCAAAAATTATCAGAAATGAGTTCTTTCTTTTGGACAATAATCATACGGGAAATGATCTTTAAGTATATGCATATGTAGTGTATTTATGTATCAAAACAAACATGTTTTCTGGTATTAATTCAGATAAAAGATGGAGCTTTTTTGAGGGCCAAGGCCCAACCCAAAGATTGTTTTTTTAGGCCTGACTTAACCAATTTTTTTTTCAAAAAAGAGATAAGTGAAAATATGTTTTGGGCTTAGCCCAATAACTGAAGAAAGACGTGAGATTTTTGGGCCAGAAACCAACAAACCATAACCATTTTTTCAGAAAAAATAGAGAGAATATAAGTTTGGGTCTAAGCCCATGTCTAAAACGTCATTGCCACGATATAAATAGTTTTTTTGGCAAATTTCAAAGACCAACGGCCAATTGGTTATATAATTAGACCCTCGTAAATTAAATCCGCATAAACTATTTATAAACATAAAGTTTTAGATAAGGATGTTCTAAAAGCGTACTGAACGGACTAACCTAGACCATATATGAGTCTAGCATGAACAAGTTTATTCATCCCACACTTTTACTAGACCTTCTATCTTTACAAAAAACCACTATTATCCTTATATATATATGAAAGGAACTAATTTTATCCGGATATTATAAATTCGAGCCTAAATACCCTATATGTAAAGGGAATATATTCAATGCTTTTCAAAAAAATGATATGCAAAATGACAGACTTTTTCCGGAAAATAAATACCAAATAAACAGTTCATGCAAATATTCACACATTGGAATTCGAAGGTCAACCGTATAGTACGGACCTTTAATACTAGGGTGCCTAACACCTTCCCTAGGGGATTACCAGAACCCTAACCTATAACTTTGGATTAAGAATGGTTTTTCATGGTGTATGAATAAACTCTTCAAAACTGATTTTCCTAATTTCCTAAAAATTAGGTGGCGACTCTTTTAAAACAATGTCCGAAAGAGCACCAACAAGTTCTAAGTAGATTTCCGAGCGCTAACCCTGCCCGCGAAAATGCAAGCCGTTACAGATGGCGACTCCGTTGGGTCTTAAAGGTTCAAACCATAAGGATTCCAATATAATGTGGGTATATTTGTTTTAACCGTTTAATGTGTTTACTTCCCGCAATTATCAACTGTCATTGCATGCATATGATAACTCCGCCACTCCTGGCATTTATTTTACACTTTGTTCCAAAGGAGACTTCGCGGAGCACGCGGTCGTACCTTCACTATAAAACCAAAATATTTCTTTTGGAACAGTCATAAGGCGGGGTTGGTTCATGGTTGTCCAATAGCCCTAACGGTTCAACCCAGTGGTCCGCTCGGGTTCCTGATCTTTTGTGAAAATCCCATTCTAGTAAAAATAGGATAGAGCTAAGCCAAATCCCTATTGAACTAGAGCATTCATACCTAGACGAGCTTTGGGTATCTCAGACCTACCTAAAGCTCATTAAGAGAGACCACCCTGTGTTCGGACAGTTTATGGCCAGAAGAGCACCGCATCTCATTTATGTGCTATGTGGAAGCATGTTTGGTGCCTATGTGATGAACCATTGACCCTGTAGGGATGGGGGAATCTTAACTGTGTTTTGTTTTTTAGATAGAAGGATGAATCCATTTTGATATAGTTGTCGAGGCTCCGGATCTATTAAGAGTTTTATTGCAGTAGTTAAGTGATATTCACAAAAAGACAATTAGTTGCACTCTAGGTCACCTACCCTCTATCATGACAATGAAGGTTTGTCCATAACTAATAGAGGTACTGGCCGGACATTGGGATGATAAGGAAATGTTGTTCCGCTTCAATGATATTGAGATGACTTCGACCTTGGAGGAGATTAGGGATGCCATACACAGCAATGGAACCTATCTAAGGAGACGACACAAGCCAGATCATAACTTGTTATTTCCACAGAGGCCCACAGTCGGCCAAATCATGAAGTTTCTTGCATTGAATGAGGTGCCCTGGGCACGAGGACCCACTTTAGCCTTTAGAGATCTGTATCGGAGATTCGAGGATATTACCGGGTATACTCTGTATTAGAGGGAGTTCAAGAGTAGAGAAGAGTGGGAAGTTGTTAGACCTTTGGCGTTCGCTATAGCCTTGCTAGGCACTATGGTGTTTCCATAGGACGAATCATTGGCCATAGACACACGAGTGATCTAGTTAGCCCACGCTATCTTCTATGGTATAACAAAGGATCAGGAAATGAGGTATTTTGAACCGGCACCCATCATATTGGCAGACATGTTTCGGGATTTAGATAAGTGCCGGAATCGCTTTTGATACTTCCAAGGATATAACATGTTGTTGCAATGGTGGATTATCAAACACATCAACATAGCTAAGGAAGTCCAGTATCTGAGCAACCACAACAAGATAGATCGCCCTACAAATTATTGCCCGAACCTTGGTTACATGTCTAAAGGGGCGAGGGCCCTCTTCTTTGAGGAGTTGGCTGAAGATAGGGTCCAGTAGATGTTTCCTGACTTCATATCCGAGATCGTGGTGGTTCGGGGAAAGAATTTTCCTTTTGTGCCATTAGCAAGGGTTTGAGGGATCCGTCCTTACTATCCATCTCGGGTTCTAAGGCAATTTGTTAGGAGACAAGTGATACCTCAGGTAGGAAATCCTAAGCAGTTCATCATTGAGCACACAGAGTAGAAGACCAAGAACACCGGGGTGATCCTCAGAGAATGGAATGGTCGCGTGAGTTAGGGTCCATATACTTTAGCTCCAGACAGGTTCGAGGAAGGGTGTGACCTAGGGTATCAGAAATGGCTACAGGGACACTTGTCCCCTGCATCCATCCTAAGGCCCACGCTTCCTCACGTTGCCCAAGAAAAAGAGCGTCTGAAGGAATGTTTGGAAAGCACAGATGAGCATTTGGCCAAGATTCTAGAAGAAACAGATCCAGTGATAATCAGGATGGAAATGTACCAAGCACGACTTCGGGTTCAAACCACCATTCGGAGGGCCAAGAAGGCCAAGACAAGCTAGGCCTCGACATCAGCCGCTGGAGGAGAACCCTGCTGATTTACTGCTTTATATCAAGCCCCATGTCGGCTTCATCATCTTTGTAATCCCTCCGGGGAAGATATTTTTATTATTATTTATTAACTAATGATGATTGTAGCGGTTCTATTTTTTCTGATTCGGATTTGTACTTGCCTCATTTAAAAAGGAAAGTGTCCCGAGGAAGTACGGTTGTCAATCGTATCGGGAAAAAGGAAAAAATATACTTCTACATAGATGGTTCTATAAATGGATATTATTTAGATTCACCACCTAAGTTTTAGGAAATTAGGAAAACTAGTTCGGAAAGAGTTCATTCAAAACGGTTAAATTTTAAAATAATCCTAATCGAACCAAACTGCGGGTAAGGGTTTTGGTGATCCCCCGGGGAAGGTGTTAGGCACCCCGGTATTAAGGATCCGTAAAATACGGTTGATCTACGGGTTCTAATAGTATGCCTTTGTAGATATAAATTTTTTGTGATAAAACTGCTTTTGTTTTAGATTCCCATAATAAAGAGTTAGTCATTCATGCAAAATATGACACTTTCAAGAAATAAAAGTGGTAGAGTTTTACCCAAAATTGGGCGTTTTGGGTTTTGGCCTAGAACACTTAGGTTAAAATCCGAAGGCGTTTAACCTAAGTAGAATACTACGCAAGCCCACCCGAGTTTTAATAAGGGTTTTTAATTTAAATTTTTAAAAGATTTTTTATTTTTAATACAGAAAATAGCTTAAGGCATACTATCATTATCCATATTTTAACCATATTTTATATTTGTTTGGATTTTTAGCCAATTTTAGTTCAAAAATTTCCAAGTCCAATTTTTTTCCCAAATGTCCACATGCACGGTCCATAATTATTTTTTGTCTCATATGTCCATAAAATTTGTCAGGTCTTTTTGTCTAAAATCATGATTTGCGTTTAAAGAAAGTCCATTTTTATCCATAGGGCAGTTTTAGTCTCAAAGAATTATTTGCATGTTAACCTTTATCAAAAAATCAATTTTATAATTTAGAAATAATTTTTTGGCAACTCTAAATTCATGACAATTTTAAAAAGGGTTCCAATAAACATATTTCATCAATTTCGCTAAGTAAATAATTAGAGATAGGGAGTTGGGCCTACCGTGCCCAACAGAATAAATGCATATATAATTTATCCACTCCAAGTTATGCTCCAAATGCTTAATCCATCCATGGTTGAGGTTGACTCGATCTAGGAAAGTTAGTAGGCCTTATTGGGGCCCACCAACGGGTTTGGGTATACAAGAATGCAAATGGGTGTACATGATATTAGTATACGTTCACAAATTAAACTAAGTACAAATTTAAAGCGCTATAATAATCATTACAATGCCAAAAAATGAATTACATCAAATTTGGGCCAAGCCCATATAATAATGAATTGCCGAGACAGATCCTAAACAAACAATGATGGCCTATGTTTTAAAAGTGAAGATAATAGGCCCAATTACGAATGACAAGCCCAAGTTTAACGACCCATTTGGTCGTTATAGCTCTTTTGGCACTTTCGCCACTTCCGAGCATTGATTGACTCACTTTTGACCCGACGTTGACTTTTAGGCAAACAGACTTTTTTCATAGTTTTGTCAACTCCGAGAGGTCTAGATGATTGTTTAGAACTTGTATATATGATTGGTTCAATTCCCAATGCATTTTGGTGCATTTCGGGACTTTGGATGGGAAATGAGAAGTGGGCACCGGTGGTTGACTCAGTCAACGAGACCTCCGTTGGAAATTTTGAGACCACAAGTGCGTTCGTAGCGCATGTTTTTATGGGTTTAGGTGGGTAGATTGTGAGCAGGTGGCCTCGGGAATAACCCGAAAATCAGATTTAAGATTTAGAGCAATTCGGGAAATTTGGTGTCTGGTGCCCGCAATGGCGACACCGCTGTGGCGGTGTGATGAACGTTGGGGCAGTGATGGGTAATAGAGACCATACCACTGCGGCGGTAGCCAAGCCGCCGTAACGGCACCGCTGCAGCGGCACTCCCTCCACCGTGGCGGTCACGGGCAGTGACATTTCATTGAATGTGTCTTAAATAAGTCTTAGACCCTCATTATTTCATATCTCGATATTGGAGCTTAGAGAAACTGTTTTTGGAGATAATTTGAAGAAACTCTTAGAGGTAAACTTTGTCCAATCCTTTACTCTCCCTTAATTACAACCATCTTAGAATTCCCCCTTCCCTTTTACAATCCCTTAGAGTTAGAATTTGAAGAAGGATTTTGGGAGATTTTTCCTTAGGATCCTATATGATAAATTGATGATGTTGATGATAAAACTTGATGAATCTAAGCATAGTAATCATATATCTTCCACTTTTAACGTTGAATTTCGGATTTGGAGAATTAGGGTTCATACCGAATTTGGGGGTTTCACTAGAAATCATATTTGGGGATAATTCTTGAGCTAAATAAAAAATTAATAATTGGGTTATGATTACCTAGGATTCAATTTATTATTTTACCCGTAAATTTCTCATTTCACCCTTATGGGCCCGAATTCCCAATTTTAGGGTTAAAATGGACCTAATTGATATCATAGCAATATTAGTATCATTATTCATGATTTCTAATTTAGAATTCGATTATGCTTAGACTACTTTGGTTCTGAGCAAGGGCAAGGCGATAGAGTGACTTGTTGGTGTTGCGGTTCGACATTCCAGGTAGGTTATGGTTTACCTTTGGTGAGACTTAGTATAGTGAATCACATATTTAGATTATGATGTTAGAGACAACATGTGAACCTTCGGGTGTGAAGTTGGGATGGATATTGCCTTAGGTTGGTCCCTGATGTGTGTTAGGACTAGCCACCCCGTTATATGTGTTTGATTGTTTAATTGTGTTGGCTTGATGCCATGTGTAGTTGGCAGATAACGAATGTCGCTTGTTGTCCTGATTCGGATAGGATTGACATACCCATTGTTGGCATTTGTACTTTGATACATCATTGGCGTACCCATTGTTGGTACTAGAGTTATTGATATATGTTGGCATATCCACTGTTAGTATTGTGATGTGATACATTATTGGCGTACCCCGTTGAGGTACTTGTGATATTGAGCTTTCTTGTTGATGATTGACATATGCATTGCACGCATTCCCTCATAATTATCATGCATGGCCGATATCCGATGATGATCCGGTATCGTTTATTGAGTGAAACTGATATTTGATAAACTCTTTTACTTGAGTGATTGTGAAAAAGACTGATGTCCGAAGATCCATTCCGGAATCATTGTTTATATGAAACTGATACTTGATAAACTCTTTTACTTGAGTGATTGTGAGGAGGCCGATGTCCGAGGTTCAATTTCGGAATCGTTAATTTATGAAACTGATATTTGACAACTCTTTTAAGTGATTGTGAGGAGGTCGATGTCTGATGGTTATATTTGGGCATCGTTGTTGCATGGCCGATTCCGATGTTATTTCGAAATCGATTGTAGTGCATGGGCTCCACGGGTCCCCCAGAGTGGTGCCGGTGAGACTCCCCCCATGATCAATTAGCTAGGGTCCCGTCTGTCTGTTTGGCAAAGATCCGGGACGGGTGGCACTCAGACTTCGCGAGTCACACTGGGTTGTGCTGCCGAGACGTCGATATTTCCGCCCGGAGTACATGTGTTCACCTCATTTGCATAGCATGGCATGGCATCACATTCATACCATTATTGCACTGCATTGCATTATGAATGTAGTGAGATGTCGTGATGACTGTATTGTGATGATTGTGCTATTGATGACTGGACTGTGATGATTCTGTTGTGGCGATTGTTTCAGGACTAGATATACTCAGAGTTATTATATTGGGGTTAGATACTTACATAGGTGTTGACGGATACTTGGTTACGATTATATTGTTTTACGCGTGATTGGTTTACTTATTTATATGCGTTATTTTCTGAATTGTGTTAACTATGCTTAGTCAGCCTATGATGCCTACCAGTGCTGTTGTTTGTACTGACCTGCACTTGCTGCATTCTTTTATGAATGCAGAGTATCAGGTCGGATCTACTTCTCTGACTCGTGGTTGATCGTCTCCTTAGCTTCTACTTGAGTTTTCCAGGGTGAGCATGGTGTCCGCTGACCTCGAAGACTCTTCTATTGCTTATGTCTTACTTTTCACTCAAGACATGATTTGAGACATTTTATGTATTATTATTCAGACCTTAGTATTCAGATTTAGATGCTCTTGTATAACCAGACCAGATATTGGGGTAGATTCATTTACTTCCGCACTTATATTATATTATATTATATTATGAGACTTACGTCATTTTACTTCTTTCACTATTTTATTATATTTATTGATTGTGAACGTTGAGTTAAGGGTTCGCCTACTGAGGTGGGAATGGTAGGTGCCCGCATGACCTAGGCTAAAATGGGTTGTGACACCAAGCTACCTTCTCAAATTTTCTAAGTGTCAAGCTGCAGTATACATAGTATACCACGGATATACTTACTAAGATAGAGAGCAAAACCCATGAAAGGCATACCCTCTGTATACCTCAATATACACCATATACCTAACACATATAAATCCTCCAATACCAATTTAGATTACACAAGAAACTTCAAATCTACCCAGTAATCCCACAATCCCCAAACTCTTGTTTTAGCTATTAAGCAAGGCTAAACAATCAAGCACAGATGCAAGGTTAGCTATCACAAAACAAAAATGCCACATAGTAATTCAACAAACACCAGATGAGGAAACAAACAGCTTCAGGCAATGCAAGGATAGCGAAGTCAAGGCATAACAAGTGTTTTGAGACTTAGAAAACAGCAATGGCACAGTTAGGAAATGCCTAACAAGTTTCAAGATAGCAGACAAGTAGCCACAACAGTAGAGGGGTAAAGAAACAAAGTAGTACAGAATTGGGAGGTGAAGAGAAGAATCAGGCCTAGGTCCTAATCAACATAGTTCAAGTTACTAGTAATTATCAAAGATAGGATGATGAATTATTTAGCCCAGAATTCATTTCAGTCAAATACGGAACTTAAACCAAATGCTAGAAAGTCATCATCTACCCATTCATCACTTACTAAAGAGTCAACAGAGGCAAACTTCACAGTCTGAATTCATTTTTTATTATTTTTAGCTTAGGCAGGTATCAGTATCAAGTGGACTCAAAGTGTATGTTCCTTAATATTCCCTAAACTTCTAAACCCTATTTTTAGATTCAGTCATTACTCACAAAGATCTTTAACTAATTAGCAGTTTTATAGAAAACATTAACAGGTTCTTAAAATGATAGTTTAGCTTAGTTCCATTCTCAAGATAGGCATATGCACAAATACAGAAAATAGGTAGGGCCTTAAGGTGCAATGAGTAGTTAAGACAGGATCCAAAGCCATAATAAACTAAAAGGAAAGCATGAGACTACCCTAAGTGTAAACATGATCTTAGTTGCAGTCACAACAGGCTTCCAGTAGTAGGAAATTCATGTGGAAATAGTTACAGGTCCATAAGAATCCAGACTATAGTTAAAAGGGGTCAGGATACTATTCTGGGTTCCAAAAGCATTATACTAAAAATGTCTTGATTCAAACAAGCAAACAAAAGTGGGAAATCATACATATGAACCACAGGAATTCACCATCAAGCTATAAAAACAAGCACACATAAGCAGGTATTATAGTTGCTCTTTTAAAGCAGTTTTGACTTCAGTTTTTGGCTTTACACTAGGTTTAGCAAATTCTAAATTTTGCAGGTTCATAGTATGGCTTCAAACAAGGAGATTGGGATCAAACTTAGTCTAAAATAATGGTGTAAGTAAAATATGAATTTAAGCCATAGCAACTATCACAAATTCCAAACACTTAGGAAAACTCTTAAAGGGAAAGTTTGGTCTAAACCAACTCTCAAGTCCTAGCATGGTTCAACAGTTGGCAAGAGGGTGCAAGCACATATAAAGACAAGTATGGAAAGCATCCTATGACTAACCCGGGTCAAAAGTGAGCTAATCAATGCTCGGAGAGGCCAAAAATGCCAAAAAGTACCTGATACATTCTTGCATAGCAAGACAAAGCAAAGGTCGCTCAGAGCAAATCCTGAAACTGGGACATAATTTTTGTGAAAGATCTCAAAAATTCTACCAATGCGAAAGTCAGCAAATATACCTCTGGGAAGAATCGAAAGACCCCGTTCGAAGAAAACACACGTCATGACACATAAAAAACGAAACAAACATTTATTTTAAAGGGAAAAAGCAACATACATTTCCTAAATTTTTTACTCTGAATTTTCAAACAAAAAAATATATACAGCATAATTACATCCCCAGAAACATCTCTCGAAGTACCGAGCACAAGAGGGTTTGAAGGAGCATCAAGAGGAGACACCAGGCGGGAAGACACCAACTCTAATCGGCTTATTAGGAAACTCTCAATTTTTTTTGTGGATGCTGGTTTTTCTTCTATAGGACAGCAGACACACCACCAACCGGCTTACTTACAGCAAAGGCGGAAGGAAAAACTCAGCCTAGCAGAGAGAGATCAAAAGGGTCACGACAAAAATGGGTAATACAGACACATCTGGCTGCAAGGGTCACAGAGCAAATGAGCGTAAAGACGAATCTGACCAAAGGGTCACCCAAAGAGTGACAGAAAATATATATCAGACCGAGAGGGTCACGATTGATGAGCATAAAGATATATATACGACCAGAAGGTTTATGACAAGTACGAAAAGACTATTCACACAAACTGCCAAGAGGACCTTTCATTCAAATTGACAAGAGGGTCATTCATTCAAACAAGCCAAAAAGGTCATTCATTCAAACTGCCAAGAGGGTCATTCATACAAACTACTGAGAGGGACATTCATACAAACTGCCAAGAGGGCCATTCATTCAAACTGCCAAGAGGACCATTCATGTAAACTGCCGAGAGGGCCATTTATACAAACTGCCAAGAGGGCCATTCATTGAAACAAGACAAAAGGGACATTCAATCAAACAAGCCGAGAGGGCCATTCATTCAAATTTCCAAGAGGGCCATTCATTCAAACAAGCCAAAAAGGGTCATTCATTCAAACAAGCCAAAAGGATCATTCATATAAACTGCCGAGAAGGCATTTCATACAAACTGCCAAGAGGGCCATTCATATCAAATTACCGATAGGGCCATTCATACAAAAAGCCAAGAGTTCCATTCATCTAAAATTTCACAAAAGATATCTGTATATTGTCAAATCCAAGGAAAAGGCACATAGCCACCAGAAAGAAGCCGGCTTGCTGAACCAGATCTAGACAAATTACGGAGCAAACGAGGAACTTTTTCTTACGCAACCGCCTAAAATAGGGTGCCCATGAGAGTCAAGCTCTCCGGCTAGGATTTGGAATCCATCTGAACTCAGACTCAGCCACAATTTATCTTGTTTTTATTTTCTTTTCTGAAAAACCGTGACCGGTCGGACACACATCGGGAAATCTGAAAGTATTCTTGCATAAAGGACATACTCTTCTCCAGTAAGTTGAACTACATGTGACCTGATTCCTAGAGACTAGGGATATGTAGGAAAACTCAATACTATAGGGTCGGTCACATCCTAACAGTCGTCCGGAAGAACCCCAGTCACAACACTGAGGGTCTCAGGACTTTCCTTCTGAATCACTTAAAAGTCTTTAGTTGAGTTGAACTACAAGTAGTCTGAATTCTCATATAACCTGAGATATGTTGGAAACCCATAAACCAGGGCCCGGCCACGTATGTGAAAATTGCATGAAGATGAAGGGTGGAATGAGTCGGGTCAATAAAAAATTAGGGTTAGTTAAATTTCGTGGCTCAGGGATGGTCCCGCCATCGCCGAACACCGAGGGGGCAGTTGTTAACACCTAATTTTTGACCTCTCATAATTTACTTTAATTACTCAGAGTCCTTGGAAAATGAATAAAATAAGCTATGCACCTTAAAGGGTTTAAATGATTTTTATCAATTGTTTAGAATAATATTTTGCTCCTTTAAATTGGTGAAAGGTTTTTCATGACACCACAAAGTTGTTTAGAAATTAATTGGTATTTTTATGACATTTATAAGATACTTATTTGATTTAATCAAAGAAAAAGAAGGCATTTGGTTTAAGAAAATAATAATCATTCATTTAACTATTAAAATTGTTAAAAATCAGAATTAGCAAATACTTTATTCCCTTTAATCCATGGAGTTTGAGTAAGTTAAATAATTAACCATTTCACCCTTTAATCTTTAATTTTGCATAACTATGTGATTTTTCAAAATTTATTTTTAATTATCTATAAATGTTTTAATTAGTCAATTAAGTGATCCTTATTGAAAATTGATGTTTAAATTATTTAATTAGGCCACAATTAATTTGAGCAATTCATGGTTCAAGGAAATTGGGGTCATTTTTGTAAAATTAGCATTTTAATGGCCTTGATTGAAATAGCCAAATTCATTGGCTTAAATTAATTAAGGTCATTGATGCAATTTAATTTTTAAACCTGCTAATTAGGCTAAATATGGCCATAATTGAAGTAACCAGCTAAATAAAAATCAATTAAGACAAAATTTGGTGATAATTGAAGTAATTAGTTGGATCAGAATCCATTAGGGGCATATTCGCAATTTTAAGCCCATTAACACAATTGGCCATTTTTTCTTAATTAATTACTTTAACAGGTTAATTATGTCCAAGTTTTATCTATAATGAAAATATCATCAATTTTAATCTTTATTTAATTATATATATATATACACATACATACACCATGTATACAAAAGAAAAAAGGGCCAGCCTTTTTAATTCCTTAAGGTCTGGAACGAGTCCAACCCAAGCCAGGCGGAGACCCAACCCAACCACTTAATACATATAAGGGGGTATACCCCCTTTCCTTTATTTCATTTTTCCCAAATGTCCCTTTACCCCTCTCCCATTTCTGTCTCTTCCTCTTCTGTGTAACCCTAGCGCCGCCTCGAGTTTCCCTCTTCTCTCTCCGCCAAAAATGGAAAAAATACAATGAAGCAGATGAACACAACTTTTGCATATCTACTGTAGTAAAAACATTTAATGTTTAACTTGATTTCGCGAAATTTAATCAATACACGATACGAAATCATCCCTTTGCTTTATTTTATTTTTTTCATTTTTCTATGATTTATGTGTTTTGTTGTTGTACTTCGCTTAAATATCATTGGTTGACCAAAGATGGGTCAGATCGAGTGAAACAAGACTCAGATCTGACGATCCATTGTTGATTCAAGATAATTGTAGCCGTGTAAACGCCTACAAAGGGTAATTTTGGAGAAAATATGTTTGTCCCACATCATTTGTTTAAAGCTTTGAATGATTTTTGGGGTTCTATAAATAGAACCCCAACCCTTTTACAAAAAAGCAAAAAGTTTTTGGGGAGAAGGCAAAAAAAAAAAAAGAAGAGTTTCAAAGAGTTCGAGGTTTTTGAAAGTTAGAAGTTTGAAAAGAGAGTTTTGAGAGGTCAGAAAAATTGGAGAAATTAAAAAAAGGCTACAAACTTCGAATTTCAAGCTTCTTAAGAAAAAAAAATTAAGACTTCGACTAGTTTGAGATTTTCTATGTTTAAAAATTTATTTTCTTTCTATTTTTGAGTTTGTGCGGCTGAGTGTGATCTTGGAAGCACAAAGGGCTTCCAAATTCGATTTTGACCAAGGCTGCACTATTAAAAGGTAATATTCTATCCTTTTTACTTATTTTGTTATGGATTAATAATTAGTTTATGAGATACTAGCATGTTGATGTTAGTTGGTTGTTGGACTGTCGTTGGTTCAACTAAATGATAATGTGCTGCTTGGGTGATGTTAAAGTTCATTAGTTTGTTTGAATGTGGAGATTACTTCCTTTATTTTCAAAGTACATGTTTAAATAGTTGTTGATATAGACTGAGTGTATGAGTTTCAAATAATGTATTGATGTTGTTTCTATAGACAAGGTTGAAACAGACTTTTGTGTACTCTATCAGATGTTGAGGTTTCCTGTTCTGGCTGATAATTAAATATGACAAAAATGTGATTATAGGAGTCATGATAGTAACTTAGTGATCCTTTAAATCAGATGTTGATCCTATTTGAATGCAATGGAATGCTAAAGTACTATGATGATTGATTTTTTAATCATTTAAGGCAGTTGCTTTTTTCTTGAATAATACTACGACAAATTTGATTTTTCTTAAGTTGTTCTTATAGGTTTGTATACTTGTCTAATGTCAATTAGATAACATGAAGTTATGATTGGGGTAAAGAATAGAAAAGATCATGATCAGGCTGAAATAAAGCTTAAGGAATCTAGACATATTTATAGGAGCCTTTGATGAGTGTTTAAGGCATTAGAGTTAGGATAAGTAGGGTCTGCTTGCATTTGTGTGGGTCCGAATCTACCCAAGTCTTTTTGAATAAGTTTGAATTAGTCAAATAATTTTGAGTAGTTGTATGTTATACATTAAGGGTAATTTGAAGCAACAACATTTTAGAATATGATAGAAAAGTCTAAAAATGAAGTTTTTTCCTTGGGATTATGGTTCATTTATGAGATAACAGGTTCTTAAAAGGTTCATTAGGAACTAATGTAGGTTTAGGAAGTTATAAATCATCTAAAAATGAATCGAAATACTTAGATGCCACTAAGATGATTGTGTGTCCTGTTTGTTTCATTTGAACAAGGGTCAGTCTTGACATTCATGTTATCAAACCTCTCTTTTTCATATTTAATTCATGTTTGGATTTTCAAAAGAAGTCTAAGAGGATTTATAAAGATAATTGAGTCTTGATGTGCTCTTGGCTATTGAAAATGATTAATGAACTGGCGAAAAAGAGTTGTTTTGAGTCTGAAGGTTGAGGTTCAGTCTGAACTTAAGCTTTTAAGTGATTAAATTTTCAAACTTTCTCAAAGTGTTAATCTCTAAAAAGGAGTTCAAATAATGTTGCATAGTTGAGACTATAAACTGAGTTGATTAAAATTGCTAACTTATGTGGTCAACTAGATGTTTAGAGGATATTGGTTTAAGGGCAATGTCAAACTACTCTAATCATAAGTTCTTGGTGATTGTCATTAGGTATGGAAATAAGGTAAGGGAGCTGGGGTTGCCTTGGGAGAGTAAAAGGTGCGTTTAGTCATGAACTGGAGGTAGTGACCAGTGGGGCCTTTAATCCTTTTTTACTGAAAGTAAGACTCGGGAGAGGGGTGGGGAGGTGATGACCTCACCCTATCATGTTTCCCTTTCAGGACCCTGAGGCTTCCTTGTCTTCCTAAACCTTGCTCTCATGGCTGTGGGATTCATTGGGATCTTGGAATATGGTCAAGGATAGTTTATCATGCCTAGGAGGGGATTATTTAGATTTCATGCTATTTAAGACTAAGCTAAAACAAAGGGTAAGAGTCTGTCACATTTTGTCATGATTAAGCGGGTTAATACTGCTATTAACCCAGTACTAAAGAAGTAAGTTATTCATTAGGGTCTGAGTCTATGTTTTTTTCCAGAAGTTCAACCTGCTTGCCTTTCTTGTTTGTTTTATGATGAATATGTTTAAAACGTGTGTGATACATTTATCTATGGACTTGTTTATGTGATGTACTAATCTTAGTTTGAACTATAGGAAAAAGCATTTAGTTAACCTAAGACTGGTGAGAATCCTTTGTTCTTAGACCTGAACTGTGGCACCTAGACTTCAGTGGGGCATTGTAGTGTAACTTGGATAAAAGGGGTAAAGTTGTACTCTGTCTAGTAAGGTTTAATTCTATGTTGTTGGTGTGTTTTTTAGAATCATGTCATGTTAGGAATTATGGAATGAGATAACTGAATACTGTGTGTCTATATTTTTAAAAGATGAATAGTGATAAGCTAAAATTGGTTTGATGTTGTTGTTTGGGGACATGGTGAGTATTCTTAAGAGCAGTGTGAACCATTTGGTCTAAGATGGTCTTTTCAAGACACCTCAAGGAGAGGGCAAGGAAGAGCCAAGCCTAGCTTGACTCATAGTACCCACCCTCCAAATAAGGGGTGTCATGACCAACCTATGGATCATGGGGGCATTCCTATCTTGAGTGTATATTGGCTTTCCTTAAATTTCACCATTTTATCAAAGGACTGAAAATAGAAAGAGTTTGGAAAATTAGCTTGTCTAAAGTTCTAAAGGTGACTTAGGAAGTTCAGAAAAAGGGAACTAGTTATTTCAAGAAAGTGATCTTTGCCTTCCTTTAAAGAGAAATGAATTGGACTAAGACTATTGATAATAAGTGTCATGTTAGGAGTTAAAATACCGAGTTTCTAAGAATTGTGTTACACTTCATGATATTCCCTTCTTCTATGAGACTTGGTGACATACAAAGCTGATCCTTTCTCCTGTCTATATCAAGTGGTAACTTAAATGAAGCCTTGTTGTAATGTGTTCTTACTACTGTTGTATTGAAACAAAGGTTCTTCTCTTTGGTCTTTTTCCTGAGAATATGAAGCTGTACAATCTCAGTCTCATTTGATGCTGTTTGATCTAGACTGCTTGGTCTATTTTCACATGAAGTGGAGGTAGTGACCAGTGGAGCCTTTGATCTGTTTTCACTGAAAGTAAGACTCAGGAGAGGGATGGGGAGGTGATGACCTCACCCTATCCTGTTCCCCTTTAAAGACCTTGAGGCTTCCTTGTCTTCCTAAACCTTGCTCTCATGGCTTTAGGATTCATTGAGATCTTGGAATATGGTCAAGGATAGTTTATCATGCCTAGGAGGGGATTCTTTAGATTTCATGCTATTTAAGACTAAGTTAAAACAAAGGGTAAGAGTCTGCCACATTTTGTCATGATTAAGGGGATTAAAACTGCTATTAACCAAGTACTAAAGAAGTAAGTTATTGACTAGGGTCTGAATCCATGTTTTTTTCCAGAAGTTCAACCTGCTTTCCTTTCTTGTTTGCTTCATGATGAATATGTTTAAAACTTGTGTGATACATTTATATGTGGACTTTTTTATGTGATGTACTAACCTTAGTTTGAACTTTAGGAAAAAGCACTTAGTTGACCTAAGACTGGTGAGAATCCTTTGTTCTTAAACCTGAACTGTGGCACCTAGACTTCAGTGGGGCATTGTAGTGTAACTTGGATAAAAGGGGTAAATTTGTACTCTGTCTAGTAAGGTTTAATTCTATGTTGTTGGTGATTTTTTTAATCATGTCATGTTAGGAATTATGGAATGAGATAACTGAATACTGTGTCTATGTTTTTAAAAGATGAAGAGTGATAAGCTAAAATTGGTTTGATGTTGTTGTTTGGGGACATGGTGAGTATTCTTAAGAGCAGTTTGAACTACTTGGTCTAAGATGGTCTTTTCAAGACACCTCAAGGAGAGGGCAGGGAAGAGCCAAGCCTAGCTTGACTCATAATACCCACCCTCCAAATGAGGGGTGTCATGACCAACCTATGGATCATGGGGGGCATTTCTATCTTGAGGGTATATTAGCTTTCCTTAAATTTCACCATTTTATCAAAGGGCCGAAAATAGAAAGAGTTGGGAAAATTAGCTCGTCTAAAGGTCTAAAGGTGACTTAGGAAGTTAAGAAAAAAGGAACTGGTTATTTCAAGAGGGTGATCTCTGCCTTCCTTTAAAGAAAAATGAACTGTTTAAGACTACTGATAATAAGTGTCTTGTTAGGATTTAAAATATTGAGTTGCTAAGAATTGTGCTAAACTTCATGATATTCCCTTCTTCTGTGAGACTTGGTGACATACAAAGCTGATCCTTTCTCCTGTCCATATCAAGTGGTAACTTACATAAAGCCTTGTTCTAATGTGTTCTTACTACTAGTGTACTGAAACAAAGGTTTTCTCTATGGTTTTTTTCCTGAGAATATGAAGTTGTACAGTCTCAGTCTCATTTGATGTTGTTTGGTCTATATTTCTTGGTGCTCTAATCTTGTTTTGGTGATTACAAGTCATAGATTTTCCTCATTGTCTACATCCTTCTACTGTGCTTCTGTGACCATATTAAACAATTCTTATTTCCTGCTATGAGGGCTGTTAACATATGAAGTTGATTGTCCCGACACAATTTGACATAAGTGGTGCGGGTACTTACCTTCCCCACCTCGGTAAGTGAACCCTCAACCATACGATAAGCAAAGACATGAATAAATAATCGAGAAAGCGAAAAAGAATAAATACGTAAGTCTCACAATATTATATAATAGAAATAGTGCATAATAAGAAAATACCCCCAGGGTCTAGTCTAAGTCATACAAGAGCATCTAATGAAAATATACAAGTCTGGAGTAATAATACATAAATCTATCTATCTCTGAATAGGAATGGTAAGACATAAAATAGGAAGAGTCTTCAAGGAAGCAAATGCTCGTGCTCACCCTAAAAACTCACAAAAATACTGATGACGACGATTAGCCACGTGAGATGGAAGCAGACCCAACCTGATACTCTGCATTCATAAAGGAATGCAGCGAGTGTAGGTCAGTACAATACAACGTACTGGTAGGCATCATCAACCGACTAAGCATAGCTAACATAATTCAGACAATAAAGCAAGATAGACAGACAAACCAATAAGTATAACTCAAACATAATCGAAGCCAAGCACACGTCATCGCCTAAGTAAAGCATCTAATCCCAAATGTGCCAAGTCTCAATATATCATCTGAATCCAACATCACAAGTACAACACCAAAATATCTAAAATGTGAGCCAAGATGCAATTCAATGCAATAATATATGGATGTAATGCAATGCCATGCAAATGCTCCGTACACATGTACTCCGGACAGAAATATCGACATCTCGGTAGCACAACCCAAAGTGACTCGCAAAGTCTAAGTGCCACTCATCTCAGATATTTGCCCAACAGATAGACGAGACCCCGGATCTTTGCCCGGGGGGTTCTCACCGGCACCACCCTGGGGGACCCGCGGAGTCCATACACTCACTCAATCCACGATTCCGGAACTAACATCGGATATCAGACTCTCACGTCACTCTCCTTTTAAAACCGAGCCCAACTTATCACAGTGTTTCATCAAATACCAATAATGTCTCGAAAGTATATCACGAAGAATTAGAGTGCGTGCAATGCATACATCAATATCAATAATCATGCTCAATATCACAAGTACCAACAAAGGGGTACGCCAACAATAAGTCAGTGTCACAAGTACCAATAGTGGGTACGCCAACAATACCATAATCAAGAAGGAAGAACATATTCCAATTTCTACTAGCAACACGTGGCATCAAGCCAACAATAAGTCAGTTTCACAAGTACCAACAGTGGGTACGCCAACAATATCATAATCAACAAGGAAGAACAGATTCCAATTTCTACTAGCAACACATGGCATCAAGCCAACACAATAGAACAATCAAATCACAACACAACGAGGTGGCTAGCCCCAATCACGCAACAGGGCCCAACCTAAGACAATATCCAACCCAACTTCATACCCGAAGGTTTACATGCTTTCTCCGACAATATAATCTAAATATATGCTTCCCTTTACGAAGTCTAGCCAAGGGTAAGACATAACCTACCTGGAAGGCCGAACAACAAACACTAACAAATCACTTTTTTGCCTTGCCCTTCCACTGAGCCTCAGAACCAAAGTAGTCTAGGCATAATCAAAATCTAGATTAGAAATCATGAAGAACGATACTAATATTGCTATCATTCAATTTAGGTCAAATCCGACCCTAGAAATTGGGGAAACGGGGCCCACAAGGTCAAAACAAGAAATTCGGGAGTAAAATATCAAATTAAACACTAGGTGATCATAACCCAACCTCTAATTGCCGATTTAACTCATGGAATCCCCTAATTTTGAAATTGAAGCAACACCCCCAATTTTGGGTATAAACCCTAACTCTTTGATTCAAGAATTCAACTCTAATAATGGAAGATAAATGATTAACAACCTTAGATTCATCAAAATCTAGCATAAACCCCATCAATTTCATCATTAATAAGCCTAGATAGAATATTTATCAAAACCCACTTTAATCTTCCATAACTAAGGAATTGATAAGGGAAGAGGAATTCTAAGATGATTAGAATTAATGAAATAGTAAAAGGATTAGGAGAACTTACGACCAAGAATCTTTACTAAAAATCTCCAAGAACAGATCGCAAGAGTTCTATTTTCGTAATGGTATTATGTCACGACCCAACCAGCCATGACTGGTACCCATCTAAATCCTAGCGGGCGAACCAACATACTAGACACCTATCCATTCATTCCAGTTTTCTATTAACCAAGATAAACAATTATTACTCATTTAACAACAGAAGAACAAGGTAAATCATGCCATAAATACTGAAATAAGTGCGGAAGTTTTAACTATGACAATCCCCAAAATTCGAAAGTCATCGTATAGGAATGTAAGACAGAAACTTGGTCTAAGAATCTGAAGTCTAACAAGTAAGTAATCCATAATGTCCAGAGTATGAAAAGACATCATAGCAAGAAGATCTTCGAGCGGCCTGGCATGGGAAGAAGCTCACCCAAAATCTATCAACAAATATCCTCCACGCTAGATGTGAGGACGAGCAATGGTCTCTATAGCACAATCTGCACTCAAAGAATAAAGCAAGATAGTATCGGTGCAAACACTATGTACCGGTAGATATCATAGGCCGATTAAGATTAGTATCATGCATATTTCGTAAAATCAATAGAATAAAATAAGCCAGTCAACAGTCATGAATATCAATAAGTCATAACAATTTAACCAAGAACAATCACAATCAAATCACCAAGATGTCAAGCATCACAAACACGCAAGTTACAACGGAATAAATTTACCACAATAACCTCACTCGATGTACATACATGCTAGCTGATGTCTTAGCTTAGTATCCATGACCTGCAGGGGACCCATAGTGTCCATGTAACACCCGTTCCGGATCCACTCCTCGGACCCGAGCACAAACCTCTGCCCGGGAACGAAACTCGATCGCGGGACATATCAAAGTACCTCTCGTTTCTGGAATGATCCTCGGACCACGAGCCCATAATCTAGGTCACATGATTGCCTTTCCATACTTCTTACAGAACAATGTTTCTTACCTTTCCCAAATCAACAATCAACTCATCATTTCATGTCACAATACCCTTGAGAAGATTATATTAGCTTCTCATCACAACACATCCACAGAAGATTTAATCACACAGGAATAATGGCACGGAGCCTACACAATCAATCAATCCCATTCACAAAGGAATTTAACTACACAATACCATGCATGGAAACTAGACATGCTTTCTCCTAAGGAGATCACAAAACATACAATCAACTAACCAAAGTTTAACTTAAGTAAACTGTAACCTACCTCAAAGTCGATCTGGAACACGCAGGTTACTCTGCTACAGATTTTCCTTTCCTCAAAGCCTCAATATGTTCACGGTCTAAAAATAGAAGGCTCAATGAGTCACATTGCTCAATTTACAAACACCAAAGCAAGAATACCCTTCCCTTCCCCCATTCTAAGGGTGGATGATTTTCTAGGAGATAAACAACCTATCAAGGCCCCTAGTATTCATTTACCAACAATTTATACAACATTGTATTAAACACTCCCATTACAAAAAGTTTTCTATGGCAAAGACACCATTTTTATAGATCCCTAGGCCTCAAATCACTTAGTTTACGATTCTAAATGTTCAATTTATGACAAATAGCAACTAATCAATCCATTTAAATGATAAATAAGCGATAATAACCCAAACCCATCAAGTTTACAAGGTTTATTGACATTCTAGGGTTTCTACTTCACTTTCACCATTAAAGACCCATGAAGATGATTACAATAATGAAGGGGAAGGGAATGATAGAATGGAAAGCAATGGAACTTGCCTCTCAAGGTTATCTTTCCCTAGCTTGAAAATTATCTCTAGGTGCTTGTTGGTAAGTGTGTTAGTGTTTTGTGAGAAAAGAAAAAAAAACTGAGTATATAAAATTCGAGCTACTGTTTTACATCGACCGCTACAACGGTCGTCACGCCGATGCAGCGGTACCGCTATGGCGGTCAACTGACCGCTATAGTGGCCTACCACAAAATCGTTGTGACTGCTATGACGGTCCATCTACCACTATAGCGGTACCACCATAGCCGTACATTGACCGCTACAGTGGCCACCAAGAAAATTGGATGGCCGCTGGCAGTGGTCTAAGTACCGTCACAGTGGTACTACCGATGCGGTACTTCTACCGCCACATCGGTTCATTTTGGGCAGTGAGCTCAATTTTGTCCAGTTTTCCCTCTATCACCCCACGTTTCATCCAAGGGCTCAAAAACACAACACAAAAACATGCACACATACAAAAAGACGCCCCACGAATCCACCCGCGGCCTCGGAGTTCCCAACGGAGTCCTAATTTCCTATAACGACAGGAAGGGTCATCACATATTTAATGAGGGACTAAAGTATTTTAACACTTCATTAACTATACCCACTGCCCGTCACCCGCTTTGGCGATACTGGGACCGCTCCAGCGATCAACCCCATTGGCTTGGACCACTCTAGCGGTAGGGTGACCACTCCAGCGGCACCGCTGCCGCAGTGCTGGTGCCGCCAAAGCAGGCACCAGACACCAGAATTTCACCCAAGTTTCACAATTCAATCCGATTTTCTAACTAATTCTGAGGCCATCTACTCGCATACCACACACACAGACACACATAAAAATACGCTATGAACACGCTCGTGGCCTCGGAATTCCTAACGGAGGTTTTGTTGACCGAGTTAATCCCCGATACCTTAATTCCAATTTCCTAAACCAAGTCCCAAAATGCATCCAACTGCATTGGGAACTGAACTAGATATTCACACAAGTTCTAAATGACCATTCGGACATCTCGGAATTGACGGATCTCCGAAAAGGTCCATTTACCAAAAAGTCAACTTTGGGTGAACTGTTTTTTAATTAAAGCCCATATTTCACAAAAGGTTACCAGAATCCGATCTAGACACCTCGAGAAGTGTGTCAACGGTCCCCTTGGGTCAAAAATGAGCTAATTAATGCTTGAAAAAGGGCAAAAATGTCGGAAAGGCTATAACGACTAAACGGGTTATTACATTGATGAATCATTTATTTGATGTGTATAAGAGTTAAAGATAGACTTTAATTACTTTTGGTTTTGTCCTTGAACATTGTTCTAAGGGACAGGATTTAGGTAAGCAAAAGGAATAACCTTGAGGTCTACAGCTAAACACATAAGAGTGTGGATATACACAGAACCTATACTGATTAATAAAAGGAAATGGAATATATACACGTGATATACACTTGGTATACACATCCCATGTGTATATCATAGGTATACTGTGTACATCAATAAGAAAATAGGCCAATCAAAGGCAGCATATATATGTAAATAGAAGAGCATGGCCTCTTTGTACCACTTACTTAACTGTGTATCTTGAAGCTGTTGTGTTATTTTATACATCACTGCATTATAACATTTTCCTCAGTCTCTTTACCATGATTTTGAATTTACTTTTAATGTTACTTGTATGTGAACTACTTCCTATGTAATGACTTTGGGCCTCTGGTTGTATACTATGGCAACACTGGGTTTTGAGAGTTTGAGATGGTTTGGGAGATAGTTCTAGCCACTCCCAGATACCCAGCCATGCTTGAGGTTCGTAAAACCCCTTGGAACTTGTGGGGTGTCTGGAATAAGGGTGGTGACAACCTTCTCCCTTTGGTATGGTATGGGTTAGAGTTTCAGTGAAGTCAATAGTATGTGATCAAGTCCTTTAGTTGTGCATTTGTAATCAAATGGGATGTATATGCATATATGTGTATAGCTATGATAGTACTAGGATCACCAAACATAGACTAATTCGATTCCTTTTCTTTTTCCCCTTCTCCTACTGCACGGCCATTTGGGCCAGAGTCTAACCAGCCTATTGGGCCAGAGGCCTAATAAGAAAATTCCTTCAAAATCTGTTAAGTCGAAAGGAGGAGAGGGAAGATAATATTATCGAAGGCCTAGCCATGGGTGAGAATGGCACGAAGGCCCAACCATGGGTAAAAATGGTCTTTTAGGGGGTTTGCAACACCCCTAACATATCTCTCTCCTTAAATTTGGTTATGACAGTTTCTTTTTTATTGAAGTGTTGTATTTGTATGATTGTAAAACAAAACTCACATTATTATTGGAATCATATATGTTTGGATTAGGCATCTTAGGTGAACGGTGCATATGCCGTTTAGTTCGACCTTAGGCCCCAACGTGATTTTCAAAACCCAAATTAATAATAAATACTTTCTAAAAGTATAAAAAGGGCTAAAACAGTAAAGGAAAAGAGAAGATTAGTTTCGTCCTTACAAAAATATATGTTGTTATCATTTTTTCTAAAACCATGCTTAAACCTTTTTTTTTAACTAGAAGAAATTTTTCCCAGTTGTAAATTCAGTTCTCAAAAAAACTCTTTTTTCAGTCCAGGCAGAGAAAACAGCTGTAAATGCTACACTTTTTGAAAATTATTAGAAATGATTTCTTTCTTTTGGACAAAAATAAGACGAGAAATGATCTTTAAGTATATGCATATGTAGTGTATTTGTGTATCAAAACAAACATGTTTCTGGAATTAATTCAGATAAAAGGTGGGGGTTTTTTAAGGGCCAAGGCCCAACCCAAAGATTGTATTTTTAGGCCTGACTTAACCAATTTTTTTTTTTCAAAAAAGAGATAAGTGAAAATATGTTTTGCGCATAGCGCAGTAACTGAAGAGAGACATGCGATTTTTGGGCCAAAGCCATGTCTAAAACGTTATTGCCACGATATAAATAGTTGTTTTAGCAAATTTAAAAAACAAAATGTCAATTGGTTATATAATTAGACCCTCGTAAAATAAATCCGCGTAAACTATTTATAAACATAAAGTTTTAGATAAGGATATTCTAAAAGCGTAGTGAACGGACCAACACGGACCATGTATGAGTCTAGCATGAACAAATTTATTCAAGCCACACTTTTAAAAGACCTTCTATCTTTACAAAAAAACACTATTATCCTTATATATGAAAGGAACTAATTTTATCCGGATATTATAAATCCTAGCCTAAATACACTATATGTAAAGAGAATATATTCAATTCTTTTCAAAAAATGATATGCAAAATGACAGACTTTTTCCGGGAAATAAATACCAAATAAACAGTTCATGCAAATACACACATTGGAATTCGAAGGTCAACCGTATCGTATGGATCCTTAATACTAGGGGGCCTAACACCTTCCCTAGGGGATCACCAGAACCTTTACCTAGAACTTTGAATTAAGAAGGATTATTCACGGTGTGTGAACAAACCCTTCAAAGCTGGTTTTCCTAATTTCCTAAAAATTAGGTGGCGACTCTTTTAAAACAAAGTCCAAAAGAGACCTAACAAATTCGAAGTAGCTTTTCCGAGCGTTAACCCCGCCCGCGAAAATGCGAACCATTACATCAGGGGCACGAGGATATGTTGAGAGCTTGCATTATAGACTTTGGTTGTCTTTGGGATCAGTTCTTACCGATCGCAGAGTTTGCATATAACAACAGTTACCACTCGAGTATCGACATGGCGTATTTTGAGGCTTTGTATGGTAGGAGATGTAGATCTTCGGTTGGTTGGTTTGATTCATTTGAGGTTCGACCTTAGGGTACAGATCTATTGAGAGAGTATCTTGAGAAGGTAAGAGTCATTCAGGCTAAGCTTTTGGCAGCTTAGAGTTAACAGAAGATGTGTGTAGACCGGAAAGTCCGAGATTTAGCGTTTGCTGTTGGTGATCCATTTCTATTAAAGAGCTCACCCATAAAGGGTGTTTTGAGGTTTTGGAAGAGAGGCAAGTTGAGTCCGAGGTATATTGGGCCATTTGAGATTCTTGACCGTGTGGCCGATGTTGCTTATGAGTTGGCCTTGCCACCAGGCTTGGCAGGAGTTCATCTTTTTCCATGTGTCTATACTGAAGAAGTACCATGCCGATAGTACTTATATTGTTCATTGGGACTCAATATTTCTTGATGAGAATTTGACCTATGTGGGGGAGCCTATTGCGATTTTGGATAGGCTGGTTCGAAAGTTGAGGTCTAAGGAGATTACTTCTGTGAAGGTGAAATGGAAGCACTACCCTTTTAAGGAGGCCATATGGGAGACTAAGTCTGACATGCGTAGCTGATATCCTCAGTTGTTCGCTGATTAAGGTATTTCTCCTTTCCTTTCCCTTCGTCGCTCAAGGACAAGCGATGGTTTAATTGGTTTCTGATGTAACGATTTGTTTGGTCGTTATAGTCTTTCGGCACTTTTGACCAGTCTCTGAGCTTGTTTAGCTCACATTTGACCCGAGAGAACCGTTGACATGCTTCTCAAGGTGTTCGGATTTGATTTGGATGACTTTTTGGGAAAATTGGGCTTTAAGCGAAAAAGAGTTGACCCAAGTTGACTTTTGGGTAAATGGACCTTTTTTGAAAATTCATCAATTCCGAGAGGTCCAGATGGTCTTTTAGAACTTGTTTGTATATTTGGTTCGATGCCCAATGCACTCGGGTGCATTTCGAGACTTGGGTTGGGAAGTTGATGCTGAGGTATTAAGGGTTGGCTCGGTCAACGAGACCTCTGTTGGGAATTCCGAGGCCACGAGTGCATTTGTAGTGTGTTTTTAGGTATGTCTGCATATTTGATATGTGAGAGCAGATGTCCCAAGAGATAGTCGAAAATTCGGGCTGAGAGTGTGAAAACTTGGGATTTCTGGTGCCTGGTGCCCGCTTTGGCGGCACCAGCACCGCGGTAGTAGTACCACAGCAGCGGTCACCCTACCACTGAAGCAGCTTATATGATTTGTGCATGAGGGCTGGAGCGGTCTACTGGTCGCGAAAGAGGGTGACAGCCAGTTATTTCAGTAAATGAAGTGTTAAAAGCCCTAAGTCCCTCATTCATTACTACTCCGAAAACTGAGCTATTCGGATCATTTCAAGATGATTCTTGGAGGAAAATCTTAGTGGTAAGTCGTTCTATGTTCCTTCCTATTCCATGATTTCATTATCACCTTAAGATTCCATTATCATGCTAGTTCACTAAGAGTTCAAGAATTAAAGACGGTTCAATAAGTTCTTCTTCTAGGCTTTGTAATCTTGATTTATTGGTTGGGTTAGCTTATTTAAGCATGGAATTGATGATTAGAATATTTTATTTCATAATTTTTGTCCTAATTAGGGGCTAATTTATGAGATAGGAAGTTAGGGTTTATACCCAAATTTGGAGGTTTAGCCTAGAATCCGAATTTAAGTAAATTGTTGGTTATTCTAGCTTGATTTTGATGGGAATTGATCACCTAGAGCTTTAATTTCATGTTGGAACCTTTAAATTCCTAATTTCACCTTTCTAGTTCATAAAACCCATTCTATAGGCTGGGGATTTAGGTCTTGAATAGAAGTAGGGTTTGATTGATGTTCTTCTTAATTCTAATTTCATGATTCGGATATGCTTAGACTTTCATTATATCGAGGCTCAAAGGAAAGGATAGACTAAGGTGTAATTGTGGAGACCTTGCTATTCTGCCTTCCAGGTAGGTTACGGTTACCCTATGGTGAGACTTCATTTAGCGAAGCATATATTTAGACGATATTGTCGGAGAATTCATGTAACCCTTCGAGTATGAAGTTGGGTTGGATATTGTCTTAGGTTAGGCCCTGTTGTGTGATTTAGGGGTTAGCCACCGCGTTATGTTGTGACTTATCTTGTTTTATTATTGTTGGCTCGATGCCACGTGGAGATAGTAGATATTGGTGACTATTGCTATATCTTGACTATGATATTGTAGCATCTTACTTGTGGTCATTTGATATCACAACCCGACCCGAGGGCCATGACGGGCACCCGGTGCAAACCCACCCGGGTACCTCTTATCGTACATTCATATTCACATCTAGGTGGACCACATAGCTTATTCATGAATGCTATACATCAATAACGCTAAACTCATTGGGCAACAACACATTTATACCATCATTGACAACTATGCCCACATCAATATACATAAGCCGACGAGGCCATCAAAATGATATAAAAAATATAAGCCGACAAGACTTCAAGACTTCAAGACATCTAACTATATACAACTGTCTACGAGCTTCTAAGAAGAGTAGGTAACATCATATAGTCGAAACAGGACCCCACCGTGCCCATGTATGTACACAAAAGAATAATACCAAAAGCTATAGCTCCGGATGAAATGGAGCTCCCCTAAGTAGTCCCTGAATAAGAAAAGCTATGAATCAAGCCTGTCTCCTTGGCCACCAGCGGGCATGACGCAACGTCCACAAACAAAAAGGACGTCAGTATGAATATCGTACTAAGTATGTAAAGCATAATCAACATCATAATAGGAGCATAAGAGACAACATAAGAAACAGCATAAGATGGGAAATCGGGAGATAGTAAAGCCATCATCATCATTACTTACTTACTTACTTGTCTCTCATAGGGACCTTCCATTTCTAAAGCGTGCTCGTGTATATATGTACATATACATTCGTGTTTGTATTCATATTCGTATCCATACCATACCTGACCATGAAGGTTCGGTGTTTCGCATACCCGGCCATGACAAGGCTCGGTGATTATACATACCTGGCCCTACCAAGGCTCAGTGGTATCCGTACCCAACTGTAGTGGTGTGCGCGCGATAGGTATCATACCCAGCGATATAAGCTCGGTGTCACGTAATAGTCATACATACTTAGAAACGTATACGTAAGGGTCCATAAGCATCATCAACATCATTACCATTATCATTTTTGTTAAGTCTATCCTTAGAGGATCAACTATCATATAAATGATGCAATGGAATCATGAAAGTATCGAGGATCATGAGCTTTAGTAGCTTTGGAAATAAAATCATTTGGAGGACATTATAGAACTCATGAAAGGATATATATATATATAGCCAAGGAACCATGCCTTATTGAAAGAAGGGTTAGCCTTACATACCTCTTTGTCTTCTCAACTATCTAACGTTCACCGTTGAAGCTTGAATAATCTACATTTAGAAGGATTCATGCCATGGTTAGGCCTTAATGACACTCTAAAATTCAAACTATAATTCATAGTCTAATGAAAATTGGGTAGCATTTCCCCTATTTCGTCAACTTTCACCCTATTAAAAAACAACTCCCAACAACCACAATAACCTCCGTAATACACTCATAATATCCAATTCAAGTAATCGCATTACATAAGCCTTCAATATTCACCACCATGTTTAGCTCATATTAGCGACTTCATACCCATTTTAGCTCATTTTCATATAATGCTTCTTCATCACCATTATTAACTTCCATAACAAGATTATATCCATATCATACTAAGAATCATGACTACATATAGATTACTACTCGTAAACATCATAAAAGCTACATTTAGACTTTATTTTCTACTTTCTTCCTCTACCCAAATCTATCAACCTCTCCATAGTCCAAATAACATGAAATGGTCATAACACTTACCTTTGATTGACTAGGAATAACCCTTGGATGGAAATACTTCACTTGAAGAAAAACCCTAGCTTTAATCCATAAAGTTTTCTTGACTCTAGCAGCCCCTAAGAGTTTCCTTATACTTGATTCCCTTAGATTAATGGTATGAGCCTTGGATCTCCTTCGGATTCTTGTTTATGAAACGTATGGAATGTTCTAGAGGCTTGGAGAGAAGTGGAGAAGTGTTAAAATGAAAATAATGAAAAGGGATCACATTTATAGACTTGAAAATAACTCATCCTGTCGGGTGTTATACGAACACTTATACGGTCCGTATAACATTGTACGGTCCGTATAAGTGGCCGTGGTTCACCATCAGGAAAAACATCTTCCTGCTGGGGATTATACGGACCCCTTATACGGACCGTATAATGTTATACGGACCGTATAAGTGGTCGTATAACTCCATTTCCCTGAAATGGTTTCCGTCATTTCGTTCGATCTCCAATCCTTATGGAACCTTCTTGACACTTGTTTAACACTTCATTACCAATCTAAGAAGAGTTACAACTCTTCTTTAACACATCATTAATTCAACATTAGCTTGGTACTTTACGGATCTTTTTCAAAACACCACATATACTTTGCCCTTCTTAAGGAACTTTCTCCTCTTACTTCCAACATCTTTGAAATCTTAACTAGGATCATTAAATAACCTTTCTTACTTATAGAAACACCATATTCATCTCACCCTGTATTATTCTACCTATCATATAACGACATAAAATTCTTCCGAGGTGTAACATTTGAGACGAGGATAGTGATTCTATTATGGCTTATTGTGTAGCCTTTTACTGATATTATGGTGTGCCCATGTGTGATACTTTTGATATTGATTTGATTATTGACAATGAACTCATACATTGCACGCATTCTCATCCTTCATAGTAAATTGATGATATACAAGGAAACACTATTACGAGATGGGCTTAGTTAGATGAGAGTGACGTGAGGATCGATGACCGATGTTTATTCTAGAATCAAGGTATGAGTGCTGGTAGCGATTACCGAGGTTGTTGCCGAAATTGTGAGGGTACATAGTCTTCGTGGTTCCCCCATGGGTTGTGCTGCCGAGATGTGATGTTCCATCATCAGAGTACATGTGTACGGTGCATATACATTGCATTCACACTTCATACATTATTGCCATGCATTGTACTATGGCTTTTATTGTGATATTCTTGTGATGTACTTATGATATATGGATTCACATTGAATATATTAAGACTTAACACATTTGTGTTTAGATGCTATAACGTAGGTGATGACGTGTACTTGGTTACTGGCTCGTTATTGACTTATACCTGGTTGATTTACCTGTTTATCTTACTTTATTGCCTTAATATTTATTAGCTAATCTTAGTCGGCCTGTGATACCAATCAGTATTTGTTATTTGTACTGACCTGCACTTGCTGCATTCTTTCATGAATATAGAGTTCCAGGTGGGTACGACCTCTACTCCTCGTGGCTGATAGTAGTTCGATGGTTGTTGTTTAGAGTCTTTTAGGGTGAGCTCCAGGACGTTTGTTGCCTTGAAGATTCTTCTTTTATTCATGTCTTACTTGATATTTTGAGACACTTTAAGACAGTTGATGTATTATTATTATCCGGACTTGTAGTATTTAGTTAGATTCTCTTGTATGACTAGACGGATTCTAGGGTGGTTTTGATGTATCTTCGCATTATTTATCTATTATTATGTTAGACTTATGTATTCCTATCTCTTCTACTTATTTATTTAATATTTTATACTTCTAATATTGTTGGGATAAGGGTTTGCCTACCGAGGTGGGAAAGGTAGTGCCCGCGCGACTTAACGAAATTGGGTCGTGATATCGACAGGGTGGTTCGCACCCCAATTTTTAGGTATCTACTTTGAGGCCAGCCCATGTCTAAAATGACCCTTTCCTTCTCAAAAGACTCTCTCAATAGATCCATACCCTAAGGTCGAACCTCAAATGAATCAAACCAACTAACTGGAGATCTACATCTCCTACCATACAAAACCTCAAAATACGCCATGTCGATGCTCGAGTGATAACTGTTGTTATATGCAAACTCTGCCAACGACAAGAACTGATCCCAAAGACAACCAAAGTCTATAACGCAAGCTCTCAACATATCCTCGAGCACCAGATGTAACGTTTCGCATTTTCGCGGGCGGGGTTAGCGCTCGAAAAAGCTACTTCAAGCTTGTTGGTGCTCTTTCAGACTTTATTTTAAAAGAGTCGCCACCTAATTTTTAGCAAATTAGGAAAATCAGTTTTGAAGAGTTTATTCACACACCGTGAAAAAACCTTCTTAATTCAAAGTTCTAGGTAAGGGTTCTGGTGATCCCCTAGGGTAGGTGTTAGGTACCCTAGCATTAAGGATCCGTACGATACGGTTAACCTTCGAATTCCAATGTGTGAGTATTTGCATGAACTGTTTATTTGGTGTTTATTGCCGGGAAAAAGTCTGTCATTTTACATATCATTTTTTGAAAAGAATTGAATATATTCCTTTTACATATAAGGTATTTAGGCTAGGATTTATAATATTCGGATAAAATTAGTTCCTTTCATATATAAGGATAATAGTGGGTTTTTGTAAAGATAGAATATCTTTTAAAAGCGTGGGATGGATAAATTTGTTCATGCTAGACTCATACATGGTCTGGGTTATTCCATTCAGTACGCTTTTAGAATATTCTTATCTAAAACTTTATGTTCATAAATAGTTTACGCGGATTTAATTTAGAGGGTCTAATAACCAAAGCCAATGTCTAAAACGTTATTGCCACGATATAAATAGCCTTTTTAGAAAATTCCAAAAACCAAAAGTCAATTGGTTATATAATTAGACCCTCGTAAATTAAATTCGTGTAAACTATTTATAAACATAAATTTTTAGATAAGGATGTTCTAAAAACGTACTGAACGGACTAACCCGGACCATGTATGAGTCTAGCATAAACAAATTTATTCATCCCACACTTTTAAAAGACTTTCTACCTTTACAAAAAACCACTATTATCCTTATATATGAAAGGAACTAATTTTATCCGGATATTATAAATCCTAGCCTAAATACCCTATATGTAAAGGGAATATATTCAATTCTTTTCAAAAAATGATATGCAAAATGACAGGCATTTTCCGGGAAATAAATACCATATAAACAGCACATGCAAATACACACATTGGAATTCGAAGGTCAATCGTATCGTATGGATCCTTAATACTAGAGTGCCTAATACCTTCCCTAGGGGATCACCAGAACTCTTACCTAGAACTTTGAATTAAGAAGGATTTTTCATGGTGTGTGAATAAACCCTTCAAAACTGGTTTTCCTAATTTCCTAAAAATTAGGTGGCAACTCTTTTCAAACAAAGTCCGAAAGAGCATCAACAAGTTCGAAGTAGCTTTTCCGAGCGCTAACCCCACCCGCGAAAATGCGAACCGTTACATCAGGTGCTCGAGGATATGTTGAGAGCTTGCGTTATAGACTTTGATTGTCTTTGGGATCAGTTTTTGCCATTGGCAGAGTTTGTATATGACAACAGTTATCACTCGAGTATCGACATGGCGTATTTTGAGGCTTTGTATGGTAGGAGATGTAGATCTCCGGTTGGTTGGTTTGATTCATTTGAGGTTCGACCTGACGGTACGGGTCTATTAGAAGAGTCTCTTGAGAAGTTAAGGGTCATTTAGGTCAAGCTTTTGGCAGCTTAGAGTTGACAGAAGATGTCTGCGGACCGGACGGTCCGAGATTTAGAGTTTGCTGTCGGTGATCAGGTGCAATTAAATATTTCACCCATGAAGGGTGTTATGAGGTTTTGGAAGAGAGGCAAGTTGAGTCCGAGCTATATTGAGCCATTTGAGATTCTTGACCGTGTGGGTGACATTCCTTATGAGTTGGCCTTGCCACCAGGCTTGGCAGGAGTTCATCTTTTTTCATGTGTCTATGCTGAAGAACTACCATGCAGATGGTACTTATATTGTTCATTGGGACTCGATATTTCTTGATAAGAATTTGACCTATGAGGGGGAGCTTATTACGATTTTGGATAGGCAGGGTAGAAAGTTGAGGTCTTAGGAGATTGATTTTGTGAAGGCGAAATGGAAGCACCGTTCTGTTGAGGAGGCCAAATGGGAAACTAAGTCCGACATGCGTAGCTGATATCCTCAGTTGTTCGCTGATTAAGGTATTTCTACTTTCCTTTCCCTTCGTCACTCGTGGACAAGCGATGGTTTACTTGGTCTCTGATGTAACGATCCGTTTGGTCGTTATAGTCTTTCGGCACTTTTGACCATTCTCTGAGCTTGTTTAGCTCACATTTGAACCGAGAGAACGGTTAACACGCTTCTCGAGGTGTTTGGATTTGATTTGGGGGACTTTTGGGGAAAATTAGGCTTTAAGCGAAAAAGAGTTGACTCAAGTTGACTTTTGGGTAAATGGATCTTTTTCAAAAAATCATCGATTCCAAAAGGTCCAGATGGTCTTTTAGAACTTTTTTGTATATTTGGTTCGATTCCCAATGCACTCAGGTGCATTTCGAGACTTGGGTTGGGAAGTTGATGTTGAGGTATCGAGGGTTGACTCGGTCAACGAGACCTCCATTGGGAATTCCGAGGCCACGAGTGCATTCTTAGTGTGTTTCTAGGTATTTCTACATAGTTGGTATGGGAGAGCAGATGTCCTCAAGAGATAGTTGGAATTCGGGTTGAGAGTGTGAAAACTTGGGATTTCTAGTGTCTGGTGCCCGCTTTAGCGGCACCAGCACAGCGGCAGTAGTACCACTGTAGCGGTCACCCTACCCGGGGCCGCTGAAGCTGTCTAGTGGTCGCGGAAGAGGGTGACGGCCAGTTATTTTAGTAAATGAAGTGTTACAAGCCCTAAATCCCTCATTCATTACTACTCCGAAAACTGAGCTATTCGGAGCATTTCAAGATGATTCTTGGAGGAAAATCTTAGTGGTAAGTCCTTCTATCTTCCTTCCTATTCCATGATTTCATTATCACTCTAAGATTCCATTATCATGCTAGTTCACTAAGAGTTCAAGAATTAAAGAGGGTTTAATGAGTTCTTCTTCTAGGCTTTGTAATCTTGATTTATTGGTTGGGTTAGCTTCTTTAAGCATGGAATTGATGATTAAAATCTTTTATTTCATAATTTCTTCCTAATTAGCGGCTAATTTATGAAATTGGAAGTTAGGGTTTATACCCAAATTTGGAGGTTTTGCCTAGAATCCGAATTTAAGTAAATTGTTGGTTATTCTAGCTTGATTTTGATGGGAATTGATCACTTAGAGCTTTAATTTCATGTTGGAACCTTTAAATTCCTAATATCACCTTTCTAGTTCATAAAACTCATTCCATAGGCTGGGGATTTGGGTCTTGAATAGAAGTAGGTTTTGATGTTGTTCTTCTTAATTATAATTTCATGATTCGGATATGCCTAGACTTTCATTATATCGAGGCTCAAAGGAAAGGAAAGACTAAGATGTGATTATGGAGACCTTGCTATTCGGCCTTCCAGGTAGGTTACGGTTTACCCTATGGTGAGACTTTGTTTAGCGAAGTATATATTTAGACGATATTATCGGAGAATGCATGTAACCCTTCGGGTATGAAGTTGGGTTGGATATTGTCTTAGGTTGGGCCCTGTTGTGTGATTTGGGGGTTAGCCACTGCGTTGTGTTGTAACTTATCTTGTTCTATTGCTGTTGGCCCGATGCCACATGGAGATAGTAGATATTGGTGACTATTTATATATCTTGACTATGATATTGTAGCATCTTACTTGTGGTCATTTGAGACGAGGATAGTGATTCTATTATGGCTTATTACGTAGCCTTTTATTGATATTGTGGTGAGCCCATATGTGATACTTTTGATATTGATTTGATTATTGGCAATGAACTCATACATTGCACGCATTCTCATCCTTCATGATATATTGTTGATATATTAGTGATATACAAAACAAATACTGTTACGAGCTGGGCTTAGTTGGATAAGAGTGATGTGAGGACCGATGACCGATGTTTATCCCGAAATCAAGGTATGAGTGTTGGTAGCGATTGCTGAGGTAGTTATCGGAAACGTGAGGGTACATGGACTTCGCGGATCCCCCATGGGTTGTGCTGCCGAGATGTGATGTTCCATCATCGGAGTACATGTGTACGGTGCATATGCATTGCATTCACACTTCATACATTATTGCCATGCATTGTACTGTGGCTTCCATTGTGATATTCTTGTGATGTACTTATGATATATGGATTCGCATTGAATATATTAAGACTTAGCATATTTGTGTTTAGATGCTATAACATAGATGATGACGTGTACTTGGTTACTGGCTCGTGATTGACTCATACCTTGTTGATTTACCTATTTATCTTACTTTATTGCCTTGCTATATACTAGCTAATCTTAGTCGGCCTATGATACCAATCAGTATTTGTTGTTTGTAATGACCTGCATTTGCTGCATTATTTTATGAATATAGAGTTCCAGGTGGGTTCGACCTCTACTCCTCGTGGATGATAGTAGTTCGATGGTTGCTGTTTAGAGTCTTTCAGGGTGAGCTACAAGACGTTTGCCGCCTTGAAGGTTCTTTTTTTATTCATGTCTTACTTGATAGTTTGAGACACATTAAGATAGTTGATGTATTATTATTATCCGAACTTGTAGTATTTAGTTAGATACTTTGGTATGACTAGACGGATTCTAGGGTGGTTTTGATGTATCTCCGCATTATTTATCTATTATTATGTCAGACTTACGTATTCCAATCTCTTCTGCTTATTTATTTATTATTTTATGCTTCTAATATTGTTGGGATAAGGGTTCGCCTACCGAGGTGGGAAAGGCCCGCGTGACTTAACGAAACTGGGTCGTGATATCGACTGGGTGGTTCGCACCCCAGTTCTCAAGTATCTACTTTGAGGCTAGCTAGTCAGCCATCGAGAGGTGGTTCCCAATGTGGTATAAGGAGTTCTCATTCGGGTAGAGGTGGCACTTCGTGGAGGTATTCGTAGGGGTTCACAGTCTGGTGGTGGTGGAACCCAGTGTTATGTGTTTTCGGGTCGACCGTAGGCAGAGGCCTCAGATGTGTGATTACAGGTATTATTTTTGCTTGTCACCGGTCAGCTATTGCCTTATTTTATCCGGGTTTTACTTATTCGTATGTGTCTACTAACTTTGCATCGGGTCTAGATATGATGTGTGAGTCCCTTGATGTTCCTGTTATGTTTCTACTCCCGTGAGAGAGTCCGTAAAGGTGGATCGGGTGTGCTGATCCTGTGTAGTAACTATGATGGGTTATCAGACTTGGGTTGATTTGATGATTCTAGATATGACCAATTTTGATATGATTTTGGGCATGTGTTGGTTATCCTTGTGCCATGCTATCTTGGATTGGCATGCCAAGACGGTTACTTTAGCCATGCCTGGAATTCCTAGGTTAGAGTGGAAGGGTACAGTTAGTCACGCCTCTAAACGGATAGTATCGTTTCTTAAGGCGCGTTAGATGGTGGAGAAAGGGTGTCTAGCTTATCTTGCTTATATTCGTGATGCCAGTGCCAAGACTCCTCCTCTTGAGTCGGTACCAGTTGTGAGAGAGTCTCTTGAGGTGTTCCCTACTGATCTTCCCGGTATTCCACCGGACCGGTGTATTGATTTCCATATTGAGTTAGAGCCGGGCACCAGACCCATTTCTATTCCTCCTTACCAGATGGCTCCTGCAGAGTTGAAGGAATTCAAAGAATAATTGCAAGATTTGTTTAGCAAAAGGATTATTCATCCTAGTGTGTCCCCGTGGGGTGCACCGATATTGTTTGAGAATAAGAATGATGGATCGATGAGGATGTGCATTGATTATAGGCAGTTGAACAAGGTCATAATCAAGAACAAGTATCCCATTCCCAAGATTAATGACCTATTTGATCAGCTTCAGGGAGTGTTAGTCTTTCCCAAGATTGACTTGAGATCTCCGATATCATCAGCTTAAGATCCGAACAGAGGATATTCCTAACACAACATTTCATGCTCGCTATGGCCATTATGAGTTTTTGGTCATGTCCTTAGGGTTGACTAATGCCTCTGCAACATTTATGGAGTTGATGAATGATGCCTTCCGACCGTATTTGAACTCCTTTGTGATTGTATTCATCGATGATAATTTGATCTACTCTAGGAGTAGGGAGGAGCACGAGAGGCATTTGAGGATTGTTCTTGAGACTTTGAGGGAGAAGTGGCTTTATGCTAGGTCATCCAAGTGTGAAATCTGGCTTAATTCTGTGGTGTTCTTGGGGCACGTGGTGTCCAATGTAGGTATCAAGGTTAATCCACAAAAAATTGAGGTTGTCCATGATTGGGGCAGGCCTACTACAGTTTTAGAGATTCGGAGTTTTGTTGTTTTGGCTAGTTACTATCGATGATTCATTGAGGGATTTTCTGCTATAGCATCTCCCCTTACCAGATTGACCCAAAAGGCTGTTCCTTTTCAGTGGTCGGATGAGTGTGCGGCGAGCTTCCGAAAGCCTAAAGCCTTGTTGACTTCAACTCACATTTTGACTCTTTTCGTGGAGAGAGAGGGTTTTATCGTGTATTGTGATTCTTCGAGGTTGGGTCTTGGCTGTGTTCTTATATAGAAAGAGAAGGTTATAACCTGTGCTTCCAGGCAATTGAAGGTGCACGAGAAGGAATTACCCCGTTAATGACTTGGAGTTAGCGGCGGTGGTGTTTTCTCTGAAGATTTGGAGGCACTATGTGTATGGTGTGCATTGCGAGGTTTTCACCGATCATAAGAGTCTTCAGCATATATTCAACCAAAAGGATTTGAACATGAGGCAACGAAGATAGTTAGAGTTACTCAAGGATTATCATATCTCTATCCTTTATCATCCAGGCAAGGCTAATGTGGTTACGGAAGCCTTGAGTCAAAAATCAGTGAGTATGGGTAGTCTTGCTTGTCTCCAGGTTGGGGAGAGACCTTTGGCTAGAAAGGTTCAGAGTTCGGAAAATTCCTTGGTTAGGCTTGATATTTCTGAACTTGGAAGGGTTCTTGCTTGTGTAGAGGCGCGTTCCTCTTTGTTGGAGCAGATTCGAGCTTAACAGTTTGATGATCCAAAGTTGTGCAAAATTCGTGATAAATTGTGGAAGGGGAAGGCTCGTGAGGCAAAGCTTAATGAAGAAGGGATTTTAACGATTAAATGACGAGTGTGTATGGTTCGGACTAGTGATTTTACTACTTTGATTATGGATGAGGCCCACAGCTCGAGATATTCTATTCACCCTAGTGCTATGATGAGGTATCGAGATCTGAAGCAACATTATTGGTTGTGTAGCATTAAGAGAGATATTGTTAAGTTTGTATCTAAGTGTTTGATTTATCAACAAGTGAAGTATGAGCATCAAAAGCCTGGTGGGATTTCTCAGAGGAGGCCCATTCCTGAGTGGAAATGGGAAAGGATTGCCATGGACATTGTGGTAGGGTTTCCATGGACTTTTGGTAAGTTTGACTCTGTTTGGGTGATTGTGGATTGTTTGACCAAGTCAGCTCATTTCATTCCTGTTCAGACGACTTATACTTCTGAAAAGCTGGCTAAGATCTATATTCATGAGATCTTTTGTTTGATGGAGTGCCCGTTTCTATTATTTTTTATAAAGGGATTCAGTTCATCTCTTACTTCTGGAAGTATTTGCAAAAGGAGTTAAGTACTCGGGTTGAGTTGAGCACATCATTTCATCCCCTGACTGATAGTCAGTCTGAGCGTATATCTAGGTTTTGGAGGATATGTTGAGAGCATGCGTGATTGATTTTGGTGGTCATTGGGACCAATTCTTGCCTTTGGTTGAGTTTGCTTATAATAATAGTTATCTTTCGAGTATTGGGATGGCTCCATTTGAGGCCTTGTATGGTAGGAGATGTCGATCTCCCATTGGATGGTTTGATTCTTTTGAGGTGAGGCCGTGGAGTACGGACTTTCTTAGAGATTCATTGGACAAAGTGAATATTATTTAGGCGAGGCTTCTAACCACTCAGAGCTGGCAGAAGAGTTACGCGGACCGAAGAGTCCGTGATTTAGTGTTTATGGTGGGTGATCAAGTCTTGCTTAAGGTTTCACCCATGAAGGGTGTGATGAGGTTTGGAAAGAAAGGAAAGTTGAGTCCTCGTTACAATGGTCCTTTTGAGATTATTCAGAGAGTTGGAGATGTTGCATATGAGTTAGCACTATCTCCTGGATTGTCGAGTGTTCATCAGGTATTCCATGTTTCTATGATCAAGAAGTATGTCTCAGATGGTTCTCATGTGATTAGATGGGATTCAGTGATGCTTGATCAGAATTTGTCCTATGAGGAGAAGCCAATTGCTATTTTGGGCCGTCAGATTTGCAAGTTGAGATCCAAAGAAGTTGCTTCGGTGAAGGTTCAATGGAGAGGTCGTCCGGTGGAGGAGGCTACTTGGGAGACCGAGTTGGATATGAGGACGAGGTACCATCAGCTTTCTGATGCCCCAGGTACATCATTTCTCTTTTATTGTCTTTGATGTTCGAGGACGAACATGTGTTTTAGTGGTGGATAATGTAATGACTCGTTAGTCGTTTTGGTTGCTTTTGTGTTTTTGCCTATTTTTCCCTTGTGAGATCGCCTTTTTGCTTGTTTTCAGTATTTGCTAAGCCGAGTAATCTTTAAGCCTTAGTTTGAATTAAGGCATCTTCGGGGGGTAATTTTTTCTTTATAGATTTTGCCGGTTCCATTAGCTTCGGATAATAATAGTTATCATGCCAGTATCCAGATGGCCCCTTATGAATCCTTATATGGGAGGAAGTGTAGGTCGCCCATCGGATGGTTTGAAGTGGGAGAAACACAGTTAATAGGCCCAGAATTGATCCAACAAGCAGTTAAGAAGATTAAGTTTATCCGAGACCGATTATTGACAGCTCAGAGCCGCCAAAAGTCTTACGCAGATAATCGTTGACGGAATCTAGAATTTCAGGTCAATACTGAGTATTTTTGAAATTGTCGCCAATGAAAGGTATAATGAGATTTGGTAAGAAAGGGAAGCTCAGTCCTCGATACATCGGACCCTACAAGATTGTATGTAAAGTGGGTCAAGTAGCTTATGAATTAGACTTACCTCCAGCGCTTAACTCAATCCATCCAGTTTTTCATATATCGGTGCTCCGAAAATGCGTTAGGGATCCTACCAAAATAGTGCCCACAAGTGATGTTCAAGTTAAGGAAAATTTGGCTTATGAGAAGATACCCATTGCCATACTCGACAGGCAAGTGCGGAAGCTTAGAAACAAAAAAGCGGCCTCAGTTAAAGTTTTGTAGAGGAATGATAACAGAGAAGAAATGACTTGGGAAGCCGAGGAGGCTATGAAGTCCAAATACCTGCATTTATTTTCACCCCCAGAGGAAGCTCAAGATGAAACACCAACGCTCCCAGGTATGAAATGTTTTCTTTATTGCTTTTGGGTCATGTGTGGCCATGTTTCTTATCGTTGATGTTGTAGTCCTATGTGGCGATGTTATTTGGGGTTGCTGTGACAGGATGGTAGTGCCAAATTACAGGGGAAACTCTGGCAAAATTCCTGCAGAATTCCCGAGAGTTAAACATTCGAGGACTAATGTTCTTAAGGAGGGGAGAGTGTTACACCTCGGAAATTTTATGTCGTTGCGCCGTAAATAGACTAACGCAAGCTTAAGACATACATGGAGCTCCTACGACTATAAGAGGGAGACTGGCAACCTTAAAGTATATGCGATAAGATTCTTAAAGTTATATGACTTGCAGCAACTAGGTCCGTCAAAGGAAGCAAAGTATAAGTTGTGTTTAGTGATGGATTTTACAGTCATCGAGTTAACGGGTATTTAGTAAGGCCTTGAGAAAGAGTTATAAGGTTTGTTATATTGTTAAGGAAGTGTTAAACATGCCAAGAAGGTTCCATAAGGATTCGAGATCAAACAAAATGACGAGAGCAAATCCGGGGAAATGGTGGATTGTACGGTCATATATACAGACCGTATAATTTATACGGCCCGTATATCTGACCGTAGAACCCTTCCAGAGAGGAGTAACAATCTGGAGGAAATGTACAGTCCATTATACAGACCGTATAAATTATACAGTCCGTATATTAGACCGTACATTTCGGGTCGGGTCCGAATTTTATTTTTATATATGAACGACCCTTCTTCTTTTTTCTCATTTCCACCTTTCCAACCTTCTCTAAACCTCCAGAATTTTCTCCATATCACACTAACACATATCTAAGAGAGGAATCAAGGATCAAACATCCAAAGTTGGTAAAATCAATGGTGTGGATGCTTCCTAGGGTTGATAGAGATCAAGAATCTCTTTGGTGTTAGAGTTGAGTTTTTATTGAGAGGAGTACTTTCATTCAAAGGACCATCTCTACATAAGCGAAGGTGAGTTTCACGATTATTTCATGTTAGTGATGGTGTTAAGTAGTTGAAGAACTTGAATTAGAAACAAGTATATAATATGAACTCGAATATGCAAATAATAGTATGTTGGGTTGAAAGGTAGTTATGATTCATGGTATAATATGAGTATAATTTTGTTATGAATGGCGCTAATGATGTTGAGGAAGTATTAGATGAATGATAAACATGATGTTGTATTATAGTTATGGTTATGGAGGATCGTAGAGGTAAATTTGGAAGTTAAATAATGTCTAACTCGAGGAAATTTACGTGTTACAATATTATGGGCGTTGTTATGATGTTTGGGAGTTGTTTTATTGTATAAGGAGAAGTTGTCAGAACAGAGGAAATGCTGCTCAATTTTCGTTAGCCTTAGTCACTTTAGTTTAAGCTTAAGTATATTTCCAACAATCTAATCCTCGTACGAACCCTTTTGTATGTAGAATTGTGAGCCCGGAAGGATAGCTCTTAGTCGACATCGTTAAGGAGATACAAAGGTATGTAAGGTTATCCCCTCTCTTTCAAAGGCATGACTCTTGTTTCATAATTTCTTCCCTATACTTCCATGACCTTCTTACATCCTTAAAGATGAAAGTTGAAGAACTTCACGAACTTCTTATGAGATACGTTCCATAACGATAAGAACGACAATGATAACTTCATGATGCAGATATTTCTACGCTTATGATTCCATTGATACTATTCTTCATTGTTGTCTCGCCTCGTAATATTAGTTCTTTCAAGGTGAGACTTAACGGTGAGGATGATGCCATAATGTAATCAGAGGTTCACGACCTTACATCACTCTGATAAAGTGATAATTTTTATTTGGGCTCTCATGCATGCTACGTATATTATATGTGTATATGATATGTATATGTATATAGGTGACATGGGGAAAGGTGAGGCGCTATAGACGCATAGCCACCTGATCAGCTGGTATTTTATGATATCGTCCCGGACGCGGGATATATGGGTAATGGATCGGGCCGTTCGTTCCGCGGCAATATGTTGATATATGGATCGGGCTGCACGTTCCACATCAATATATGATATGATGATATTTACTTTATAAGCTTGCATGCATGACTCCGCCTTAAGAGGCAAGTAGTCACCGGTTATCTTCTTATTTTTTATTTTCCTGTTTCCTTAATATGTTCTAATGCATGCTTTACATACTCAGTACATTACTCGTGCTGACGTCCTTTTCTTTCGGACGCTGTGTTCATGCCCACAGGTAGACAGGAAGACGACCCAGCTTCCTAGAAGACAGATCAGCTTGCACAGGAGCACTTCCATAGACCGGGGGTGCAGTTTCTGATATATTCTTTTGTGTATCTACTTGGGTATGGCGGGGTCCTGTCCCGTCTTCATGACTTCAGTATTTCAGTTAGAAGCTCGTAGATACTTAGGTGTGGGTAGTAGATGTTATGTGACCCTCATTGTATATTCTGTATATCATTCTTTTGTTGCCGTGAGGGCTTATTTATGTATATGCACGTGTTTTCATGAACAGTTTATGATCAGATAATGATAAGCATCACCATGGGGACTATATGTGTTCCGAATGGGCAGGATAATGGTATAATGAACGGTGCTCGGTGGTTAGCTCCGGGTACCCGTCATGGCCCTCTAGTCGGGTCGTGACAGGTTTTCTCCCTGATCCGTGCTCCAAAACACGTGTCTAATCCAAAAAGTGTAACTTGAAAGTTTGGAATTTCGGTTGGTTGTTCGGGTAGGGTGATACTGCTACAGCGGCACCGCTGTGGCGGCTCACCTCCAAATATTATTGACCGCTGTAGCGGTCTTATTTCCTCCATAGCGGTACCGCCATGGCGGTCTGCATGCCGCTGTGGCGGTTGTCGCAGATTCTGCATCAGTGCAGTATGCGGCTAGGAACTCTTTTACTCAATTTTTTGCCTTGATTCTTGCAAGAATTGACATGTAACTGATACAGCTTAAAATTGACACGCTTCTAATTTCCTTGCAGGCACAAATGACTGAACAAGGGGAACAAGTACCTCAAATCCAAGGGATGGTGCCCCAAAACAGAGAAGTGCCCGCTTATGAAAATCTCCCCGCTCGACAGAGCAAACGGCTACTCTTGGAACAAAGGTCTATTCCCTTACTGTTGGAGCGAGGTTTTAACATGAAAAATATGGAAAAGCAGGCTCCATATTTCTAGAATAGGGTGGTGGATACCAAGTGGACTCGCTTGGTTCGAAACCCGTGAGATTGCAATGAGTCTTGGGTTAGGGAGTTCTATGCCATGCTGCCTTCGATTGACTGGGATATTTCTAGCCCGGTGATCATAATAAGAGGCACTCCCGTGAAAGTGGGGGCCAGGGCTATCAACCGAATTTACAGGCTAGATGATTATCCCGAGGATCCTTATTTAAGGAAGGCGGCAGAGAAAGATCTGATGTGGTTGGCCACCAAGTTAGTGGAGGCAAGTGATATACCAAAGGTTCCCTGGGCTCATGGTAGGGGAGCGATATACAGTGACCGCTTTACTGCTAAGGCTAGGAGATGGTTACAGATTGTTAACCACCAGGTCCGCCCTTCCTCAAACACCCATGATGTATCTTATGCTTGTGCCATGGTTATTGCTTGCATTCTTGCTAACATTCCGGGAAATGTGGGGGCCCAATTTATTGCGGAGTGGAAGGAGTTCATGGAGGTTGGAGGAAGAAGCTTAATGCTCCCTTCCTTGATCACCTTTTTACGCCAGAAGGCTAAGGTTCCAGAGGAGGATGATGACTATTGGGTCCAGCCTGAGCCTCCTTACCCTCCGTTGAAGGCGAAAGGTCACGGAACAACGATTTTCAGCTGAAAGAAGAGAAAGTAGGGTGATGCGGGCGAAGGGGGAAGTAGAGCTGGGGCTGACGCTGGTGAGGGGGATGATACTGGGACTGAGTCCCCTCGTGCACAGGGTCCCTTTAAGCACATAGACACACGCTTTAATGCACTAGAGGCCTTGTTCTGAGCGATGCCCATGCCTTCTGGTGGTTCCAGTTCATCGGATCTGGCTGTTAGTTACCCAACCCCACAGGAGATGAAGGGGTATTTCGATACCCAGACGTAGATGAGTAAGTCTCTCACCAGCCTCCAGACTACTTACACCACCCTGGCTAAGAACCATAGGGAGCTTCTCACGGACTTTGACCGAGAGAAGATGAAGAACAGGTCGTGCAACAAGCTTCGCATCAAGTCTTGGAGGGTCAATAAGAGGATGTGGGGTAAAATGTACCCCAGTGTACTGCTGCCAGTGGAGGATGATGATGATTCCGAGCAGTACTCCTTCGAGGGTGATTCTCGTGAGGAGGGCGATCAGGGCAGGTTAGGTGGTGCTGATGGTAACGACTCGAATGGTGATAGCGCGACTAGCATGCGGACAGCCTAAAGATTTCCCTCTCTTTTATGCTTGGTTGCCCTTGTGGGGATTTTATTTCTGGACAATCTTTTGTTGCTTTGCCTCTTTATTTTCGGATAATCTTGTTTTGGTTTTTGGTTGGCCTGGTTTATAGCCCTTATATGGATAATTGTTTGGATGTTGGACTCTTTAGTTTTATTGCTTTTAGTAATGGTAGTTGGTTTTGTGATAGTGGCTTGGTTATTTCTTGCCCCTAGTCGGCTTATTTATTTGTACAACTTGTTGGTTAGTCATACTACGGTTCTATCTGATCTGTTGAAGGCTAACAGGGAAATAGACTAAGAACAGGTAAGTGCAGGCCTCTGATTCCAACAGTGCCACTTCGGCGGTCTTTCAGACTGTTGTGGCAGTACCGCCTTAGCGGCAGGGGGTCGCAGCAGCGGTCCCTTTGGGACGATAGATCACCACTTCAGCGGTTACGACACCTCTATGGTGGCGCCGCCGCAGTGGTGGTCTGGCCGCTAGGGCGGTATATCTGGCAGTGGTATGTCCAATTCCTCTCGCATTCGAAATCTAACTCACCTCTTACAACGCAGCTATGTCTAACTCCGGAATATAACTTACTTTTTGCACGTAGATACCAATTGGAGTCATCTAGATACCAATTGGACTCACCGAGATACCATTTTGATCGAAGTAGCACGATTTGAAAGAAAGAAGAGGAAGTTTCCTAGATGCCCTATAGCCTCCCGTGGACGGGTACGGACGTCTACGTACCATTCCACGAGACTTTACTAGACATTGCTCTTGTAACTAGTAGACCGGTAACCCAGGCTCTGATACTAGCTTGTCACGACCCATTTTGGGCTCGTACAGGAACCTACCTTCCAACCTCGGTAGGCGAACCCTCTCGTTTATACAACACTTCAATCACATAACTTTCTTTTGTAAAAGCATTCGAATTTAAGAAAAACAGTGGAATTTCATCAATAAATACAAACTCGATTATTACATAAGTTGACAATATGTTTTTACAGACTCAATACAATTTCCTATGACCTGGTCTAGACTAATACAAAAGCGACTAAATAAATTTCAGAGTGTCATCATATACTAAGACTCAACCTCCAATCCCGGAATGAAATGGGAGGACGCCTTCCAGACAAGCACCGCATAACTTCCGCATATACTTCGATCAATCACCTGAAACAATCTACACCCCAAAAGGGTGTAGCAAGTGCAATATCAGTACAACCACACGTACTGAGTAAGTATCATAGGCAGACAATGGTTAGTAACACGTATTGGTAAGAATTCACGAACAATGATGATAATCACCAAAGCAAGTCACATATCCCGAAACAATAGGTCACAACCTCAATCTAACTTAAGTCACAACAAGTCTATCATATATCATAAGTGGGCTAACACATATACAATTTCTCAACATCTTCATCATTCCTAGGTCGTTCGTCTGTATTCGAGAGGTGAACTCGTTGTTGCGACACCTTTATGTGCAACCTCGCTTAACACAATACACTACTAGTTTTAGGTTTGTTTAACTGGCACAAGCTAGCAATATAAGACACAAGAGTCGAATCCAAGTATTCTTCATTATCTAGGTGTAGCATTTAACCCCATATAATAAATCCAAGTGTATCTAATCCGAAAACAGTCAGCATAATAGAATCCACAACACAATCCACTATAATACAGTCGTCACGACATCTCACACAAGTCATAATGCAATGCAGTGCAATAATGGAATTAATGGGATGCCATGCCATGCTATGCAAATGAGATGTACACATCTACTCCGGATGGAAATATCGACGTCTCAGCAGCACAACCCAATGTGACTCGCGAAATCTGAGTGCCATCCGTCCTGGATCTTTGCCAAACAGACAGACGGGACCCTGGCTAATTGCTCACAGGGGGAATCTCACCAGCACCACTCTGGGGGGGCCCGCGGAGCCCATGCACTACAATCGAATTCGGGATAACATCGGAAAGGTCCATGCAACAACGATGCCCGAATATACCATCGGACATCGGCCTCCTCACAATCACTCAAAAGAGTTGTCAAATATCAGTTTCATAAATCAACGATTCTGGAATTGAACCTCGGACATCGGCCTCCTCACAATCACTCAAGTAAAAGAGTTTATCAAGTGTCAGTTTCATATAAACAATGATTCCGGAATGGATCTTCAGACAACGGCCTTTTTCATAACCACTCAAGTAAAAGACTTTATCAAATATCAGTTTCGCTCAATCAACGATACCGGATCATCACCGGATATCGGCCATGATAATTATGAGAGAATGTGTGCAATGCATATGCCAATCATCAACAAGTAAGTTCAATATCACAAGTGCCTCAACGGGGTACGCCAACAATATATCACATCACAATACCAACAGTGGGTATGCTAATAATGTATCATAGTACAAATACCAACAAGGGTATGCCAATCCTATCCCCAATCAGGACAACAAGCGATATTCGCTATCTACCAACTACACATGGCATCAAGCCAACACCATTAAACAATCAACACATATAACGGGGCGTCTAGTCCCAACACACATCAGGTCAATCATTTAACATACGGTATTACCATTTTCCTAACAAGCCTATTTATTAGGATAAGAATCTCACCCTACATTTGAGTCACTTATTAATAATTAAATTAGATATCCTTCACTACCGTGATTCATTTTATACTTCCAACTAGCGCTTAGATTCGCTACAATAACCTCATCGATAGGCATAACTAGATTTCGTCTGCTACTCCCAAGTCACATAAATCCACCGATAATCAACAAGGTCATATCAATACCTAATGAGTCTCTAGGACACGAGCTCGAACACACATGTCACACATAACAATACCATCCTAAGATTCTATCCCATATCTCCAAATCCTATGCATGCATTCTCCATTTCTTCTACACAACAATACGAAAACTAACCGGAGTCTACCGAAAGGAAGCCATAACCTACCTCATGGCCGAGCGGGTGCCACGAACATCTAATGACGCCTCAATTAATCACCACCGCGTAATCCATATGAAAAGCCCGGAGACAACCATGAGACCCAAGAGTAGAATTCAACAATAGGGTCTTTCCCAAGGATTTCAAAATTACTAAGGTACATATGGAATTTTTATCCTACCTAAAAACTCACTATCACAACGCTAGTTGATAGATCAACCTCCATTTAGAACATTTATGAACTTACTCAAGTTGCTAGTTTGGTCCTTTTGACAATTTAGGCTTATTTCAAGAAACCCATTTCCGAGATTTAAAATAGAGACCCAAAGGTATTTTATTGGGTAGGTGAAGGATTTGGTTGGGAATTATGTTAGGATGATGAGCATAGGAAGATATTCAAGGACCTTACATCAAGAAGAACAAGGGTTCATCATTTTGGAACTTAAGGGATTTGAGATTCCCATTTGTGATTCTAGACAGGGATCCTTAACGAGAATCAATATTTGGGAGAATGGGTGGAAGAGGTTAGGGGAATAATCTTTCCCAAGAAAGTGTCATTTTTGGCTCCAAAATTACTCCAAAGGCGGCTGGACTGTCTATGGTTTTGAGAAATGAAGTCTATTCCCTAAATGCCACTTAAATAGGTGGAATTAACTGTGCGAAACTGTCCCGACGGTAGGCGTGCCACTGCAACGGTACCGCCAAGGCGGCCAACATGCCGTTATGGCGATCAAGTAGTCCCATACGGTTGCCGCCACAGTGGTTGGTATACCGCCACAGCGGCACCGTTGTAGCGTCCACGGTACTGCTATAGTGGTTTGGCCCTATTTGTTTTCTCACGCTTCTATTGCTTACGCGATGGGTATGACAATTTGTTTTGGCTTGAAAGGTTTCCAAGATGCGAGGAGGTGGGGACGTCGTTAGGTCTCATAGTTGTCTCCTTCCTTAGAATTTCACCGTAACGATGAAACGGGTCGTTACACTAGTGCTACTAATCCTAGGCTGTTGGGGTTCCTCTTTGTTGAATCACACTCCTATTAACCCTCTTAGGTTTCATTAAATGAAAAAAGGAAAATATTGTGTAAGAATGACATGTTGAAGTGAAGTGTTGGGGTCTGGGTGCAAAGATAATACTGCATGTGTGTAGTTTGTTCCTTACTTGGTATTTCTTGTTATATTCTACCCCCTGCTTCTTAATGCTGTGGACTTGATGGATAAAAACTATTACTTCCCTTCTATGGTAGTTCAGAATACAACATGTCCATACTTGGCTATTTTCATGACTAAAACACTTTCCAAAGTAGCCTGAACTCTCTTGTGTCTTTTCCTAAGTATAAAAGATGAGTGTCCCACTTTGTTTTTTGCTCAAATTGTCTTCGCTTCTCCCTTTATTTCTTATTTGGTACTGTTGTGACAAAACACACACACCAAGTATACAAGATATATATACCCCTTATATACCTCGGTATATATCGGGTTGTATATCATGCATACCCATAGTCTATCATGTTATTGCTTGTGAGTTGAAACTGTCATTAATCAAAATTGGACCTATCCCTTCCATGACATCCTCTTAACCGTTAACTTGGGCTTTGTATTGCTATATGCACATGGCTGTCTGATTGGGCCTACTGATTTCTATTTCCTTTAGCATGTATGGGCTTGTTTTCCTGTTGGTCTATTTTGATATTTATTATATCATCCCAATAGATACAACAGATTGCATTTGATATATATATATATATATATATATATATATATATATATATATTTGTTAAGCATAGATACCTTCTAACCGTTATTTTCCTTCCTGCCTCCCTCCCTCTTCTTTGCATGGAACTTCGATACGGGCCACTTGAGCTAATTTTGAGCCACTGTTGGGCCTAAAGCCTGACATCTTATTCCTTTTATCGAGTCCGGACATTTGAAGGCTCAACCATGGGTGAAAATGGCAATAGGCCCACCAGCCTTACTTTCTATATATATGTATATATAATGTAAACATCGAAATCCTATTGGTTAAGAATCTAGTTGGAAATTAGGCAAACGATACGTATATCGTTTAGAACGGATAGGAACCTGCTATTATTTCAAAACCAAGACCCAACAGAAGATAAATGATCACACTTTCAAGACTTGTAGTAAAGGAAAAAGAATTTTTGTAAATTACGATTCAAAACTGGAAATTTAAAACAGTTAGAGTATACATAGAATTTTTTTGTTTGGAAGCAAGTTGACATCTGAAGTTAAAAAATCAGAAGCAGTTTATACCGTTTTGAGATAAAAATCTGTGGTTTCTTTGGATTTAAAGGCTACATAACTGAAAACTGATTTCAAAAGGCATAAGGAGTGGAAAATGAATTTCGAAAAAGACATAAGGATTTTAAACCTTTTGGGCCAAGCCCAATCTTAAGTTGAACAAAGGAAATATACTTAAACTTTAGTTTGAAGAAAGGGTTTAAAAGTAGGATGTGGTTAACCTTCAAAATGACTAAAAATGGATAAAGAACTTGTATTTGAACATCCCTTTCTTATATGCCTGTACAAATCCATGACATTTTTACAAATGAGATACATCCAAAGTTTTTCTTCAATAAAATAAGGACAAAAAGACTTGACATTGGACCAAGATTAAGTTGAACTCTAATTAAGAAAAATCTTAAGTGCGTCATTTAGACTTTATATACATTTTTCAAAGGAAAATTCAACTCTTATTATCTTCAAATAAAGGAACTTTTTATCAAAATGTTTAATGATATGCCATGACAAGTTATACAAGAAATTAAACTATTTTTAAGCAAATACTTACAATAATTACACGTTGAAGCTCAAAGGTCAACCGTATTCTACAAATTCTTAATATTGGGATGTCTTAACGCCTTCTCCCGAGAAATCACCAGAATCCTTACCTCGAACTCTGATTTTAAAAGAATTTACCTCTTGTTTGACTAAACCCTTTTACTTGATTTTCCTAATTTCCCTTATAAATTAGGTGGCGACTCTAAGAAATATAAAAACCTAATAGAGTCCACAACCTCGAAGTAATTTTTATGCCTCGCATGAAAGTGAACCATAACAGTAGGCATGCGACAGGTTGTGTGCCACACGCCTACCATGTAAAATTTATAAGGAGGCGTATTTAAATGCGTAACGCGTGTGTAGCCCACAAGAGGGAAGGCCGCTGATAGGCAGACGGCGCATGCATGTCGCACACTTGTGCATCTTGAAAGCACATGTGATGGGCAGCAGCCAGCAGGTCCTGTGACACACTAAGGAAGATTTCGTCTTCGTTAGAAAAATGACAATTTTATCGTAAAATTTCCCACTGCGCATGGAAGCATCAAAACCTAAATTTTTGGAGCGGTGTTCAGCTATTTTGAAGGCAAGGACACGACTCGAGTATCTTAGGATCAAGGAGTCATTGAGTTTTTCTTTCTTTCACCCTTTACTAGTAATTTCATGATTTTTAACACTTGCATGATTGTTGTCATGATTATTCTTGGCTAATTTTCTTAGTTCTAGAATTTAGGGCTTTGCATGAGCATTGTGTTTGAAACTCGAATTGACGTTTATTCATTTTATCATATTGGTTTATTTATTCAATTATGCGTCTAATTATTTAATAGTCTTTCCAACAATTGAATACTATTTAAAAATCTCAAATTGAACTGAAAATGTCATTGAATAAGACAAGCTTTTGAACCTATGCATTATGGACAGATTCACAATTAAGATAAACATATAGCTAATCGTCTTGCTTAATTAGTTTTAAAGGAATTGTTAATGCGTTCTTGCTAGTTCTAATTTTATAAAAAATATAGGCATCATATTACCTTGAATAGGCGGGTAGGAACTAGAAAGATTATTGCGAGCAATATCAACTCTAGATAATTCAATTGGTCAATTTTGGTGGATAACACGACAGACTTGTTAGCTAACACATAACATATTAACATTATTTATTTTTACAATTCTTGCAATAGTTTTAATTAATCACAAAACTTTTGAAAAGGTTGCTTGAATAATTAATTAATATAAGTTTAATTTAGATAATAGTTACTAATAAGTTTTGTGGAATGATACTTGATCTCATCATCTTATTACTTGTTGATCGCATATATTTAGGGGTGCGTTTGAGAGAAATATTTAACATGAATTATTCTCAGTTGGATTTGAAATTGTACGACAAAGTAAAAAAAAAATTACTCCCTCTGTTTCAAAAAGATTATCCTCTTATCCTTTTTAGTCTGTCTCAAAAAGATTATCACCTTCTTATATTTAGAAACAATTTAACTTTATGAGATGATTTACAGCCACACAAATATCTAAGGCTTGTTTTAGACCATACATTTCAAAAGTCTTCCTTTATTTCTTAAACTTTATGTCAGGTCAGAGGAGGACAATCTTTTTGGGACGAAAGGAGTATGATATTTAAAGAATGCATAGCTCTAGAGAGCCATAATTTTTTCTGCACGACATGTTATAAAATAGTGAAATAAAATGAGCCAGAGCGGAATACAATGAAATATAGATGAGAGAATTCATATAACTGACCTGCTAATTTTAAATTGAAGCATAATAGTTATTGGTAATTCATTGTTATCTGACACATCATACATTGATTCAACATATTAAGCATGTACTACACTACTAATAGATTTATTTTGATTGAAAATTCAATAAAGAGAATAAATAATCCTGTAGAAAAGAAAAATCCAAAAAGAAAACTACACACTGAATTAAGTGAAAATCTTCACTTTGCAAATTATAAGGAGACACTCATCAAGCACTTCCAAAGTTTTCATTTTATTAATAGTAGGGATTATATTGTGGGCTGGTGTGGTGATGCAACATTGTCATTCCTAATCATAAAAATGGAAACGAATTAAAGAGAGTACAATTGAAGTCAGAGGCGGAGTCATGATTTGAAGTTTGTGAATTCGGAGTTCTAATTCTTTAAAATTACTGGGTTTTAAATTAATAATTTGTACATATTTGACAAAAAAATTAAATACAAATATATGATTCGGACCAAAACTACTGGATTCGGCCGAACCCACGCCCGAAAGGCTAGCTCCGCCCCTGATTGAAGCATTATTAGCGTCTATATCATGCATGATCCTCTTAAGGGTAAGGGGTACACTGCATGCTGTGGGCAAAGACATAATACTTAGAAGGGGGTATTCGGTATAGCAATAGGTTCGTTTTATAAGTCAAACATATTGCTTAATAATATTTATGTAATTTATTAAGATTAAATATTTGTTGATATGGGTGAACGCAAAAAGCGCGTACCATAGGACTAGTTTCAAGAGAAGTATTAGTATATTTTGCTATCTCTCATAATTTTTATTAGAGCAGTTGGCTTGTGATTATACTAGTTTTATAGGGGTTACTAAATAATATTATTGACTTATACTAAATACTTAGGTCACTCCATGTCGTTATCAACTCTGTAAAAAAAAACAATCCATTCATGTAATTACGACGTTTTGACTTGTTTCTTTTTTTTCTAATTACGTGTATATATATAATTGACAAATTTTGACTTGGGTTTTTATTTTCTTGTTGATACACGATTTTGTTTTTATAAAAAAGCTTGCTAGAATGTCATGAATATTGAGTAAACTAAAAGGATCTATCAGGAAACTTCTCTCGTGCTCTAACAGGGAGCACTATAGTTTTATTCAATATAGAAGCATGGAGAACAATTACATAATTTAGAAAATTACAACCCTAAAAGTATTTAGTAGTACATAGTATCATAGACACATACTTTTTGGCAATAATTTTACTTTATTTCTTAAGGGCAAATGCTTCTTCTTAAGCTTTCTCTAGCGCATTGCCAATGCAATAGTTCTCAGTGCAGCTTTCCATGCAAGTCCAAAACTTCTCATTATCTGCAAAATTAACCAGAAAATTAATGAGTAAGATCTACGGAACAAGATTAAATATCGTGTTACTAACAATATTTTGTATTGCGCACAAGTGAAATAATTTAATAAAACTCCAGCCTATATTAAGATAATAATATCAAAATGATAGATTTTCAAACTACACTTGGCAAAATCCAGCGTTTATTCATATTAAAACATAAGAAAATTGACTATAAAGCTCATCTATTAATCAATCCAAGGGGTTAAAAGCACCTAAATTCCCTAGCAATTTCATATTGTACCTAAAGGCGAGCAAAAAATTTAAAGTTTATGGGTTCTAAAATTTATTATATGTACATATTGAATAGATTCCTCAACAAATTAAATATACAAAGTTTGAAGCGAAGCTACTAATTAGGCTCTACACCAGTACTTTCTATACCAGATGTCCAGATTCAACCCTGATTGTATCAACAATGACACAATTTCGTGTGTGTAGAAATAGGATTAAGTTTAAACTCCCTGTAGCTATACAACAACATTGTACCTTAAGGGGTCGTTTGGTTGGAAATAACTTATCCCAAAATAACTTATATATCCTGGGATTAGTTATCTCGGGATTAGTTATTCCACCCTTCCACATGAATGAAATAACACTACAATCCGGGGATAACTAATCCCGAGATTAGTTATACCCCGATTTTATCCCAACCAAACGTGGAATAAACTCATCTCAAATATAATTCCGAGATTATTTATTCTTATTTCTCGTACCAAACCAGCCCTAAGTGTGTGTTGCATATGTAGAGGGTTAATATTACGGATGATGTTTAAACTTTCAGTATACAGATGTCATAAAGATAATTTTATAACGAGAAAAAGCGACTCAACTATGCCTATACAAAAAACAAAAAAAATCATTAGAAAATGTTAAAATCTGGTAGCCGAAAAAGAACAAATCAAAAGGAGAGGTACCTATATTGTCCAAAGTCTATAAATAATTAATGTTTAAAGTGTCTTAATTTAATGTTTAACTTTAGGCCACCAATTATATTGAGCTATTCCCGTTTATATATCACATAAATAAAATAAAAATGCTATAACATGTATTGTGCTCCCACACCTTATTGCACATAATGCCGCACATACTGGGTCACGTTCTTGGCCCATAGCATTGTGCTCTGTGAACACAAGCATTGCAACGAACAACACAACTTTCAATGCCATTGAGAGAGTTAGAGCCCGTTTGGATTGGCTTATAAGTTGGCTTATAAGCTGTTTTCAGCTTTTTTGAGTGTTTGGCTGGCCAGCTTAAAGTCATTTTATGCTTAAAATAAGCTCAAAAAAATAATTGGACCAATTTGACTTAGTTTATCTAAAGCAGCTTATAAGCTGAAAACAGCTTATAAGCCAAAAAAAATAAGTTGAACTACCCCAACTTATTTTTTTCAGCTTATAAGCTGCAAACAGCTTTAAGCTGTAAGCCAATCCAAACGGGCTCTTAATTTGCACTATAGGTTATATGTCTTGTTATTTGGTTGATGTACAAAGAAGGTTGTCGTAAATTAAACTTTTTTAACATTGTATCTAGATAAGTTACATTGTGTGATGGAAATTCAACGTTCATAAATAATCACTACTAGAAAATTATTATTTTCCCACTGAAAAATGATTAGTGGCCATTCTCATTGAATGCTGGTGGGAAACCTAAATAGTAGTGTTTTCACCAGAAAAAATCAGAAAGTTTCTCAGTATTTCAATGGGAACTTATTTCCCACCATGTATTTTCCCAGTGAGCTGGTTCAGTGGGAAAATCATGTTATAACATAAATTTTCCACTGAATGTTGATGGGAAAAACCTCTATTTCTAGATAGTGAATACTCCCTCCACACCAACTTATGTAACATTTTTTTTCTTCTCGAGATTCAAACTATGTGAACTTTGAATCTTTGACCAACATCGTAAACATGTATTTTTTTAATAATATTGGCATGAGAAAAATTTCAACTTATAGAGTACATCTTGTATGGTTTTTGAATATCTAAATTTTAATTATAAAATATTGAGTAAATCTAATTCAATTTAGCTTTCAAATTTAGTTAAATTGTCTCTTGATAAGTGAAAATTGTCACATAAATTAAAGTAGAGTACTTATTTCTATTTTGCTATTTTGTAAATACTGGCTTCAGTATCTGCAGATATATATTGATGATTTGGTCATCGTTATTTGCAAGTTTTAAACATCAATACTTGAAATGGTAGCAAATTATTGGTTGTTCGAGAAGTATTTTATTGAAAATAATATAGTTTGCACTCATAAATCTTCAATCTTTTTTCTAAGTGAAATTCATGTTCAATCGCTATTTCAGCTTTCAAATACTCCCTCCGGATCAAAATGAGTGGTCACTTAGTCATTTGCACACCCCTTAAGGAAATACTAACTTCTAGAGAAAAATAGGTAATTTGACTAAACTACCCTTAATTAAATAGACAAATTTGATCAAATAACACTTAATAGCGGCAAATCTGGAAAAATAAGGTTAATTTTTCCTTTGATTTGATAAGTGGACACTCTTTTTGACCCCAGAAAAAAAAAAAAAGCTAAGTGGACATTCTTTTTTATCCGGGGGGAGTACTTTTTTTTTTTTTTTTACTTCAACTTTAGGTAAGTTGTGCAAATTTGTTTGATGGCGAATCCCTGTTCAACCACTTGCAGAACCACCCGGTCGGAAGGGTGTCAATTGAGACTCCCTCTGTCATGACCCGGGCCGATAAGTCGTAACACGAGTGTCTGACCTCTAGTGACCAAACACTCCTGCACTCATATCTAGACCATACTAAACATCAAGGGCCCATAATTGACTTAAACTAATCTCATAAAAAGGGTGACATAATGAAATCTATACATTTACATACATACAAGCTGAAGGAACAGTGCAAGCCGACTAGGCCACTACATATACTGTACACAAAAGAATAGGAGCCCACAAGGCTACATCATCAGACATATACATGCATCTGTCTACAGACCTCTAGTGGAGTAGAAAACTGTAGAAAGGACGAGACATGCCCCGTCATACCCATATGCATATACATCTCCAAAAGAATGGCATACCAAAATAGACTGCAGCTCCGGATCAAATGGAGCGCATCAACTACTGCTGAATAAAGGTCCTACTGAGCGGGACCACTTGTCTGTCTACCTGTACCTGCAGGCATGAACGCAACCCTCCCCTGAGCAATAGGGGAGTCAGTACGAATAATGTACTGAGTATGTAAGGCATAAGAGCAACATAAGTATAAGCATGAGAATCATGAACAAAATCTGGAACTCAAAGCTAAACTGACTATCTGTATAGATTTGTATGAACAAGTATTTGTATAACTAAAAATGGCTCTGTGGGCGCATAGTATGCCTGCTCTCAATGATAATCATGATCATGTATATAAATATAGGTCATAGTGCTGAGAAACGTTCAACCCGATCCATATATCATATAATAGTGCCGAGGGACGTACCGCCCAATCCATATATAATAGTGTCGAGGAACGTACGGCCCGATCCATATATCATATAATAGTGCCGAGGAACGTACGGCCCGATCCATATTTTATCATCAAGGTGCACCAGCTGATCAGGTGGTAATGCGTATATAACGCCTATCCCTTTCCCCATACCCCATGTACATATAATACGCGTATATAACGCCTTCTGGTCACTGGTCAATATGCATATGAATATATGAATGCAATGTATGTATAAACTGAGTACATAAAACTCTCGGAATGACACATGGTCGTACTATCTTCCGATGAACATCTTTTGAGCTAACATCATCACTATAATAAATCTCAAGACCCATGAACAGAAGGAACAATCATACGGGGTATAGGAACATCAAAGACTGACATACTCCTAGTGCTTCTAAGAGAAGAGTAATATGGAAGCTCATTTAATCATTTGCTGGCTCATAACATAGGATCATGCCAAAATGAAGAAGGAATAGCCTTAACATACCTTAACGTCTCCTTAATCGTTTAACGTTCTCCTCTCACGTTCACAAGATCTACATTAAAAAGGATCATACTAAGGTTAAGTCTTAAAGACACTCTTAAGTTCAAACTAGAATAATTCATGAGCTAGAGAAAATTGGGCAGCATTTCCTCTGTTTTATAGACTTCCATCATATCATAAAACAACTCTCAATCAACAATGACATTATCATCAATTTCGTAATTAAGAGACTTCATTACATGCTCAAAACTCCTTTTCATAACCAACACATAACAACAATTTCAATACAACTTTATATACACTCGTATACCACACTTCCTCATCATCATTACTATCATTCTTAGCAAGATTATACCTCAAGTACTCCAACAATTACGACTGAATCCAATTTACTACTCATAGCATCATCAAACCCACATTTGAACTTCTTCTTTTGCTTTCTTTCCCTCAATCAAGTTATTCAACAACTAGACATTCTTAATACCATGGAAACATGCATAAAAACTCACCTTAATCACATAGGAGTAATCTTGGAACCAAATCATTCACTTGAGTGAAACCCCAACTTCAATACCAAGGAAAATATCGAGTTCTACAAAACCCTAGTGAACTTTCCAACACTTGGATTCTTTGATTCTTGCTATTTGATCTCTAATATCCCTTGGGTTTGTGGAGAATAAGTTTGAGAGAAAGTTCTAGGGTTTTTAAGACTTGGGGAAATGTTGGAAATGAAATAAATGAACTAGGGTCATCTATTTATACAAAAAAGAAAAAGCTGCCCGTCATGGTTATACGGACACTTATACGGTCTGTGTAAGTGACCGTATAATGCAACCATGGAAACACCCTTCTCTGCCATGGTTATACGGACCATTTATACGGGCCGTATAACTTTATACAGTCCGTATAAGTGGTCGTATAACCCACAGTTTTTCGAAAACTTCTCTCGACGATTCGTTTAACTTCCAATCCTTGTGGAACCTTCTTAATACTTACATAACACTTCATTAACCATCTAAGGGGCCTCATAACTCTCTCTCAAGGTGACGCTAGGCAATGCATAGCTCAAATGATACGAAATTTTCCAAAACATGGCTCAACCTTAACTTTCTCCGACGACTTACTTCCTTAACCTCAAATGCCTTTGGAATCTTAATTAGAATCATCAAACATCCTTCTTCACCTTGCAAGGGCTTCATGTCCACTTAAGGTTTACATTGGCATGTTCATAATGCGAGCGACGTAAAATTCTAAGGTGTAACGCCTTCATTGAAAATTACACTATGTAAATAGTAAAATAATTTCTTTTTATACATATATACTATATCTAAGATAAGTTGTGTGAATTTGTGTGATGGATAAGTACGGTCGACTTGTGGCAGAACCACCCTCGTCCATGTCCCAATACAACTCGTGGGTCGAGCGGGCACCCACATTATCCCCCTGGTGAGCGAAACCTTCCCTTACTACACATCATTCTAAGTAATCATGTGGAATCGAACATAGTTAAATAAGAAGTCTAGATATATATATATATATATATATATATAAATACTAAGTAATATGCGGGAGTAATAATACATAGCAAATACCTATAGACCTGGTCTAGACTCGTACAAGAGCTCTAATCATACAACAATATCCGGAACTGAAAACTAGTATTAAATACAAATAAAAGTTGTTTGTAGACTCAAATAACAGAAAGCAGAAGGAAGAAATTTGGGCTGCAGGATCTGACAGTAGCTCACCCTGGGATCACTAGTAGGTAGGCCTCGGGATCACTCGTGAGGCTGGGATGTGGATCCGGTGACAAACTCTGCACTCAGAAAAAGAGTACAGCAAGAGTAGAATCAGTACAACACAAATAATGGTAAGCATCATAGGCCGTCAAAGATTAGTTCCCATATATAAAGGAAAGAAACTAATAGGTAAGTGGATAAGCAATCAAGTACAGTCAATAGTAGTCTCAAGTATAAAATCGGTTTAAGTGCAGTGTTAGTCCATGTACAAGATCAACCAAATGTATAAGATGCCGTCAACACGGTCAATATGGATGAGTAAATGTGTATGAGATGCAAGTAATGCAATGCACTGGCCAATCTTGAACTGTACACACATACTAAGGGCAAAGCCTCATAGTCATGACCCTTGGGGGCCCACGATGTCCATGTACTCACACAGAAATATCCACTAGGGCTCACACAAAACGCCGCCACTAGGTTTACTCATATTCCAATATCCGCTAGGGCTCACACAGAATTTTCTTTATTACCTTTGCCAGTTGGGCCCTCACAGAGGACCCTTGTTTCCATAGTAACCATTGATGCATAAGAATGGATGATAGATAAATGATTGGATAAGTCTCGATCAACAACTCAAATCATTAATACGTAATAAGAATGCATGCCATGCATGATGCCAACATCAATGGTAAATCATATCAAGTCTCATCAGTCACCTATCATGAAGTACACAACACAATTTCAAGCCATTTTCATTATCCCTCCTTTTTCCGATGATAAGTGAGATATCAAGAGAGAGATGAATGTAAAGACAAATCACAAGTATATCAAACATGACAACAAGCCCACATAACAGCTGACGGAACTAACCTATTTGGATTTCACCTCCATACCATGACCGAAGGCCTATCATGTTTTCCCCGTCAATAACTAAACTCTACATATGCTTCAGTACTAATCGAAGTCTAACCATAGGGCAAGTCGTAACCTACCTCAGTGCCGAATAGGTGCCACGAACTATCCAACACGAGTCTTCCCTTTACGAAGAGCTTCCGAACAGTCGAAGTCTATTCAACAATGTAATCTACATTAGAATCTGAGACTAACGATACCCACATTGCTACAATACGATTCGAATCGAATGTAACCCTTAAATTGGAAACCCGGGCCCACAATGGCAAAAACGAAAATTCAAGTTGGAAACGGTCAACCCAAAGCTTAGGAAGTCCACTAATTATCAACACAAACTAGTCCCAATTTAGCATCAATTTCATCATTACTTGAAAACCCCCAATTTCCATAATCAAAATCTTGAATTAAAGGGATATTCAACTTCGCAACTAGTTACCTCAAGATTAGATGATTAGAACCAATTAAATTCCCTAACAAAACATAATTAAGGAAGAAAAGATGGTTCAACTCAACCTAGGGTTTATCACCCCAAAACTCCCCACCTAACATGATTTTCTATAAGATTTTTCCTATCATTAATGATAACATAAACAAGATAAATTAATAGAACGCTTACGCAATGGAAGAATCCTCTACAAGCTCTTCAAAGTTGCCCTCAAATACTCTCTAGGTCTCCAATTTAGTGATGAGGAGAAATGATTCGAAATTGGGAATATAAGGTTTCTGTTCAGCGATTCTCGCATCCGCGAACACCTTGTCCGCAGATGCGGACTCGCCTCCGCGAAGAACTACTTGCCTACACGGAGTCACTTGCCACCTCATTTCCTCGCGTCTGCGAGCCAAGTCCCGCATAGGCGGACCCGCAGATTTGAACCCACGTCCGCAGAGGCGGAACACCAGAAACCAGCAAAATTTAGTTTTTCACCAAGTCCAACCCAAAACCCGACACTCATCCGAGACCCTTTGGATACAAACCAAATATGCATGCCAATGTAAAAACACGCTACGAACTCGCCGTGCCCTCGGAATTCCCAAGGAGGTCAACTTGACCCGGTCAACCCCCAAAACCCCAAAAACAAGTTTCCAACCAAGTGACCAAAACGCTCCCGAGTGCCTCAGGAACCGAACCAACCACCCCCCACCAAGTTATAGACGACTCTGCGAACCTCATGGAATCGATGAAATTCCCAAAAAGGTTCGTTTACCTAAAAGTCACTTTAAGCCTCTAATTTCCTCAATTTTGGCTAAGACTCGCCCGACTACCTCGGGAACCGTTCCACCCTTTACCACAAGTCAAAAGTCTTAAATGACCAAATGCGCCGTCACAGTCCAAAGGGTATCAATTGAGAGTCCTTTATTGGAACGTCATATATTTACGTTACGTTCTATATTTTGACTCACCTGACTCCGCCACTGTATTTAACAATAAATACTATTTTAATTTGCAAATTTTCGCTTTCGTATTTGTGGATATTGGTTTGACTATCAGTATTTGCAAGTTTTAAAGTACTTCAGTACTTGAAATGCTAGCGAAATATTAGTCGTTTGAAAAATATAATAACCAAAACAATAATTTCAACGCACAAATCTTCAATAAAAAATTATTAGTGAAATTTATGTTCAGGCACAATTTTCAAATACTTTTTTCTAATTCAACTTCAAATAAACTCTTTTCAGAAATAAAAAATTTCAGGTTCAACCAAATATACTCGTAAAACGCCTAAAGCATGAATCATGCATGGTTATTGAATTTTCCTACACTTTTAGTCACGACATAAGCTCAGCGTGTGATGACAAAATACAAAAGATTCTAAGAAAGGGACAATTACATAAGACAAAAACAAAAGTAACAAATCAGTGGTCCACTTTTATATGAACAAGGGAAAAGCAAATATTTTATGATTTAGAACAGATATATCCCTCATTAAAAAAGTAGTGCATATATACTCATGTAGTTACATAAGTGGTGCAAAACTACCCTTTGCGCTAACAGATTTTTAAAAAATAAAATCATTTAGCTTGTTTTTTAAATAAGAAAATGCCACGTGGCTTTAAAAAAATAAGCCCACCTATTTTTTTACTAGACTTATCTTTAAAGTCACGTGGTAATTTTTTTTCTTGTGGGTCGGGTCTGGGTCATTTAAAAAATGAGTAGACTTAGTTTTTTTAAAGCCGAGGGATATTTTTTTAAAACAACCGAGACAACCCACTGGAAAGAAAATGCCTCGTGACTTTAAAAAAAATAAGTTTACTAAAAAAATGGGTAGACTTATATTTTTTAAAGCCACGTGACATTTTCTTAATTAAAAGATAAGCTAAATGATTTTTCAAAAAGAAATTGGCTACGAAAAGGATATATTTGCACCATTTCTGTAACGGCAAGGGTATATTTGCACCATTTTTGTAACGGCAGAGATATATATGCACCACTTTTTAACGGAAGTATATCTGCTCTAAATCGCAAAATTAAGGGGTATATTTACACCTTTGCCCTATGAACAATAAAGTTCCGATTTTCTTTTACTTTGTTTCATTTTTAATGGTCCTAATCTAGAACATGTGTTAAATATGTATCTAACAAGAGTTGTTAAATATGTATCTAACAAAAGCCACGAGTTATATACTCTCTCTATCTCAATTTATGTGCTATAATAACTTTTAAAAATTTGACCGTGAATTTAGATATAGTAGTTTTTCGTTTTTTTTAAGGTGCAAATATACCCCTCGACAATGCGATTTAGAGCAGATATGACCCTCGTTAAAAAATTGGTGCGATATACCCCTACCGTTTACAAATGGTGCAAATATACCACTATCGTTACACAGATAGTGCAAATATATCGTTTACGCTGACATAATTTTTTAAAAATTATTTAGCTTATTTTTAAATTAAAAAAATGTCACGTGACTTTAAAAAATAAGTCTACCCATTTCTTTTGAGTAGACTTATTTTTTTAAGGAAAATTTACAGCCCATAACTACCTCTAAGACTTATTTATTAGTAATAGCTACCTTTTTTTAAATTTTTTTTGGTAGCTTAATTATTTATCAAATTACCATCTATAACTTGTTTTTGTAACTACAGTGTATTTCTCTAAAAATAAGGTACTTCTCTCCCACTTACCCACAATCTCTTTCTTCTTTTTTTTCAAATATTTTTCTCTCACATCTTCAATTCACAGCCGTATTTTACTCCCATTATTCTTCACCATAATTAGCACGATTTCTTCTTCTTCCTTATCAGTTACCCAATCTCTACAGGTAACTCATTTTCGTTATGTTATTTGTTGTATTTCTCTTCAATTGTTCATAAATTTCATCGTCTTTACCTTCACTTTTCATTCAATTTTTTATATATATTTTCAGCCATTGTTAGAGTATCTTCAACAAGCTCTAACTCTCCATTTTAATGGCGGATATTGATACTCCAAGCAAAAATACACCAGTGGCAACAAGAAAAGCAGTGGAGGATCTTCAGCCAATGGCCGAAGCTCAGCCATAACAATTCGTTTGCTAAATCTCCATGGATAGGCCGAAATAAGAGGAACATCCTTCTCATGTTTGCTAATCATACGGTGTTATTTATCTTATGAGTGATGAAGAATAATATTGATTATAGCAATACGATATTGTAGCATCATCTAGGAGCAAGAGAATAGGTTGTTGTAGAAACACCATTGATAAGAGTTGTGGAGCTTCATGCCCACCAAGTGTTTGATAAAATGTTTAGGTATATTTCAATGTATTTCTGTGTATCAACAAACAGTATATCTAATTTTTCAGTATATTTCAGTGTATTATTTCGTTGTATTTAAATGTATTTATCTTTTTTTTGGTGTAGAGCCTATTTTTACTTCACTTTGTTTTCACGATTTTTGTATTTCGCTGTATTTCAATGTATTTCTGCATTTTGTATTTCTAATTTATGAAATAGTTTCTGATATATTTCATTGTATTCCATTGTATATACGCATACTACAACTTTATATTTCTTAAACAATCAACCATATTTCATTATATTCCAGTGTATATTTTTCTATATTTGGAAGTTTTCATATCTTTAGTAGTTTTTGAATTCAAAAAGTTTTGATTGTGATAAAAGTTGAGAGAGATTCGTGAGCTATTATGGAATGCGTGAAATATGGTTGATTTAATTTAACTTACCATTTAAAAAGAAAAAGAAGAATCCTTTTCAAAAATATAGCCTATTTTTACTCATCCCGATTTTGTATTTCACTGTATTTCAAAAAATTTGTTCCATAAATAGCTCCTGATTTCACTGGAGCGTGTTTACTGTTCACTGTAATTCTCTATATTTCAAAAAAACAGAAATACAAGCATTTTTAAAGAAAAGTAGTTACGCTTGGTAATTTTACATTTTATAGTTATATCTAGTTAGAAGTCAATAAAATGTAGCTATTTATGTAAGTTTCACTTTTTTTAAAGCCACATGATAATTTTTTTACCTGGTGGGTTGGGTTTGATTCGTTTAAGAAAATATCTCTATGGCTTAACAAAAACATAAGTCTACCGTTTTTTTAAACGAACTAGACCCAATCCACTAGGAAAAAAAATTACGTGTCTTTAAAAAAATAAGTTTACTTAAAATAATAGGTAGACTTTTTTTTTAAAAAGCTACGTGGCATTTTTTAATTAAAAATAAGCTAATTGATTTTTAATGAAAATTTCGTCAACAAAAAGGGTATATTTGCTACATTTGTGTATCGGCAGGGGTATATATGCACCACTCTTTTAACGAGGGGTATATCTGCTCTAATCACACAGTTGAGGGGTATATTTGCACCTTTACCCAAAAAAAAAAAATAGAATTGTTCATATTTGAAAACTACGCAAGTAGTAGTCACAAATAATTACAATTCAAAATATTTAAAGGGCATATGAAAAATTATTGTCAAAGAAAAACTCGTTTGACTTTCGAAATACGAACACCGACACATAAATCAGGACGGATAGAGTATTACCACTCGTGAATAGGCCAGATGCTATATGTGTTTACCCTCAAGGGTTGTGGCAATGGGATGAATAGGATCTCCTCATCCTTAATTAGAGGTTTCTATTTCTGAGTTCGAAAAAAATCACTTAAGAAGTGCTTTCCCCTATAATGGTCTTACTTCCGATGCGAATTTGGGGTAGTGGAACCAGTAGGTTGCGGATATGGAATGATTATGATTTTAACACTTGCGTGATTGTTAAGATTATGCATAGCTAGTTTTTTTAGTTCTAGAATTTTGGGCTTTGCGTGAACATTGTGTTTGAAACTCAAATTGACGTTTATTGATTTATTTATTCAATTATGTGCTTAATTACTTAATAGCGTTGCCAACAAATTGAATACTATTTAAGAACCTCAAATTGAACCGGAAGTGTCATTGAATATAATAAGCTTTTGAATCTATGCATTAGAGACGGATTTGCAACTAGGATAAACATATACCTAATTGCCTTGCTTAATTAGTTTTAAACGAATTTGTTAATACGTTCATGCTTGTTCTAATTCCATAAAAATATAAGCATCACGTTAACTTGAATAGGCAAATAGGAACTAGAAAATTCTTACAAGCAATATGAACCCTATCAACTAATAAACCAAATAAGTCAATCGGTCAATTTAGGTGGATAATACAACGGGTTTGTTAGCTAACACATAACCCTGTAAATTTTTTCTCATCAATTTTGCCCTAGGTTTGCCTACATATTTCTTTATTGCTTGTTTTAATTATTTACAATTTTTGCAATAGTTTTAATTAATCACAAAACTTTTGAAAAAGTTGCTTGAATGATTAATTAATACTCCATATAAGTTTAATTTAGATAATAATTTCTAATAAATTTTGTGGAATCATACTCAATCTCATCGTTTTATTGCTTTTGGATCACATATATATGGGGTTGCACGTAAGAGCAATATTTAACATGAGTTTTTCCTGGTTGGATTGGAAATTGTATGACAACGTAAAGAAACTACTGATATTTAAAGATCGCATAGCTCTAGAGAGCCATAATTTGTGCTCCACGACATTTGATTAAATAGTGAAATAAAACGAGCCAGAACGGAACACAATGAGTATGGAGGATAGAATTCATATAACTGACCTGCAAATTTGGAATTGAAGCGTAATAGTTATTGGTAGTTCTTAGTTATATCTGACACGTCATGCTTTGATTCAACATATTAAGCATGCAATACACTAATAGATTTATTTTGATTGAAAATTCAATGAAGAAAATAATAATCCAATAAAAAAGAAAATTCAAAAAAACAAAACTACACACTTCATTAAGTGAAAATCTTCACTTTGCAAAATAAAAGGAGACACTCATCGATCAGTGCCAAGGTTTTCATTTTATTAATAGCAGGCACTGTGGGCTGGTGATGCAGGGACCAGCAAAGCCATTTTTCCTTATCCCATTGTCAATCCTAATCATAAAAGTCTGAAATGAATTAAACATAGTATTCAAGCATTATTAGCCTCTATATCAGGCATGCTCCTCTTATGGGGTACACTGCATGTTGTGGACAAAGACAGAATTACTTACAAGGAGGTGTTAAGTAGAGCAATAGGTTGATAGAAAAGAGAGGGCTCATTGATTTACCTAAACCTTTCGCATAATTCACTTACAAGCCACCTAGAACAACTTCATTACTATAATCTAGAGTATATTGAAATTACATTTAACTTCCTTCAAAGTTGTCTACGTTTTTTATGTAATTTAAGCAGTCTTACCCTTCTGAATTCATCACACAACAAATTCAGCGATCCAGTTCTACATTGCTTGGATAGCCATAGTTGAACTATTGCTGCTAGACTTGAGAAAGAATAGTTTCAGTGAGAGTCTTCCACCGTTATGTACGCCGAGCACTTCATTGATGACTATTGTCTTGAATGAAAATCAATTTGAAGGAACTACCCTATTTGATTACACAATTTGAAGATTTTTTTCATGTCTGTCATCTAGTTTCATCATTCTCCAGCTTTCATAACTTTTGCAAGCAATGAGCTACTAAATTTGTTAGGAGAAAGATCGAGAATCCGCAACATGGGAAAGCAAAAGTTAGTTTGGTGCACTTGTAGTCCATGGAACTTGTTCGACTTCAATATAAGGACCCACACCCCTCCAAGAGATGCTAGACGAGCTGGAAAGTCTTCAACTTTACGGTTGAGCAATGACATAGTCCCTCTAAATTGATTATCATTCAAGACAGCGGTCATCAATGAAGTGCTCGAGTACATAACGATGGAAGACTCCCACTGAAATTATTTTTTATCAAAGTTTGGAACCAATAACTCAGTCATGCTACCCCAGCAATGTGGAGCCAACTCACTAAAGTTGCTGTGTGAAAAATTCAGAAGGGTAAGGCTGGCCAAGTGAAAAATATAGAAGGTAAAGACAACCTTGCAGGAAGTTAAAGTTACTTATAAGATCAAGATTCTCCAGATTATAGTAATAAAGTTGTTCTAAGTGGTTTGTATGTGAATTATGTGAAAGGTTTAGGTGGACCAATGAGTCGCCTCTTTTCTATCAACCTATGATTCTATGGAACACCTCATTGTAAGTTGTTGTACAGAAAAGAGAACATAGATCCCCTCAAGCTATTGTTCTACACAACATGAATAAACAAGGTTTTCCCCAGTAATGAACTGTCGGTTGATGGGCTCACTTTATTATAGGGGTATACAACTATAAGGAATGTACTGACCTAATATGTTACAGCAACACCCAATTCATATGCCAAAATTGCAGTATACTATCATGGGGCTTCTCTTCAAGGGGCAGCTTCTCACTCTCTGGAATACTTCCATGCTGTAGGTACCAAATGATATAAGATGGGTGAGTTTATACACATTATATCAGTCTACACATAAAAGAGTAGATGCATCAACTTTATAGTGAATCACTAAGCACGATTGCTGTTACTATTATTACTCCCTACTGTGGTTAAGATGTACCTCGAGATGAAGTTAACTGAGTACTGTTTGCACATAGAAAATATAATATCGACAAACAAAAACAGAAATCCACTTATCACATGAATGCCACAAGGCCTAAAGCAGGCATCTTTTTCTTTTGATTTTCTTATAGAAATTTTTTTCTTGTGCTTTCTTTTCACTTTCTTTTGGGTTTCCGTATCCTTTAGTTACCCTCTCTGATTCTTCCTTTAGTTACCCTCTCTGATTCTTCTCAAACTGTTTGTTTGCTTTCCTGAAACAAATTTTCCTGTATTCAAGGAGAACTAAGAAGAATGTCGGAATGCGAGGCTATTGTTCATCTCTAGTGATCAAAGACATTCTAGGATTTTCAATACATATCTCTTAAAATAATGGCTATAGGAGCCAATGAACAGCAACTTTATTTTTCTATATCAAACTTTCAACTGTAAACGGAAAAGTGAATAGAGAACACTTTCATACCGAAGAAGTCTTGAGCGACAATTGCAACACAAATAAAACAATGATGTCTTTTCTAGTCAAATGATGGACTAAGGGATACCTATCCCCCCAAAAAAAAAAAAAAAAAAAAAAACAGAGGATGAGTTAGAGAAATAGCCTAACCAGCATTCTCAATTGTCACGAAGGAGCCGAACACGATCTTGAATCAGTTTCCTTTCCCAATCTGCTACATCCGCGAAGGCATGATCTGGAAGATTCTCAAAGGGCTCCTTCCACTGATCATTTTTAGCCAAATCATAAGTAGCTCCTCGTATTGACCTTTTGTTGGGCCCACAGGGTCTCTTTGAAATGAGCATATCATAGGCTGTATTTAGCTGCTCAACAAGCACTTCAAGATCTCAGGACATACAGCAATCAAATGGGCTTTCATTATTAGACCAAGGATGGAGGATTGATTCATAAATAATGTTTCCGAATTTGGAAAAAAAAATCAATGGTCATATGAAAGGTGAAATCTTACATCCATTCCACAGAACCAGAACATATAAGCAATTGAAACAGCAGGGGCCCTTCCTAATCCAGCAGTGCAATGTACATACACTCTTCCTTTTCCTTGTGAAATCGCCCACTCCAGTGATGAAACAGCTTTAGGTAATACACCCCTCAAGGAATCTGGATCAAAATCTCTTGCCTGCAATTAAAGTATATGTGATGATCAAAATACAGAAAACGAGTGGCGTCTTGGAAAAAAATAATATGCCAAAACCTAATTTTTTTTTTATTTTCTTAGGCTAAAAACCTGATAAAAAAAAGTGATTTGAATTCCAGAATTTGCAACCAAAAGAAAATAAAAGCAAGCAAATGGTACCCTTATTCTACCACACATCTACAAACTATATCCACCACATTGAAAACATTGAAGCCTAGTTATATTCTAAAACCGGAACTTCAGGACAAGGAGCCAGAGCATTATCTTTATGCTATAAAGCAAGTCTGCAACAGTCCTGAACCAGTCATCAATGCTACGGAAATATAGTACTTGATGTTAGTGAAGTATAGGATTAACAAAAAGTAAACTACCTCAATTCACATCAAAATTGTCGACTGTTGAAGGAAATACGTGTTACAATTATTTTCGCGAAACAGAATACTAGTATAGACCAATGGTTTAAGGGATAACGGTCAGCCCAGAAAAGCAAAAGAAGAAAAGGGAGAAGATTTACTTACAGGCCTTCTCATGTGATGAATTCCAACCTCTGAACATCTTCTAATGATAGAGTGGAGGTCTATTCCCCAATACTCAATATCTTTGTCCTGCTGCAAGTTTAGTATAAAAGCGACATTCTCCTCTTTCTTCAAATGATCTATATCTTCTATTTTCTGGGGCTGCGAGCCAACAATGAGATTTTCTGTTATCAATGTGTAGTTCATTCCTGCAGTAAAAATTATACTTGTAAGCTGTCTATCTACACTTCTTACTATAGCTATCATCTCTTCCTGACAAGTACTACTTATAGAAGAGCCAAATCATTCGGAATATAGCATAATTGCTAATTCAATACAAAGCAGAAATAACATCACAAATTGTACACTGTTCAGATGCTCCTACCAGAACATTTTTTTATTTAGATCTATTAAGCAAGGGGCTTATTTTGGCTAGTCCATTATTTCATATTGATCAAGCTTTTAAGTAGAGTAAACAGCAAACACTTCTCCAAATTCAACCATGAGCTGGAGTTTAAAGTTTTGTTTCCCATAAAGTGATCTACAAAAAGAAGAAAAAGGATCCAACACCTTAAACTTGTTCTTTTTCACTAAAGGGGTAATACAAATAGAAGCTTGGTGTGGTTTACATAAAGTCATTAGACATACATAACCCACAATAGAAAGTCAAAGAGCAGACCAAGATCCACCTTTCAGGGATCCATGATTTCTTAACCTGTTTGGCCATAAAAATTATTTACTTTTTTTCCGAAACTGGTGTTTGGCCATGAAAATTCCAAATTCAACTTGAATTTATATTTCAAAATTTGAGAAACCACCTTATAACCCGATTTTCAACTCACTTTTCACTTTTGCATTTGTGTTTAAGTACATTCAAGCATGAACATTATTCCAAATATTTTTTACAAAAAGTACAACCGAACACAACTCCGTCTTCAACTCCAACTCCATAAGTTCCAAATAAAGTGAAAAATATCTGGAATATATGGCCAAACGCCTACTTAATTCAAACAGATTCACTTAAATGTCAAAAAACCCAACCCTTTCTAAAAATTAAGTTGCTAACGCCCAGATCTTAAAAGGTAAAAGGTAAGAAAGTGAGGATCCAAATAAATAAGAAAGTTAAGAGAAGTGACCATGGAAAAATAAAAGTTGTAAAAGGTAAAGGCTGTAACTAGAAATCACTACAATTGTCTCTGTGATACAGTTCGAATTTCAGAAGTCAAATTTCTTTATTTGACCGTGAATTCGAACATACAATCTTTAAGTGTTTCAAATAATGATTTGCATATTTAAAAACTACCTAAAAAGTACTACTATAAGCCACAATAATTAATAATTTAAAACATTTAAAAGTCATAGGATAAATCGCGGTAAAAAAATTTCGGGTTTGACTCTTTAAATCCAAAATGTATCACAGGGAACATAGGGAGTATTAGATTGGTACAAGTAAAAAGTAAATGTGCTATTGGATGAGTGAAATACCAAGTTCATGATGATATTCATAAGGGTTCCTCATCATTCTCTTCATAGCTAAGTTATATTCCTCCATCTTATTACTTGTTGAGGTAGCATGGCATTGTTCAACTTCACTTTCAGGAAGTTTGCAAGAAATCTTGAAGGACTTGTTTGCAGTTTTCTTGGTTAATAATAAAGAAGAGAATAACAATGGATTCTTTTGAACTTGGGAGGGTACTAGCCATGAAGAACACAAGCAAGTGGAGTTCCAGAGAGCTCCCATTATCTCTTTGTGAAATTGTGGTCAGCTAATCCACTTGCTAGATTTTTCTATGTTCACCATGTGACTCAAGTCTCAATGACCCCCTGTTTCCACAGTCTTAGAATGTTTCGGGCCTAAATGTATGGGCCTGTACAGCGTTATTTCTACTTTTTTTTACGCGGAGTGCTTCTTTTGGGCTGGTCTTTATATTTTGCCCCTCATTTATACCTTCTTTAATTTTTGCCCTTGTCGCCTGTTTAATGAAAGTTTTTTTGACGAAATTACCCTTACCCCATTAAAACTCTTTCTATTTCATCATTTTCCCTTTTATTTTCTTTTTTTTTTTGCTTCTTCGTGCTCTGTTTTGTGTCTGTCTTATTTGTTCTAAAATTTAGGTACGAATTTGGATATTTTGCTCGTTTCAATATTTGTTTTTATGTTAAATTATCGTTTGTTGAATTGATATCTTTGTCTTCGTCATTTTTTATATTTAATTGATCCTTTTTTATTTAAAATTATAGTGTTTTGTTACAGTGTCTGTATGATTTTTTGAACTTTAGTTTCGTTCCCCATGTATATATTTCGGTTTTTTGAATGTCGTAATATGTTTTAGTTGATTTTGATATGCGTTTTGGTTTTCTCTTTGTTGAATCTTTGAAGTTTTGCCTGTGAACAGCTGTTTTATGTTGTTGCTATTGTTTTTGTTTAATAATCTGGTTTTTGTGAAGAATCTGTTTGTCTGAGGCAACATATGCCAGGTCCGGCAGAGTTCTTGGTTTTTGAAACTGAAGTTATGCCGGTTCCGGCATAACTTCATGAATTAAGTTAATTTATGCGTGTCTTGGTTTTTTGGTGTTGTCTTGTTAATAATTTTGGTTTTTATGCAATCTTATGTGTTTTGGTGTTGTTTTGTTAATAATGTTTTATTTTGCTTATGAAAATGAAAGTTTCCTCTAACAGCATACTTTGTGCTTTTGTAAAGTGAACTTCTGCCTCCTCCGGCATACTTTTCTAGTTCTTAACACTTGTATACTTGATGTTTTGCTTATGAAAATGAAAGTTTTCCTCTAACAGCATACTTTGTTCTTTTGTAAAGTGAACTTCTGCCTCCTCCGGCAGGCTTGTCTAATTCTTAACACTTGTGTACTTTTTTATTTTGCTTATGAAAATGAAAGTTGCCTCTAACAGCATACTTTGTTCTTTTGTAAAGTGAACTTGTGCCTCCTCCGGCAGACTTGTCTAATTCTTAACACTTGTGTACTTTTTTATTTTGCTTATGAAAATGAAAGTTGCCTCTAACAGCATACTTTGTTCTTTTGTAAAGTAAACTTCTGCCTCCTCCGGCAGACTTGTCTAATTCTTAACACTTGTGTACTTTTTTATTTTGCTTATGAAAATGAAAGTTGTCTCTAACAACATACTTTGTTCTTTTGTAAAGTGAATTTCTGCCTCCTTCGGCATACTTTTCTAGTTCTTAACACTTGTATACTTGATGTTTTGCTTATGAAAATGAAAGTTTGCCTCTAACAGCATACTTTGTTCTTTTGTAAAGTGAACTTCTGCCTCCTCCGGCAGGCTTGTCTAATTCTTAACACTTGTGTACTTTTTTATTTTGCTTATGAAAATGAAAGTTGCCTCTAACAGCATACTTTGTTCTTTTGTAAAGTGAACTTCTGCCTCCTCCGGCAGACTTGTCTAATTCTTAACACTTGTGTACTTTTTTATTTTGCTTATGAAAATGAAAGTTGCCTCTAACAGCATACTTTGTTCTTTTGTAAAGTAAACTTCTGCCTCCTCCGGCAGACTTGTTCAGAACTTTGCCTGATTATTTTTTGTCAACTGAAGTTACTGTAATTTCAAGTCTAAGTCATTGAGCATTGTATACTAATCAAATAGAACGTATAAACTAATCAAAATCAGAACAAAGCAATAAATTTGATCAATTCTATGTTGTTGAGTAAAATTATGATTTGCAATGTTGAATCTCAACTGAATATCAGTTGTTTAGTTCATAGAAGATGATTTGTTGTTATTTTCAAATATTAACAAATCTAAACTTAATAAAGCATCAAATTGAGTTGAATTACGTTCAATTGAAACACTATATATTATGTATTTATCTTTTCCGACGTTGTAGCAGCAAAATCAATGGAGATTTCTCCGATGAAATGTTGGAACGATGGAACGATTGAAAGGTTTGTTGTTGGAATGATGGATAGGTTTAATTGGATGTTTGGGGTTCGTTACAGACTTTCAGGTTTTTATATGTTATGGGTAGGGGTAGTAACGTCTTTTTCTTATTATCTTTTAGCTCAGAAGGGAAAATATTAAATACCACGCATTACAGGGGCAAACATTAAAGACCAGCGCATTTGAAGGGCATTCGCGCCAATTGCCCTTATTTCTAAGGAAAAGCTTGGGCTTCAAACCACGATTCCATATACATTGTAGGCTGATGAGGCCAAACTCCAAAACATCACCTTATACTCGATTCACGAAAGGGAAAACTACGTCCAAATACCATTCGGTCATTTAGTTTACAAAATATGTACATAGTATATAGGTAGTATATAAATTATAGAAGATATACATAGACTCTATATATCTATTCATATAATATACGTACTTATACATACCTATACCTTACCTATACAGCCAAAGTGTATAGGCTGTGTATACTTCAGCCATGTTTGGTAAACTAGATAGCCAAAGGATACATTTAGGTAAGTTTCCCTTCACAAAATCCATTTCTTTAGGATATAAAGCAATCTTCAATAATTACTTAGAAACTTACATTAAACAACTACAAGAACAAAACAAAAAAAGTTAAGGAATGCAATTTTGCCAAGATTAGTACATATTAGGGAAGCTTCGTGAAATAATGAAAGTTTTATCTTGTTTTCAAGGTGTGCTGCGAGTTTCTGTATTTCTCTCTTTCACATACACGGTTAAGAAAGGAGGAAAAAGAAAATAATATCCCAACACTTGTCAATATTGATTAATTACCATACATTTTCAAGTAGAAACACTTGTATTACAAGTTACAAAGCTTATTTAAACTCTAATCTGCAAAGGCCCTAACGACTATTCTGACATATTGTACAAACTGCAATGTATTACCAGTGGAGTATGCAGGATTTTGCAAGTAACGTTGCTTATCTATTGTCACATAGAATATGAAAATCTTTTGCAAGATCGTATCTATTTTTATTAAGAGTGTCTTTGCCGTTGCTAGAGCTAGTCACAACCAACAACAATAACAACAATATACCCAGTGTAATCCCACAAGTGGGAGAGTGTAGAGTGTACGCAGACCAAAGAGTTCAATTGGATCCTCTTGGTTGGACAATCGTACTGCAAATACATGGCAAAAGTATTTTTTTCCGTATCACATAAAATTTCGAATACTTTTGATATGAGGGAAGATTTATCATAGTGATAAGGATAGTTAAAATTTTTGTTTAAGTCGCGTGTTCGAAATTTTTTATATCCAACCCCTTACTAAAACTTCTGGTTCCGTCATTAATCTCAGCAACCATTCATCACAAATTATCTAATTATTATGATGAGTAGCCAAAGAAGCAGCTATTGACCACTCGTTGATGTTCTGATTATTAACTTTGTTGTGTCTAATCATCTTGATGAGAAGGTATATATATGAGTATCATTCGAAGAGGTCACCTGGCAAGCCAACAACTTGAAATGTGTAACTTACGTGTTGGGAGACAAAAGTGATTTGATTCATAATGGGAATTCATCACCTTCGAATGTTTGCGAAAAAGAATTAGCCTTTTTCCTATTTATTATTTTACATATGAAAGAATTGACAAATCATAAGCCCAAAAAGCTTTTATGATTTATGTATGTAGGTAACTCTGCCACATCAAAAACCAACAAAGAATTGATTCTCCCACCAGCTTCTCTGCCTCAAAGTTGAATGCTGGCCATTTAAATTCTAGTATATCAAAGAGGCATACACAGAATCTTCATAGAGATTATGGATAAATTGGAGCAAAAGTTGTTGTTAATCAATCTGTATTAGAGCTCATGATTAATTAAGATTCTTGCTTACCCTCAACACTCATGACTCATCCCCTTTAGCACTCACATGAAAAAGTAAGAAAAAAGAAGTGAAAAGTAGAGTATGGTATCTAATTGGTATAAAGAACAAACCATTTGTCACATTACATTATGGCTTAGAACAAGAAACCCATAATGATATAGGCAGGATGAAATGCGTGAAATACAGGTGTATGCATGCCTCCAGCTCTTATTATGATTCTCTTTTCCCACTTCGTGGGAATACCGAATACACACCTTTTGGTTTTGCATAAGGAAAAAAAAAAGTGAAGAAAAAGAAAAGAGAGTACAATGAAGATGCATAGTTGACTCGAAGACCGAAGGGTAAGTTCAAACTCGAAGCGGATCAAAAAAATTTAATATTTTGGTTTATGTTCAAAATTTTACCACAACTCATTCAATTGGTTGGTGGATTCAATATGCTTGTTTCATAATGTATTTAACACATATAATGGCTCGAGCCAAAACTGAATCAGATGAATTCATGTCTTACCTTCTACATCCGTCCTAGTTCAAACTAGTTGATTATAGTTCTTTTTTCAGATAAAAAAAGATAAAAGGATTTTGAGTAAATGTAATCTCTAAAGGCATGACAATTTTAGGTCACGTCCGCTTCTGCATTAATAGCTCTGTATGTAAAGAAGGTATGAACAGTTGGAGAAAACTGAAGGCAATGATGTGATCATGAATTACCACTACCCCACTTGGATGCGTTACATGACCTATATCATGGGCTACAAACTAGCATCCTTCCATTTAATATTTCAATATATCCCTAAAAGTTATCCAGTTTAATGCATTTAATTTTTTTCCCAAATGGAGGAACGTGATACCAACAACAACGACTAGTTATGAATTTCATTCAGCAATTCTTTAACACGGTACGTGCTCAAGACATGTGAAGCTCTGCCAAACTAGACAACTCGATCACTGAGGAGTAGAGGATTTGAATCTTGAATTTGAGGCCTACCAGGATTTGTGAACTGTATAAGATGCGACTTCCGCAGTTTAACAAAGGTATACTTGATAGTTGAAACTTAATGAGGAACTTTAGTAATTAGGTTGTCATAGTTTAGTCGGGGCAACTTTAGATTATTCAAATTAATTAACTAGTCACTAGTTGGAGTAATGAATTGATGGACCCTCTGATTAGTAAATGCGACAGCAAGACTGTATAATTCATCCATAAGTGGGGCCAATTATTAGGCAAAGGAAAGCGACTTGCATTTACAATGTATTATTTTCTCCCATCTGCTAGCACTTTCACTTTTTGATGTGGATTTGTTTTTATTAATTAATAACAACCCCCACTTTCACCCGCTGCTTTCTTATGATTTAATTTTTCCATGAAGCTCTTGTATTTATTGGAATAATAAAACATGATTAGTTTTTTCCACTTTAGAGGTTCTTTTTGTGGAACAAAATTAAATTAACTATTTTTCCGTGTCAAATTGAATGTTAATTGGACTTTGAATGAATAATATATCAAGAATATGAAAGTTGAATTGCTTTATTATTTGTTCAAGAAACAAGTGGATAGTATGAAAAGCTTCTAGCTTCTTAGAATAAAGTAAAACAAAGAAAAGCAGTTTGAAAGAAAAACGGGATTTTGTCTCCTCTTTTTTGTTAGAATTGTATAATCAAAAGTTCATTTTTCTTTTTCATATTTCCATTCGCCTAATAGAAATGTGAGTGATTTGAGCGTTGTAGTGTAACTCTTTTCTCTTTCGACCACTTTCTACTGATTACTGACTTTGGTGTGTGGTGATTTTGTTTCCATATATTTTACTCTTAAATTTGATTTAGTTAGTTCCTACCTGCATGTCGCGTTCAACTTTGTCTCTTACTTTTAATTAAATAGCAAACTTTTGGTCCATAAATGAGATATAATTCGCTTGCGTCTTCACAAAAAAAATTAACGACAGTGGTTAGTATGTCTATTCAAGTACAAAATTGAAGACAACCACAATCCATGAAGTACGAGCAGAAAAGGCATCAATATAACAATAGACCAACAAACACTTTACTATCACTCAGAACCAATGAATTAATTATATGTTTACATGCAAGCAAAAAGAGAAAAAAACGTATCAACAAGTGAAACAGAAAGAGGGCAAAGAGTTCGATAGGATATTTTGATATTTAGCCAATTAGCCCCATCTAGAAGGAGAGTTGATTGATGTTGTGTTGGATAATATGATAGGCTCAAAATTTAACGTTACTTTCGAACTAGATGTTGGTACAACGTAAAGATCTCATGGGCCCACTTCTATAACCAATTTGCTTCTTAGGAGCAGTAATACAATGGTTGTCGTTTCCAACCTAGTTGACCATCAAATTTACTTTTATCACCTAACCTTCTGACAAAGTACCAAACCATATTCATAGAGTTATGACAAGCCATCTAATATATCCCCACAAAACCTATGATTGTATCATATTTCTACTTGCCTGTTTATTAGCTACTGCTTAATGCTTCAAATTTCTTTGATTGTGACTGTAACAAATAAGGGATACTAGATTTTCACAACACATATTTGTTCAAAGCACGTTTCCGAATGAATCGCTATTTGATTATTTGTAGATAAATTTTTTCACTATCAATCATTCAGAAAATAACTGCAGCTAAATATAAGTTAAACTCGCAATATGCAAATACTAAACTTTATTATTGATAGAGGTTGTGCATTCACCTAACAATATATGAGAGACTTGATTGTTTACCGGTTCCCTGATGCAGTGCAGTAAGTAAATAACACAGGATATTACCGTGAAAAATTCCTTGCCCAAGGGATTAAAAACCATGACCTACCACATAGGATTTCAACTTCACTACACCGAGCAACTTCAGATTACAACTCTTGCAATTTAGGAATTTAACTCACATAATCCCTCAACCCTTACAGTACCCCTACTGCAAGGAACTTATGACTACCTCTAGCCAAACCACTAATACACCTAGACTAACTCTAGCCTAGTGTGTCACTCAAATGCTTGTGAAGATTCACTTCCTACAAGCAGCCTTTGAGAGTTCAACAGTTTTTTACTACATCCAGCCAAACACACTAAAACACCATGACTAACTCTAGCCAAGGTTACCGCTCAATAGAATGAAGGTAAACTACCGATGCAAAACTACTGAGAATTTAGAGTACCTACAACAACTTCCTTTTGAGAAGAGTAGGTTTACAAGTTTAAGAACAAAAGAACAAAAACTTAACACTCCTAGAACTTAACACAGCTTCAGTTGTAGAAGAACAGGCCCTTGGATTTGTTGAAGCTTTGTTCGTGAACACACCTTGATATGTAGAGACTTGCACTTTTAGATCTGAACAATTTCTGGATTTTGCAACAATCAAATCTTCACTTTAGCATGATGTTTGAATATGTAGAGAAAGAGTGAAGATGACAGCCCATAAAGCAACTTTGCTGATGTATGCTGCTCTGTTGTACTGATACAGTGACAGCAGCTTTATAGCTGTAGAATTGACTGTGCGACACTTCGGGAGACCTGGTCTTCTTATCATCGTAACTGGTTCCTCGAGTAGGTTTATCAAGTCATCAAAACAACAAAACACAAGGTATCATGGCTTATCAATTTCCCCTATTTTGGATGATGAAAAACACATAGGTTGTATTCCACTTGAGGACCAGTTCCCACTTGTTCCCCCTGAGAACCAGGCCATAGCAACAAACACATAGGTTGCATTTCCCCTGAGGACCAGTTCCCACTTGTTCCCCCTGAGAACCGGGCCATAGCAACAAACACATGGGTTGCATTTCTCCTGAGGACCAGATTCCCACTTGTTCCCCCTAAGAACCAGGTTATAGCAGCAACCACATAATCCAAATAATTTCCCCCTTTTGGCATCATAGAAAAAAAATGAACTAGTCAAGCAAACTAATCAACTCAGAGCCACAAGAACAATATAGCATGAGATGTAAGAAAACTAGTCAAGCAAATAATCAAGCAAGGCATGTAGGCAGGTCAGAAAGTGTATGAAAATATAGATTGTCATAGGTGTCAATTGTCAAATAAAATCAAACTTAAAATAGGGAGGAAAGATGTTGACATAAAGAAACTAGGGAAGCTGGAGATCTTAGGAGCGTTGAGTCAAAGCAGTCAGAAGTTTATCCACGCATTCACTATGGACACGCTGGTCCTGGAGCATCTGGTCCTTGAGCTCATCTACTTTCTGCGTCAATCTCTCATTTTCTACTTTGAGCTTCTCAATCTCACTTCTTGCAGCCTTTAAAGCACATTGAGAGCACTACAAAAAAAGGGTAACTTCGGAGGTTGAAAGTTGCAATTCGCAGGGGTTTTAGCCTCCACTAATTGCTTGAGGAGGCTAAAACCCCCGTAAATTGCAACTTTCAACCTCCGCAAATTACCCTTTTTTGTAGTGGAGCCAGTAGCTTTCTCTTTCTCAGTTAGTTGCACCTGAAGAAGAGAATTCTTGGCCTTGATTTTTTGTAATTCAGCAGTGATCCTCTCCATTGCCTTAAGCAGAGTTGAGATTATGGAAGTACTTCCAATGCCATCTTTCCTAGGTACATAATCACATTCTTTTAAGGTGGCTATGGAAAACATATGCTTCTTGGATCCCTTTGTAGCTTTGTTAGTCTTAAACTTAAAGTGTGCAAACACTTTGGTCAGAAAGAATCCATTGGGAAGCCCATGTTTTTCGTCTGGTGCATTCACCACTTTAATTATGTACTTAATCAAGATTGTATGAAGGTTTATGGATTAGAAATTAGCCAATGCCTCTATAAGCACCAGGTCTGCAATGGAGGCAATGGTGCGACCCTCAGTCCTGGGAAGCAGTACTTTGCTGACCAGTTCAAACAAAAGTTGGTACTCTGGTTTTAGCACTTTCTTGTTGAGTCTTACCCTTGGACCTGCATCTTTTACTACCTCTTTGGCAATCATGATTTTGAAGTTGCTTAAAGCTTCCATTTTGCCTTCAATAACTCTCATTCCTTCTGTAGGAACTTCCATAATTGCTCCAAGTACCTCTTTAGTCAACTCGAGTATAGTTTTACTGACCGATGAAAAGAGAGTGTCATGGTCATCTGAGTAGTGGAGTTTTTCAAAGAACTCAACCACCTGTGCTTCATAGACACTTGGAATTGGTGGGACAAAGACCCCATTTCTGAAACTCAATGATTTCAAGCAGTCCTCTCATTCCAAAGTTGTCAGCGATCTCACGATCAAACACCCTACCCAGCAACACCTTTTGTTTCTTCAGATTTTCTCTCATTTCCTTTTCCCCTTTGCTTCTTTGAGGAGCATGACTCCTTATTGTTTTTGTTTTTTCTCCTTTTTGAAAGGTTGGATTCCTCTATCGACTTATCACCCTCAACCTGAGTGACTCCCTTTCACTGGTCTTTCTCTTTTTAGAGGTTTTCCTTTCAAGAGAAGCATCGTCCCTTTCTTCCTCTAAATCTTCATCACCGTCATTTGCAGCTGCAGTTTCCAAGTCTATCGGCTCTACTTCATCGATCAAACAACTTTTTACCAGAGAACTTCTAGTCCTTTTGGTACCTTTTGCTTTATTTGCCTTAAGAGCTGAATTTAGAGCCATTTTTTCAACCTTTTTTCTTAGTCTGGTTCTAGGAGCTGTTCGAGTAGATGAAGTTTTTACTGTGGATGCATATTTACTCTTAGATCGTTTTCTCATCCCAAAAGCAAGTGGTACCTCGTCTTCATCAGATTCGTCTTTATAAGCATTGTGACCGTGATCCCTTTCAGGGGAATTCGGCCAAAAGTACAGCATCATAGGATACAGGTTCAGAGCTAATGACTAAGTCTAAGTTTGCACTGGAAGAACCTGGTGCCTTATCCTTCACAGAAATTGTCTTGATTTCGAATTCATACCTTGTTGTGTTGAAGGATAAAGTGTCTCCTTTACTTCTTCGGAAGCCCTTACACCCCTTAATTTACTCCAGGTGTTTGCAAAATCTGCCATGAGAGCCCCATCTCTATCCAACTCACTAGATCGATTCTAACCTATCCCAGAAATGGTGCCATCTACTTTTATGGGATATTCTTCCACCTCTTTATGACATTCAGAGGAAGGAGAGTTACTTTTTTGCACATTACTGGCTTCTTCAGTTTCTTTGTTGATTTTTGCAGATTGCTTCCCCTTGTCACTCACAGTCTCTTCCTTATGCATGAGTTGAGAGACCAGATTTTCGTAACTTTGACTTGAATTTTTTGTTTTCTCAATGGATTGACTAGTAACTTCTACTCCATTGTCTTGTCCTTCCATGTCATCAGTATTCTGGAAGTATTTTGAGACAGACATTATATGCTCGCTACTAACATAGTCAGGCTTTTCAATAGGGTCTGACATCTTTGATTGAGGTACTGATATTTTGGAGTTGCAATTTGTGACAGGAGACTCACAGGAAGTGATGATGGGACTTTGATCTGAGAGAGTTTGGGGTTTTTGGGAAGAAGTAGGCTGGTTCGATTCGGATAAAATTCTGGCTTTGGATGGTGAAGAGGTAGGGTCTGTTTCAACAGGCGCTTGAGTGGTGACTTCTTCGTTAGACATTATAAGATATGATTGGAGAGGATGAAGAAGGTTCTGCGAAAGAGAGGGAGAGAGAGAGAGAGCAGGTTTGAAGTTTGAGAAGGAGATATGGAATGAGTTGAGATTTTGATTTCAAGTAAGAAAGGGAAGGTAATATTATTTTAAGGGTATTTGATTTGGTAGAGTGACGATTGGGTCGAGTTGCGAGCCATTTGATCGAAATGGTTTAGAAGAGGTGTAAAACCTTTGAAGATTTAAAAAAAAAATAAAAAAATTAGTGACTTGGCACTTAAATGACAATTCAATTTCATACAGGTGCTGAAAAGACTACTAACCTGAGTTTTAGAGACCGGATCTCTTAGAGATTAGGGCGGACACTATCTCCTCTTGTCATTGCCATTGTAGAAAGGAAAGAGCTTCTTCTAGAACTGCTATTTGATCAGTGTTAGCAACCTGGTCATTCATACTGCATAGAATGCTTACCTTGTTGAATAAGTTCATGCACTCAGCAACTAGGCTCAGAGACATCACACTTTCTTGAGAGGCAGGAGGGATCATGTTCATTTCAACATGGCGTCTTTGATTTCATATCTTCTTCAGTAGTTGCCATTTTCAAAAATAGGGAAGGTGTCGTTTAATCACTCACACTTTCCTTAGGAACCCTTAAGTGAGAAGAATTTTCTTCATTTATCAAAGGATAGTCGAAGTTTCATATATTGCCTTTTGACTGTCCTCTTCTCACTCAAGTCTTCTGGCTGGACTACTGACTCCGATCAGGAACGCATACAGAATTAGGTCCTTTGGAGTGGTAAATATGATGAAATAGGTGTCCTCTTCTCCATTCAAGAAGGTCTTCTCCTTCCTAGTGAGGACCAGATCCCTCCTTTCTTGTCTTTTGCTTAGCAGTGTCCTCATACCTCTTCATCTCAGCTATAGGATCCACTTTGGTTTGCTCAATATAGTTCTCTTGTTCATTCTAAGCTTTGATTGCTATCTCTTTTTTCTCAAAAGGTGTATCATCAGTTCTTTGATATGGTTATTTAGAAGAAAGTTTCTCTAGTAACTTTCTCAACTTGCTCTTGTAAATCTACGATGCAAACGACCATATCATCCCTTTCTTGTTTAGAGTTGTCAAGTTTCTCAGATAGCTTCTCCTTTTCTTTAGTGAGTTTACGAAGCTCATTTATCAGATCTTTTACCAAGGAGATTAGCCTTTTACGGGAGTGACCTTTCGGTTTGGTTTGATCATCAAGAGGGTCTTTCACCTTTTCTTTGGTTTAATTTTCAGCGGAAGAGTTCTTCAAAAGACTAAGATTCGAATCACTCGTTAAGGATTCATTGTTAACTCCAGACTTGGGTGCATCACTTGAGTCCGCTTCATCTTCATATTCCCTCATCGAGTCTCTCCATGTGGTAAGAGCCTGCCTCATTAAGTTTCCAGTTTCCTCATTTCTTCTGAGCTTTTTATCGAGCACCAGATTTCTTGTAGCTGTCTTGTTGGAGTTGTCTTGGAGATTTTCATTGTGACTTTTCTTTTTCAGGGACTCAGCAGCTCTTCGAACAATTCTTTGGAATCTGTATGAGATATGCTATTTCTAGTTCGTCATCTTCATTTGACTTACTTCTTCCCTCAACATTCAAATTCTTTCTCTTCTTTTCTTTGTTTAGTAGATCAGTAGATCAGTCATGTGGACAATCCTTTCTAGGTGTTAACCTTTTAGAAAGAACCTGCTCTGATACCAATTGATAGAGGTTGTGCGCCCACCAAACATATATGAGGGATCTAGTTTTTTACCGGTTCCCTGATGCAGTGCAGTAAGTAAATAACACAGGATTTTACCGTAGAAAACTCCTTACTCAAGGGATTAAAAATCACGACCTGCCACGTAGGATCAACTCCACTACACTATGAAACTTCATATTACAACTCTTGAAATCTAGGAATTAACTCACATAATCCCTCCACCCTTACAGTACCCTTACTGCAAGGAACTCTTGACTACTTCTAGCCAAGCCACTAATACACCTAGACTAACTCTAGCCTAGTGTACCACTCAAACGCTTGTGAAGATTCACTTCCTACAAGCAACCTTTGAGAGTTTAACACTGTTTGACTACCTCCAGCCAAACACACTAATACACCTTAACTAACTCTAGCCAAGGGTACCACTCAATAGAATGAAGGTAAACTACCTATGTAAAACTACTGAGAATTCAGAGTATATAAAACAACTTCCTTTTGAGAAGAGTAGGTTTACATGTTTAAGAACAAAAGAACAGAAACTTAACACTCGTAGGACTTAACACAACTTCAGTTGTAGAAGAACAGGTCCTTGGATTTGTTGAAGCTTTCTTCTTAAACACACCTTGATGTGTGGAGACTTGCACTTTTAGATCTAAAAAATTTATGGATTTTGCAACAATCAAATCTTCACATTAGCATGATCTTTGAATATGTAGAGAGAGAGTGAAGATGACAGCCCATAAAGCAACTCTGCTGCTGTATGCTGCTCTGTTGTACTGATACAGTGACAGCAACTTTGCAGCTGTAGAGTTGACTTTAAGACACTTTAGGAGACCTGGTCTTCCTATCATCGTAACTGGTTCCTCGAGTAGGTTTGTCAAGTCATCAAAACACCAAAACACAAGGTAGCATGGCTTATCAATTATCCTTAAATACTACTGGTGTTTGACCTAAAATACATATATTTAATCATTATTTACCTCACATTTTAGTACCTTTATTGTCTTTTGAAGTATATATTAATTCTAGTGATTGTGCTTATATTGGTGTATTGTGATGGTTGGGTGAGTTTTTAACTATTTGGAGCTAAATCAGAGTTAAACGAGCATTGAAACCCCCAAAAATGAGCCGGGGTAGGATTCCACTCATCACCGGGGGTCACTTTCAACGCTTAGTCATATTTTAAAGATGTTTCGGATAGAGCCATAAGCCAACATCGCGTTGGTGGCCAATAGAAAACACCCTACAAAAGTTTTATCAGGCTAGCCGCGCCACCCTTGGTTTTATGCCCAAAATGTATTGTCTCGCTACCTCCTTTCCACCCAAGGGTGCCGCTCCTAAAATCATCAATTTTCCTGATTCAACTAGGATATTTTAATGAGCCCATTCTTTTTTGTACTCTATAAATACTTCTTAAACACGGTGTTTAGACAACTTTTGACTTCAGAAGATCTAGGAGCCATCGTGGGAGTTTATTGAGATTACTTTTTCTTTTCCATACTATTAGTTTTTATGTTTCTTTGGATGCTTTGTTATTTTTCTTCCATGTCTATGTGGAGCTAAACTTCACATTTTAGGGTTTTGGTTCTTTAATACTATTGTTGTTTGGATATTGATTTGGTTTCATGATTTATCATATTAGTTTATTTATTCGATCCTGCACTTCTTTATTTGATTGCTTGTTCACCAATTGAATATTATATACGAATCTAGATAGTCCATAACCGTAGATCGTTTTGATCTCATTGATAACATAAAATCCGCTATTCGTTTAGTTAAAATTCATTATGTGTTTTCTTTCTATTTTAATTAGTTTAGAAAGAAGACTTCAAGTTTAATCTTTATATTGATAATATAGGGCACGTGATGTGGATCAAGTGAAGTGCATCAAGGACGAGCATGGCAAAGTATTGGTAGAGGAGGCTCACATTAGACGGAGATGGCAGTCATACTTCCACAAACTCTTGAATGAAGAAGGGGACAAGGACATTATGTTGGGAGATTTAGAACATACAGGGAGGCGTCACAATTTTGGATATTGCAGGATCATTAAGGTTGAGGAGGTTAAGGGTGTTGTTCGTAGGATGCGCAAGTGAAGAGCGACCGGACCAGACGAGATTCCTAGGGAATTTTGGAAGATTGCAGGCTCGGCAGGTTTGGAGTGGTTGACTAGGTTGTTTAATGTCATCTTTAAGACGGAAATGATGCCAGAAGAATGGAGGTCGAGTGTAATGATCCCTCTATACAAGAACAAGTGTGATATCCAGAGTTGCAATAACTATAGAGGTATCAAGCTGCTAAGCCATACTATGAAAGTGTACGAAAGGGTGGTGGAGATGAGGGTGAGGAGAGGCGTATCTATTTCAGAGAACCAGTTCGGGTTCATGCCAGGACGCTCAACTACAGAAGCCATCCATCTTGTAAGGAGACTGGTAGAGCAGTATAGGGAGAGGAAGGGGGACTTACACATGGTATTCATCGACCTAGAAAAGGCTTACGACAAAGTTCCAAGGGAGATCCTATGGAGATGCTTGGAGGCTAAAGGTGTACATGTGGCGTACATTAGGGTGATCAAGGACATGTATGAGGGAGCCAAGACCAGGGTAAGGACAGTAGGAGGAGACTCAGAGCACTTCCCAGTTATGATGGGGTTGCATCAAGGATCAGCTCTTAGTATGTTTTTATCGCCTTGGTGATGGATGAATTGACGCGGCAAATTCAAGGTGAGGTGCCGTGGTGTATGCTTTTCGCGAATGACATAGTCCTGATCGACGAGACTCGTAGCGAAATTAACACTAAGCTGGAGGGTTAGAGACAGACTCTAGAGTCTAAAGGGTTCAAGCTGAGTAGGACCAAGACAGAGTACTTGAAGTGCAAGTTCAATGAATCACCTCAAGAGGCTGGAGTGGAAGTGAGGCTTGGTACCCAGGTCATCCAGAAGAAAATTAGTTTCAAGTATCTTGGGTCTATTATACAAGGCAGTGGGGAGATTGACGATGATGTCACACATTGTATTAGGGCAGGGTGGATAAAATGGAGGCTCATTTCCGGAGTGCTATGTGATAAGAAGGTGCCATCACAACTTAAGGGCAAGTTCTACAAAGTGGTGGTTAGACCGACTATGTTGTATGGGGCAGAGTGTTGGCCAGTTAAGATCTCTCGCATTCAAAAGATGAAAGTTACCGAGATGAGAATGTTGAGATAGATATGTGGGCACACCAGGAGTGATAGGATTAGGAATGAGGCTATCCAGGACAAGGTAGGAGTGGCCTCGGTGGGAGAAAAGATGCAAAAAGGGAGACTGAGATGGTTTGGACATGTGAAGAGGAGAGAAACAGATGCCCCAGTGCGGAGGTGTGAGAGGTTGGCCATGGATGGTTTCAGAAGAGGTAGAGGTAGGCCGAAGAAGTATTGGGGAGAGGTGATTAGACAGGACATGACGCAGTTACAACTTATCGAGGACATGATCTTAGATAGGAGTGTATGGAAGACTCAGATTAGGGTAGAAGGCGAGTAGATAGTATCGTTTATCCTTTCATATTAGTAGTCGCACTATCGCGATATAAGTTCTTGTGCTTTGATTTTTGCTACTATCTGTTATTTTCTGTACTTTGATTATCTTATTTTATCTGTGATAGCTACCGCCCCTTTGCAAACTGCTTCATCATGGCTTAGTCGCTTTCGTTATTCTCATTTCTATATCGCTTTGAATTTCTTGGCCTTATTTGATCTCTTTTTATGCTTTCTATTGAGCCGAAGGTCTTTCAGAAACAGCCGTCCTACCTTGGTAGGTGTAAGGTCTGTGTACACTCTACCCTCCCCAGACCCCACGCTGTGGAATTTCACTGGGTTGTTGTTGTTGTTGTTGTTGTTGTTGTTGTAATTAGTAAATAGTTAATCACAAGTTTTTGTGGGTTCGAGTACTCTACCCTTATCACTTTATTACTTGTATAAGCATGTATTCTTGTGTATGCGTTTGAAGGCAACAATAGTATAAACCGGTATACTTGTGTGCATTTGGAAGCAACAACTACTAGTATGAGTCAGTAAATACCGAATGATAGTGTTTGAACTTCAAGTAACATATGCAAATATTAATTGGAATGTGTATTTCAAATAAAGTAATGATTTCACTCACACACTATCAATTATCATCAACTCTTTCTAAGTGAAGTTTCAATCCAACACAACTTCAAATTCCAAAACCTTTTCATTTCAACCTCAGCTTAAATTACTCTGTTTTAAACTTCAAACAAATATTATCCAGACATCTACCAAACTCTTTGATGTTTCAGCATGCAATAAAGTGGAAATAAGTTTTGTTTCATCGTCTCATTTGCAAAGAATTCGAGTGTTCAAGCTACAATAATTAGGAGCCGTTTGGACATGATTTGAAATCATGAGATGAAATCACGATGATTTGAAGTTGAAGTTTTGTTTGGACATGTAATTTGAATTTCTTAAGTTATATTTTTTCTTATAGACATAAAAATCCCATGTGTTTTGAAAACCATCAAAATTTTCCTAATTCTTATACAATCTTACCAAATGAGCAAGTCATAGTTCATAACAAAATTAATACGCTACTAGAAGGCCTTTCTACATCAATTGATCAAACTTTAGTTCCATAAAATGAAAAATTGAACATGAGTTGTAGTGTAACTACTCTTTAAATCCTCCCACATGGTTGATAAGAGTAAAATTGTTATAAATATACTACCCACTTGTAGATCTTTTAATCTTTGATACAAATGATTGGTAAATATGATTGGTAAATATATATACCAACTTATGGATCTATTTTTACAAAATATAAACTTATGGATCAACTTTTACATTTAAAAAAATTGAAATCCCAAATCATGCTTTTTTGGATGATTTGGGATTTCATCTCATGAGATGAAATCGCAAGTCCAAACGCCTACTTAGACTCAATATATTTTCTTATACATCAAATATAGGACATTTTGTATCTCCAATACTTAAGATCTAACAGTTATATTCGTTTACCCGAAAACTGGCACAGTTGAATTTGTAAGAGGTCAAGGACACGTGGATCAATGTGACCAAAATGATAAGATAATTAGCAATAGAAGTTAGTGTAAAATGTAATTGAAAACGATAAGTTTGCATAGCGGGGGCCTTGAAGAAGCTTTGAACTAGGAACTCCGGGCAAGCCTGCATTTGTAACCTTGCTAAGTTGAACTTAGAGCAATGAGAAACTAATAAGAATGTAAGTGCAAAGTATTTCTAATATATAATTTCAGATGTCCTTACAATGAAATGAGAGTTCCTGTTTATACTTGAACTAAGTGGTACACGTTCCATGAATTATGCCCCTCTTAATATTACAAATTAATACTGTAGTAATGGTGGACAATAAAAGTTGATAATGACACTTATTAATGCTCCATGGAAGGCTCAAAGTCTTTGTGTAAGGTTTGACCATTGGCCTTTGAATGAAACCTCTTCAACTACGAGTCCTCCGGGATGAGGAATTTTATCGAGTCTCCAGAGCAATGTGAATACCTCCGGGGACGTTACATGCTGACATAGATCCAATTCATCCTTAGCGATACGTGTCAATATAGCATTCGTCTAGTTGCATCCTACGAATTTTCCCCAATACAATATTTAATATAGGACTTTTATATTCAAAAACTTAAGATATATAATCGTTATGTTTAGACTTTCTAGTAATTAAAATATTAAAATCACATCTCTACAGATGATAAAGCAAAATTATATGGAGAGTTCATGTGAGTTGCCCGTCTTTTAGGTCAATTGATCTGGATATTCTAGGTTGGACTCAGTCCAATAATTACTATATCCAGAGTAATCATACACCTCTTTTTTCTAGTACTTTTCTAGAAATTGAGAAATATTAAACCTTTTTTTAAAAATTTCACCTAGTTTTGGTACTTGTCTTGGCCTGGTTAATCTAGAGTTAGCCTATAAAGAGGAAAACACTTCATAGTAAGATCTTTTTCATTCTCTGAACTCGAATATGAGATATCCAGTAAGAAGATGAAATAATTATATTCTGGTAGTAAGCAAAGGACACAAGTGGTCATCTCACACAAACTATTGACAGCCGGATGACGAAGCTTAAAAGACGTAATTTAGTCTTTTTAAAATAATTTCTTTTTGAAATCTTTTTTAACTAATTCCAGCATGTATAGAAACTGTATCATTGTTGTATAGAATATGTATTATACGTATAGAAACTGTATCATTGTTGTGTAGAATATGTATCCCTACAATATACATTTGGAAAATGTATCATTGTTGTATAATTTGTGTTTAATAAATGTATAATCAACGTATATTTACTAATTGTATACATATTATACAATTATTTTACACAAATTATACATGTTTTGGGATATATTTTGAAGGCACAGTCAATGTATACTTACTAATTATACACATATTATACATGTTTGGGTTATTTATTGAAGGCTCAATATGAATTTTTTCGTCTCATATTTGTTTCTTTTTTGTGGCAAGCTTAGTCGCCACAAAATGTGTAGTTCTTGTGGTGACCCCCTGGAGTCGTCACAAAAAACCTTTAGCAACAGCAGTACATGCGCTACCTTTAGTGGTGACTTTTTGATCATTTGCATCGACTTTAGTCGCCACAAAAAAGTCTGATCTCTTGTAGTTATTGGACCGCTGGGCTAGCGGTTGTCAGCATTTTGGACCGAAGTCCATTTCGCGACATTAAGGTAAAAAAATGGGTCATTCGCACAAATGCCCTATTTCGTGGGTGGTCTTTAATTTTTACCCCTCAAATTGCTGGTCTTTAATTTTTGCCCTTTGACACTTTAAGTGGCGGAAAATACTCCTGAAATTCTGGGTTCGAACCCCAGCAGAGTATTAAAAAAAATCGCAAGACAGAATTTCGTAGCAAATTATGTCTATTTGGGCAGAAGTTATGCCTAACTTCTGTAGAAACACAGCAAAGTAAAAAACAAAACTCATAAGGTAAGGTTTTATAGCAAACTATGCCTATTCGGGATAAAGTTATGCCTTAAGGCTTCTGTAGAAATTAAGTTATCCTACAGAACTATGAGTTAAGACATAGTTTCTATAAGTTATTTCTTCGGCATAGCTTTACCCCTTGTCCGGTATAGTTATGTAGGATTCTACAGAAGTTAGGCTTTAAGGTATAACTTTGCTACAAAATTTTGTCTTGCGAAAATGTTTGTTTTTGCCTCTGCTGGGGTTTTTACCCGAATCTCTGGTTTCATAGACTAGTGAATAAGGATACTTTGGCCCAAAAAAATTCATTAAATGAGAAGTAGGGGCAAAAATTAAAGACCACCGATTTGCGAGGCAAAAATTAAAGATCAGCCCATATGAAGGACAATCCACGCAATTTTTCGAACTTAGGCAATTAAATTTTTTGATGGTCACACAGTATCCTTTTCCCGTAAAAATATCGTCAGACAACTTGCAAGCTAAAGATGAAGTCACCATAATGGTTGAGGATATCGTAAAACTAAACCTGTCAACCGGGCCGATTGAACCGGTTGTAACGAGTGATTGATAAACCAGCCTCGGACCCGGATTTATGCTTCCCGATTGACGGGTACCTGTTTGAGATGAGCCAGTTACTGGTTGGCCAAAATGAGACCGGTGGATCCGGTTGGCCCCCGATTTTTTTTTTTTAAATTCAGCCAAACTAGCTGTTATGGGTCATTACCCAATGGACCAGTTTGCAGAAATGGCCATTGGCAACGGCCAAATTTTGGTGGAGTGCCCCCCTTCCTCCCCCCCCCCCCCCTAACTTTTATTTTTAACACTTTAATCCCTCCCCATTTTATTTTCATCCACATCAATTCTCTCTACACTTTTCCTCAATTTGTAGTTATTTTGCAACAACTAGGCACTTTAAAATTACACTTTCTCTCAATTATACACTATAAAGTTTCTTTCAAGTTTTAATTTTATATTTTTCAATTATACAAACAAAGTGTTGGGGGAGTTGGCGATTTTGCAACTATCCGAAGTAGCATCAAAGCTTTGGTAGATTTGCAATTCTAGCCGCCTTCAATTAAACGTTTGTATTATCAAAATTTATTCCGGCAATTTGGTACCTTCGTTCCAACTCTACCTTTAATTTTCGCAATTTAATTTCTTGCAATTAATTTTCTTGTGATTTATTTGCTTGCGATTTAATTTCTTGCTATTTAATTATGAAGAGACGAGGCTTCTTTGGTGGTAGTAGTAGTAGTGGTAGGGGGAGGGGGAATATGGATGAAACATTTGTGGGTGAAACACCTAATATAGGTTATGACATTAGTGAAAATAATTCAATTTTAGATAGCGATGTAATGGAACACCGATTTGGCCCAACCTTTCATCAAGTTAATGATGATGAAACACAATCACCGGAACATCCGATAGGAGATACACAAGCATAACAATCACAAACACAAGATGCACCGCCAAAACCTGCTCGTAAGCCAACCTCTAAAGTTTGAAATTACATGACTAAAGATAGGGAGAAAGAAATAGTCACATGTATTATATGTAATAAAACATTTCAATTCAGGTGTAGGAACAATAAGGATGGGGGAACGGGTTCACTATCGAGTCATTTAGCAGCAAAACATAAGGATGTTTGGGGAGCGAACGAATTCCGAGGGTATTCAAAAAACAATAGATCCACATACCGAATTTTTTTTTAGTTACAACAAGAAGGAAGACTGTATAGAGATAGCTAAAATGGTAGCTTATGATGCTTTATCATTTTCCTTTCCTTCGAGACCGGATTATATTACTTATATTCAATGTAGTTATAATTCGATGTTTGAGGGTATTCCTAGAAGTACTTGTAGAGCAGATATTATTGATTTATATAAACAGTATAGATTTTATTTGCGCCGTGTACTTAATTGTTTAAATTGTAATGTTTCCCTTACCGCCGATCTTGGTCTTAGTGTTAATAAGTTAGATTTTTTTTGCTCTTACATGTCATTGGATAGATGATAGTTGGGTGGTGCAAAAAAGAATTATAGCTTATATATATGATGAAGGGAAGGGTCGTCATGACGATAAATTTTTAGCGAAGGGAATAACAACTACTATGAACCTTTTTAACATTTACAAAAAAACACTTTGTATTGCTTTAGATAATGCTTCTAACAACACATCGGCTGTTGGCCTTATAAGAAAGGAATTAAACCCTCCACGAGAAAATATTTTCCATTTGAGATGTAGTTGTCACATTTTAAACTTGATTGTTAAAGATGGTCTTAAGTTATTTGATGATCCTATCCAAAAGGTTAGATATGCGGTTGCTTTTCTTTTTTGTAATGCCAATAGGGCTAAAATTAGAGATTTTAAGATTCAATGTGTTAGTGTTGGTCTTACACCTAAGAAAATTCAAGTTAAAGTTGAAACTAGTTGGAACTACACTTACATTATGTTGCAACAAGCATATGATTATAGGGTTCCCATACAAAATACTCACAACAATCACAATGAGGAGATGAGTGAGTGGTAGTAATTCTGATTGGGAAGATGTTGTGAATGTTTAGGACTTTTAGAAAAAATTTATAATGCTACTCTTGCTTTTTCTAGACAATTCTATCTCGCGGTTACCGGAATTTTAGCATACTTAGCCGAATAACTAGAGTTTTATATGAGTATAGGGAAAAACCGGGTTATCAAGCGGCTATTCATAGTATGAAGGAAAAAATTAAGAAGTATTATTTTCCCATCCCAACTTTATTTATATTGGGTTCTATTCTAAATCCTTGTCTTAAAACTTGTTTTACCGTTGAGTTAGTTAGAAAAATTTATTGTTTTTAGATATTACTATCGAGGAACCATCTTTATTTGAGGTCAAGAAAGTGGTAGATTTTGAGCTTAAAAAGGTTTTTACACATTATTTTAAGTTGGAAGCAGTGTTTTAAAAGGCGGGGGCGTAAGGCGGGGCGTTTTACATACGCCTCGACGAGGCGTAAGCCTCGAGGCACGGGGCGTAAGCCCCATGGGTATTTAAATTTTAGTATTTCTTAAAATAATATAATTACAATAAATATTTTTAAATAGGTAAAATTACATAAAAAAATAAAAGAAAACTGTAAATAAATGAAATATATATGTGTGTGTGTGTGTGTGAGCGCGGGCGCGCGCTTGATCCTCACAAAAAAAAATGATCAAAGCCCATTATACACCGCTTATAACTTATAATTATATATAACATAATTTTACAAGTATAAACAATACAATGAAATAAAAGCTATTATGAAATGCAAAACAATTCTAACATTTTAACTTTCAAACATGGAAAAAAACACAGTTTCTTAAAACACTATTACTATCATACTATTCATTTTATCTCCCTATAAGCATAATCAATAAAATTTATCAATATTACAATTAAAACATAACTTCTTCATGAACAAAAAATAAAATTATATGATAATTCTGATACATAGGACCTATGACCAATGACAAGTGAAAATGTACAATTCCGCTATGTGTGTTTTTTAAAAAAAATAAGTGATATTCACCCTCACGACCTTCTCAAATAGTAAATATCCACTACTACGACTTGTTATATGAGTTACACCCAATCTTCTATTTCTATAGATGAAAAACTATTAAGTATCATTATTTAATTAAGGAATTTAAAATATAATTTGTGTAAGAACTGTTAGGCGAGCCCTGGGCGTTAGGCGTGTTTAAGGAGAACGGATGGGCGCTTAGGACGTAAGCCTCATAGGAACTAAGCCCCGCACGTTAGCCCCAGGGCGTTTTGCCACTGCCCTGCCCCGCCCCGAGGCGAGCCCCGGGGCGAGTCCTGACACTGCCTTTTAAAACAATGGTTGGAAGAAAATGCTACACTCGTTGCTCCACGCCCTACTACTTCTACTTCTCAAACTAAAAAACAGGGCATGTCTATTTTAGGAATTTGGAGTAAAATAACTACTCCTTCTAGTAATAGTGCAAACTTTGATGAACTTCACTTTTATTTGAAGCAGCCAACGGTGGAAATGAGCGACAAAGTGGATGTCTTAGCATGGGGGAAGAAATACAAGGCCAGTTATCCGATACTTGCAAGAATGGCTCGGGATATCCTTAATGTTCAAATATCAACCATGGCCTCGGAAAGTGCATTTAGCCAAGGAAGACAACAAATTGGAGACCATAGACACTCCTTATCCGGATTTAGCTTGCATGTACTAGTTTGCATTCGCGATTGAATTAGATCGGAGCGGCGGTGGAAGGCGAAGAGGAAGAGATTGAAGTTTTAATAGCAAGTGAAGAAGACCAAATTGAAGACATAGAAGATATCCCAATGGATGAATATGATATGGCAGTTGTTACCGAAATGGTTGCTACAATGTGATTTTATTCTTGTACTACTTAGTTGCAACTCATGTATTATTTGCAAGTTAAAAAAAATCACAACTTGCAAATAAATATTATCCATTAATGAATAAAATATATGGCTCATTGAGCTTTCTTCTATTTACCTGTGTTCATATTCTTACAAGTATTCAAGTACATATTACTTATATTAAGTTAGGAATATACCTATAATATACTTAGAATATACTTATAATATACATCTACTTAAATTATAAAATAGAAAGTTATAACTATATATATTTATAAATATACAATCTTGAATTTTATAATACTCATGAGCTATTAGTAAATATAAAATTTAGTTATAATACATATAACTTAAACATATATACCTACAATATACTTAGAATATACTTATAATATACATATACGTAAGTTATAAAATAGAAAGTATATACTTAGAAAAAACAATCTTGAATTTTATAATAACCATAAGTTGTTAGTAAGTATATAAACTTAAGTTATAATCCATACAACTTAAAAACACACACACACACATATATATACTTGAAAATAAAAAGTATGCAATCTATATTACATATACTACACTTATAATATACAATCTTGAGTTTCTTAATACTTATAACCATAGGTATATATATATATATATATATATATATATATATATATATATATATATATATATATATATACAAACTAATAAACTATAGTGTTAATTTATGTGTAAAATCCGGATTTAAGCAATATATATATATATATATATATATAGCCGTTGCCCAACCGGCTAACCGGTTTTTTGAAATCAACTCGGGTCGGTTAGGGGATGTAAAAATCCAACCGGCTAACCGGCTCCGATTAACCGGTAACAGTTGGCCATAAACGATTTTTTACCCGGCAACTGACCAGTTGGACAAACCAGTGCCAGTTCCGGGCCGGGTCTACCCGTTTGCCAGGTTTACGGAACACTATGGTACCAGACTTAAATATAGCGATCACAATATCATGTCTTGTCAAGGAGGAGATATCAAATACCCCCATAACGTTACCAAAATCGAGAATAATGACATTTTTTTTTTAATTTCTATTTATAGGAAATTCCTTTAAAATTTACACATTGAACTTTAAGCAATTTGTTTATATTTGGCCCTTTTCCGAAATTAAAATAGCAACTCAACCACTCTAAAAAGGAAACTGCTTAAAGACAAATATAAGCCATCTGTAATCAATCAACTCAAATATATGCTTTATTCAATTAAATATTTCTAATCTCCTTAACGTCATTATCTAAAACAATTATATTACTTGTTGACCCCTTAATTACCCCAAATTTCCTCAACCACCCCATACTCCAATCCCCTAAATGCAAAACAATGTAACACCCAATTCCACCGATCAAACCATAAGCAATTGAATAAGTTAACGGCGTTAGAATTAAGGTCATAAAAGCCGGTATCGCTTGCCTCATGTCATCCCACTCCACTTCCACCACAGACTTCATCATCATCACTCCAACCAGTATTAAAGGCGGCCCAACGGCCCAAGCCGGTATAGACGCCAATAACGGCGTGAAAAAAAACGCTAGGAAAAAATACCCTGCTGCCGTTAACGCCGTCATACCTGTTCTTCCTCCTTCCTTTATACCCGTTGACGATTCGATAAACGCCGTTACTGGTGACGTCCCTAACAGTGATCCAATCACAATAGCTGATGCATCTGACATGAAGGCAAAATATTGCCCTTCGAAATCACCGTTATCGTCAGCGAAACCGGCAAAACGTGCCATTGAATACAAAGTTCCAGTAGTATCTAATATATCTACGTATAAAAATGTTATCAAAGCTTCCCAAAAATAACCTTTACCTATACTTTTAAAACTCAAAGCCCCTGCTGTGCTCTCTATTTTGTGAACATCCACAACTTTCTTGAAATATTCAAACGCGGAATCCCCTGATTGAGTGTTAGGAAAGGCAGTAACTTTAGTATTTCTAAACCAAGAAATAGCCGTTACGAAGATGATCCCATAAATCATTGCACCTTTAATGTTTTTAGACAAACAATAAGATATTATAACGAACCCCACTATACCTAGCCAAAGTGTTGGACTTTCCATACGATCATGCAAACATAAAATATCACCAGAAACAGTGCCGCCAGGGATGAGTGTCATGGTTCCATTAACGGCAGCCATTACCGGAGCTACACCTGCCCGAGATGATCTCGGGCAGCCTGCAAGTGTTATCAGTGTTGATGGACTGTAACCAATAAGACCAATACCTTGATTATTTTGTAGCCCAATGAAAGCAAGAAAAAGTCCAATACCGGCACCGGAGGATATTCGTACTGGTTTGGGTATCAGCTTAGCTAGCTTAGCCCGTAAACCAATAGCGGATATGAGTAAAAAGAGAATCCCTTCAATGAAAACCGCAGCTAATGCGCTTTGATAGGACACACTTCCAGAACCATGAAAACCGACAACCGTGTAAGCAAAGTAAGCATTAGTACCCATTCCAGGAGCTAATGCCAATGGCAAATTTGCTAAAACACCCATAATAACACACCCGATAAGAGAAGAAGCAACCGTTGCTACAATCAAGTCTTTACGGGTTTTCTCAAGACAAGAAGCGTAACCAGGGTTAACAGGTTCAAATTTACATGAAGCATCAGGAGTTATTAAACGGAGATTAGGGTTGTTGGGGCAGTTGATAGGTGAGACAGTAGGGTCGGAACATAACGGAATACAATCAGAAACGGAACAAGTACCGCCCGAGTCCGATAAAATAGAAGCGTTAACGGCTAATATATACGCCATGGTTAAGAAGGTAGTGGTACCAGCACGAAGCTCAGTGGTGAAATTTGTGTTACGTTCTTTGAGTTTGAAACGCTTGCCGACTCTACTTTGTGCCACGTAGTCATTCAGACGGGTTATCGTAGATTGTCCACCGTTCGATGGTGGTTGTGGTATCGCAGACTCCACGTCCATGGTGGGTCGTGAAGTTTGTGATATAACTTTGTTAGTGTGAAAAGAAAGGTGGAGTATGGGGCTTCTACTTTTTATTTTTTGGATCAAAAGGATAGCCACCCCTTTATATATGAGGATGACTAAGTTTATACTCCTTTGCGTTTGTGGTATGTAGGACTTTGAACATGCGGTTTGAAATAATGAGATGAAATCACCATTTGGACATACATTTCATATCATGGTTTCAAATTATGTTTGAAACCCCATATCATCCAAAAGGCATGATTTGGGTTTCAAATCATGTTTTAAAATTTTTTAAATATAAGACTTGACTCATAAGTTTATATTTTATAGAAAAGATCAATAAGTTGGTAGATATTTTTAATAATTACTCCCACCAGTCATTTACCAATCTCATTAACTACCACTAACTTTTATTTATGTCTGAGGTTTATATTAAAGAGTAGTTACATTACTATTTATGTTAAATTGTCGTTTTCATTGAACTAAAGCTTGATCAATTGATGTGGTATTTTTTAGAAAGGTCTTCTAGTAGCTTATTAATTTTGTCATGAACTATTACTTGCTCATTTTTTAAGATTGTACAAGAATTGAGAATGTTTTGATAGTTTTCACAACTTGTGAGTTTTTATGTCTATAAGAGAAAATATAACTTAAGATATCCAAATTACATGTCCAAACGGCTCCTTAAGGATTTGGAGATTTAATCAGCTTTATTTTATTGTTATTTTTATGTCTTTTAAATATTTGAAATTATTAATATTGTGATTTATAGTACTCCCGCCGTTTAATTTAAATTTCTTAGTTTGACTAGGCACGAACTTTAACAAATAAAGAAATACTTTTGAATCATTGTTCCTAAATTAAAGATGTGTCTAATATGCGAAAATGTCTTTTGAATCTTGTGATTATAAAATCAACGTGTAGGATGTTTGAATTGTCAACTTACTAAATATAGAAAGAGACAATTTTTTTGGGCCGACAAAAAGGGAAAGTAATACACTTAAATAATGTTGGAGGGAGTACTTTTTAGCAGTTTCGAGATATTTAAATTTTATTTCAAAAAATTGTAAGTATTCTCCGAATACACGATCAAAACATAAAGATTTGAGTTTTAACATCCAAACTGTGCCACATAAATTAGACAGGAAGTTTTTTTAAAATTTGTTTTCTCATAATTTAATTAATGGAATATTTTTTTCCCAAAATTATGTTTAAAGTTTATTTAAGTACTGTTAAGGGGTACGGTTTGTCTTTTTGCAGGGAAGAGGAACTAGGAGAAGTCCCAGTTGGGAATAAGAGTTGGAGAGAGATTCGGCTGCAGATGAGGTGGGGTATCTTCATTTTAGTGTAAAAGAATCTCAAACCTTTTTTCCTTTTTTTTTCTTTTAAGTCAAAACCTGAAAATTGGAAAAATGCATGAATTTACAGTTTTGACCCAATGGAATCTCCAAAACGCCAAAACCATTATGCTTTTTTTTTTCTTCAAAAAAATATAAAAATAAAGTCGTTTAATACTAAATTTAAACTCCTCATGTCCTAATTTATGTGACATATTTCGCTTTTAAGAGTCAAGTTAACTAACCTTTGCAATTAAATTTGGATTAGATAATCTCAATATTTTAAAATTAAAATTTAGATATTAAAAAACTATAGTATAAGTTATAATTTTTCTAATATCAATATGATAAAAAAAATTATATTTTAAAATGTTAGTCAAAGTCAATATTTGAGTCTCAAAATCGAAGGCCACGCAAATTAGGATAGACGGAGTAAAGTCAAGTTGCTGTATAACTGATAGAACTTGCATAGCCGTATCAAAATTTGGGCGAAAATACAACAGGCATGACGTTGAAGATGAGAGGTATACGTTTGTTTTCTTTTGAAAATAGGAGAATTAACGAGTTTGGAAATTTGCGTAAGAATTCATCTTTCTTTATTCTGTCGTACACAAGTTATCTATTATTGTACTAATTCACCTGCAAAATCGTCTTAGCTAAAAGTTTACTTCCAGCACAACTTAATGACGTAGCAAAAAAGAATATAGAAGATCACTCAGGTAGATCTAATGAACCGAAGATTAAAAATTAAGACCTGTTGGCTTTCATATTAATAGAGGACCCAGTTCCGTTTGCAGGTCTAAAATTATAAATCAATTTCCTGTAAAACTAAAAGAATTTGCATAGACGTATCTAGATTAACTAGTAGGTTTTCCCTTTTTGAATTTGTTGGATGAAAATACCACAGGCGTGACTTGAACAGGACTTGTTAAATAATCATAGAAGAATTTATTTTATTAGAGATAGAATAGAAAATTTATAATTACTATCCCTCTGTCTCAATTTATGTGGTATTTTTCGTTTTGCGAAATTCAAACTGCATGAACTTTCACCAACATATCAAAATGTAATTTTTATCAAATTGATATGATCATAAAAGTTGCAACTTATAGTACTTTTTATGTAATTTTTAAATCTATAAATTTTAATCTTAAAATATTGAGTTAATCTAATTCGATATAATTTTAAAATTTAATTAAATTAATTCTTGAAAAGCGAAAAGTATAAGGAGGGAATAGTTATAATAAGTAGTTATAATAAGGACCAAAAATGTGGAGGACGAGATGCGTGTGTAAGTCAATAAACAAGAGACACGACGGAAATATAAAACTGATTAAATGGCATCTTCTTCACATGGAATCTCTCTCTGTCTCTTTGCATTTTATTGCACTTTGTTTGACTAAGTAAATCACACGGCTCAAAGTTTGCAAGTGACAGCCAAAATAGGCAACAGCCGCAGTGGGAAGTCGGAGTGGGCACATGTGTCATTTTACTTTTATAGTAATGGATTCAAATTAAAATTTGTCGAATAGTTATTACATTGTTTTTTGTAGATTTTAAACAGAAATCTGTATTTCCACGGATCCCCACGTACTAGATTATATCAATGTCAGGTTAATTATGCTTTTATGATGGACAGAATATGTCGTCTCTTACTGCCATTTCTCAGATTATAAACGGGGTGGATTAAATGGGTCAACGGATTTTGATTTAGAGGTGGCTGAGTTTAATTCAAATTAAATAATATATATGACCAATCATTATAAGCCACGTAACTTCTTTAAATTGAAAAAAGACCCATCAGATTTAAAGCGTTAGTTTGAGGGATATTAAGTTGCTATTATGGTAGAAAATAAACGAAGAAGTGAAGAACATCTCACAACACTGTGACCTGTCATGCTTCTTGCACCAATTTCACTGAATCCAACAATAAAATATCTCTACATCTATTGCAAATTCCCACTAATACTGAAAAAAATAAAAAATAGGTTGAAAGTATTTTTAGACTAATAGGTCGAAGAAGAGTATTTATTAGTCATTTTTAATACGTTAGGGGTATTTTTAACCTTTTTCCGTTGGGAACTCCCCAATCTGCATAGTTTAGAGTTTTTTTTTTACTTTTACTAACCGAATTGTTAAAGAAATAAAGTTTGGGCATAACTTAATCTAAAGCTAGCTCAAGAGGTGATTATCCAAGGCTTCAAACCATATAAAAAGTTTATACGTCTTTTTTTCATACGATGTGAAACTCTTCAATATGAACACTATCTCTTAGAGAACAATAATAAAGAACAAGAGTTAAAGGCGCAAACGTGTTAGTAATTAATAACGGGGCAAGAACAACATATTGTGTACCTCTTTATTGCAGCGGAAGTCGTTGTAATTACCACCGAAAGAATTGCCACAAGTCCAACCTCGATTCTATAGGAAACAAAGTTAGTACTCCACGAAGTAAACGTCTTTTCTATATGTGTATTTTTAGGAAGATTAAGAGAAGGAGAAATTTTTGCATATCTACACATATGCATTATTCTGCTCTTTTTAAGAAGAGAGGCAGAGGTTATGGAGAAGAAACTGCTCCATATTATCCACGGAATATAGTTTCTCCTTAGTGGGATTTTCTGATTTAATTTAAAATATAACTTCTCACATAATAACCTATTTTATTCTTTATCTCTACTAATCGGGTCGGATCAGCCAACATGGAGCGACCCGCGGCCCAATATCCAACAAAACGAAAAAATAGTGCCTACATAAGTGAAATATGCAAAAGAGTTCTTTATACACCTACTTATTGACCGACATTTTAACAACATTTTAGTACCTTTTACTTAGGAGCCTGTCACGACCCATTTCGACTAAGTCGCGCGGGCACTTACCTTTTCCACCTCGGTAAGAAAACCCTCAACGTAACGATAAGTGAAGACATAAATAAATAAATCAATCAAGCGAAGAGACTAATTATGTAAGTCTCACAATAATATATAATAGAAATAGTGCGGAAATAAGGAAAATACCTCCAGGGTCTGGTCTAAGTCATACAAGAGCATCTAAATAAAATTACACAAGTCTGAAATATAATAATAATACATCAATCTGTCTATGTCTCAGAGTAGAAAAATAAGACATAATAATAAGAGAAGTCTTCAAGGCGGCGAGCGACCCGTGCTCACCCTGGAAACTCGATACTAAGTTGATGGCGACTATCAGCCACGGGAAACGGAGGAAGACCCGACCTGGTACTCTGCATTCATAAAAGAATGCAGCAAGTACAGATCAATACAAAATCACAATACTGGTAGGTATCATAGGCCGACTAAGTATAGCCAATATAATTTAGACAATAAAGCAAGATAGGCAGAAAAATCAACAAGTATAAATCAAACATAATCAGAACCAAGTACACGTCATCGCCTAAGTAGAGCATCTAATCCCAAATGTGCCAAGTCTCACTATGTCTAATCCAAATCCAACATCAGAAGTAAAAACACCAAATCATCTCAATGTAAGTCGGGATGCAATGCAATAATGTATGAATGCAATGCAATGCCATGCAAGTGTTGTGTACACATGTACTCCGGATGAAAATATCGACGTATCGATAGCACAACCCAAGGTGATTCGCGAAGTCTAAGTGCCACTTGTCCCGGATCTTTGCCCAACAGACAGACGAGGCCTGAATCTTTGCCTACGGGGGTTCTTACCAGCACCACCTTGGGGGGCCTGTAGAGTCCATGCACTCGCTCAATCCACGATTCTGGGACTAATATCGGATATCGGACTCTCACGTCACTCTCATTTAAAAATCGAGCCAAGCTCATCACAGTATTTCATCAAGTACCAATAATGTATCAACAGTATATCATGAGAGTGCGTGCAATGCATGTATCAACATCAATAATTAGATCAATATCACAAGTACCAACAATGGGTACGCCAACAATATATTAGGGTCATAAGTACCAACATGGGTACGCCAACAATATCATGAAAGACTACACTCATATAGAAATCTATCCTCGTATCAACGTCAACCCGTAAGATACTACAATATCACAATCAAGAAGGAACAACAGATTCCAATATCTACTAACAACACGTGGCATCAAGCCAACACAATAGTACAATCAAGTCACAACACAACGGGGTGGCTAGCCCCAATCACGCAACAGGGTCCAATCTAAGACAATATCCAAGCCAACTTCATACCCGAAGGTTACATGCTTTCTCCGACAATATCATCTAAATATATGCTTCGGTACATGAAGTCTTACCAATGGTGAGCCATAACCTACCTGGATGGCCGAACATCAAACACCAACCAATCACTCTTTTTCCTTGCCCTTCTACTGAGCCTCAAGATCAAAGAAGTCACAATGATTCTCACCTAAGAAATGCCTTGAAATGCTCCCAAAATCTCTATTTTCGGAGTGGTTAATGAATGAAAGACTTAGGGCCTTTTAAAATGAAATCTGGTCTGTCGGCTGCTTCCGCGGGTAGGCCAGCGCTTTCGCGCTACATCTTCAGCGGTTTGGCCGTGCTTTCGGGCGCGCTTCCGCACTACCTCTTTGGTGCCAAAGCGGTCACTAGACACCAGATTTTTCTGGTGTCTTCCAAACTTGAAATCGACCCTCGGAACCATCCCGGAACCTCCTGAACACAAACCAAATATGTAGATATATATAATAACCCGCTGCGAATACACTCGTGGCCTCAAAATTCCTATTGGAGGTCTCGTTGACCGAGTCAACCCCCAATACCTCAAATTCAACTTCCCAACCCAAGTTTCGAAATGCACCCGAGTGAATTGGGAACCGAACCAAATATACACATAAGTTTAAACAACCATTCGGACCTCTCGGAATAGACGAATTTAAGATAAAGGTCCGTTTACCTAAAAGTCAACTTTAAGTCAACCCTTTTTCGCTTTAAGCCCAATTTCAACAAAAGTCGTCCGAATCAAGTCTAAACACCTCGGGAAGCGTATCAGTGGTCCCCTCGGGTCGAAAGGGAGCTAACAAGCTCGGGAAAGGGTCAAAAGGGCCTTAAATGCAATAACTGCCAAACGGGTCATTACATCAAATACCAATTAAACAATAGCTTATCCTCGAGCAATAAGGAAGAAAGGACGAAAAAAATGCTCGGATCGGCAATAACTGAAGATATTAGCCATGCACATCGGACTTCTCCTTACAGGAAAGATTCTCATCGAATAAAACAGAATCCCAACGAATGATACAGAAACCACTAGAACAATACTTCTCCAACACAGAACCATGAAAAACCGAATGAACATTCGACAGATCTGGTGAAAAACTAACTCATAGAACATGGGTCTAACAATGGGTAGTCTCAATGGCCAATACACCTCGGGCTCACTTGCCCTCCTTCCCAAATTGCAAGACACCCTTGCCGGGTGTAACATTAAAACTTGATCGTTTACTCTACCAGTCACAACTCTCTAACTTAGCTCAAGCTCTAGTTCTCATATTTCTGCATTCAAATTTCCTTCACAACTTATTCTCGAATAACAATCTTCTTTTACCTGAATTCTCTGATAGGATAACACCGCAATCTTGAACGCGATCAATAGTCCCCACAAACACTTTCCCAAACCAACACAATCCTTTGAAACCTGGTCACAAACCATAGCCCATTCTGAACCGATAAAATACTCTGATTCCGCTAACTCCTTCTCCCACATCTTCTAAAGCAGTTACTTGCACCGCGATTTCTTAGAAACATATGAACACACATACCAAAATTCTGAACTCATACTTACTCTCGCCACAAAGCATCCTTGATTCATCTGCGATCTCTAATCAATAATATCAAAACTGATCTTACCAGCAGCCAACTTGGCCAGTTCCAAATCTTTTTGAACCTTCAAATCACAATACAGGAACCATACCACCGAATATCTTGTCGAGCAAACAACTGATCACTATAGAGACCCCTCGCACAACAGTTCCTCTTCAAATATGTACTAAGCTCATTGCAAACCATTATTCTATCCAAGTAACTGTTCTTAGAAAATATCATCAAATCCACTAGGAAACCCTGACAAAGCTCTGTAAATTTGTCATACCTCAAATTTGAGCCGAAACGCATCGAATCTTTAAATATCTTCGTGTAATTATAACCATAGACCATTAAGCTTAACTCGAACCATGCTGACCCTGAATGAATGCACAACTCTCAAATATCACCAATTAGACGTTTGAACTGGATCTGAATTTCGAAACCAATCAAAGCGATACCATGCATAACAAATCCTGTCTATCACTTTCAACTGCACAAGTTGAGTCCTATCCAAGTTATCAACTTAGTACCGAAGAGCTATACCTTACGATTTCAATCTTCATATTTCTCAACCTTTACTCGATACGCAATTCCGATACAACCCCGAACCTTTCGACGCAAAACCTGAAGCCTCATATAGTAATTATATAACTATCGAACCTCTCATAGTATCACCTCGATATGCTCATAAATTCTCCGAAAGTATCCAGTCTTGCACTGCAGCTCTAAATCTCATGCAATCACCCCCAAGTCTTTAATAACCAAAATCGCTTACCCAAACTGTCCAGTCAATACTAGTTGCAACCTAAAATATCATCACGAGTAGGGTCTTACCTCGAAAATATAACTCTAGTCCTCATATGATAGGGATTCCACAAATCTTTCCTCTTAAAGCATGCTAGCTCATCCACTATAGAATGTTACGAAACTTATCCGACGGTGTACCACCAAGCCACATCATATAAACCTCGACATGTCGGTTCACTGAAATTTGCTTCTCACTAGTCGCTGATCACGAACCTCACGGATCTCTGTTATATCACATAGTCTATTCCTGTAGATTTCCTTCTTAAGCTCACACAACAATCACATCTCAACTGGAATGTGTAGGAAATGACACCACGATCCATACTGACCCAAGAAATCCCCACGATGTACCCTTTTTTTATTGATTCACAATCAACTATACCTTTTCTCGACTCGTCAATTTCCTAATTTCTAATCAATTCACGATCATCAATACCTTAGTCAATCCTCGAATCCACTAAATCGAATACCGCATACTCACAAGTTCTGCAAACTAGCTGAATCAATCCGGGAGATAGGATCATACCTCGCACTCTGCACATAAGAGTTTTCTTAATGCTTACAACTCGAAATTGAACACTTTCTAAATCCAGCGTATCACACAATAGCCTCACTAATATCCTCATGTATCTCACTGAAGCGTCCTTGCCCGAATTGCATTACTCAATTTCCAAAATGTTATCCCGAACTCAACTCAGTTAACCCAACATTGATCTACTATTTCAAGTATCTATGTTCACTAATCTCGTACTCAAATCCTTAACGTCACTAATCCTTGAAGAATCACCGCTTACCTCAGTTATCGAATCTGAACACCTCTAACCTCAAGACACCAATCGACCTCATCGGTCATACCCCTTACTGTACATCATGATATAATGTCCCTGCAGTCCAAACACGACTCAAGTACCCATATTACCTCACCTCAAGTCTTACGAACCTTAATCTTCTGAACCCGATAGCAAGTTGCCTCATTGTAATCTTCCAATCCTCGTATTTCATTTCAGATCACTTTTATCACTATCAATCAACAACCGCTCAGATCCACTCGATCCTCTAAACTAATCAACCAATTAAGTCCGACAAACCACAAAACAATATCCATACTTCTCCTCAAATCTAAGTGGAACAACTAGTAACTCCTCGAGTCATTAACTCATCGCATTCGCCCTTAATTGAAGTCATTTCTATCAGTTGATTACTAACTTCTCAGAAGTCTACAACCCAGTCAATTCACCGATCAAACGATGTGCCCATATCATTCACTTAATAACCAAGCAGTCCTTTAACATTAACGAGCTTATATCAAGAATGAAATTTAGTACCATATCTCTGAGATATCACGTGAACCTGTAAGTACGACCGTTACCAACCCATGCCTAATTATTCCCACAAGATTCAACACTCTATAATAACCATACCTAAGACAACCACCTCCATCGGTACCGTTCTGTCATGCCGAACCCCCCTAAAATTCGCCCTCGCATTAATTGCAACCTTATCTTGACAATCATGTCGGATACTAATTTTTCCTTTCCCAATATCACAAAAAGTACTCATATCCAAGATATTCTAAAAAGTCTTACTTCGCTACATACTTGCACAAACGCTTCCTTCATGTACTTATTGTCAACTTCTTTTCTTTATTACCCGCGATCACAATACGTTTGCCCACATTTGATGGTCATCACCGAACTTACACTTGGTCTCACATTCCGAAGTCTAATACTCTACCATTGCTGAATCGTCGACCCGCAATTGGTTCACCAGTATCACAAACACCATCATTAAGCCTTGACAAAGCTAAAGTCAAACTGATCATATCATCGAGCAACCCACTGTTGTTAAGCCATAATTGCACTTTGTCACTTCCGAGCAACCCAATACTGAAACATGGAGACCTGGTAACCCTCTGAACTATCTTCCCATTTCTCATGAACTCTCACAATAAATGAGTCTAATCTCCACTCCACACAATCGAAACCTCAGGCCATAACTAGAGACTGAACTTGATCACTTTCCCGAATCAGAATTACACACCTCGTACCATACCACTACACGTCATAGATCAACCCTTCGCGTAAGAATTTAGGGACAGATTTTCATCTTATGAGGATGATCAAGATAAGAAGGTCCACATACCAATTGGAATCGACTAGATACCAATTTGAATAAAGTCACGAGAGAATGAAAGAATTCGATGTTTCCTAAATGTCTTATAGCCTCTCCTACATAAGTACGGAGCTCATCGTACCGATCCACAAGACTCTACTAAACACGCTCCTGTATTATAGACCGGGTAACCTAGAGCTCTGATACCAACTTGTCATGATCCATTTCGACTAAGCCGTGCGGGCACTTACCTCTTCCACTTCGGTAAGCGAACCCTCAACCCAACGATAAGTAAAGACATAAATAAATAAATAAATCAAGCGGAAGAGAATAATTAGGTAAGTCTCACAATAATATATAATAGAAATATTGCGGAAATAAGGAAAATACCCCCAGGGTCTGGTCTAACTCATACAAGAGCATCTAAATGAAATTATACAAGTCTAAAATATAATAATAATACATCAATCTGTCTATGTCTCAGAGTAGAAAAATAAGACATAATAATAAGAGGAGTCTTCAAGGCGGTGAGCGACTCGTGCTCACCCGGAAAACTCGATACTAAGCTGATGGCGACTATCAGCCACGGGAGACGGAGGAAGACCCAACCTGGTACTCTGCATTCATAAAAGAATGCATCAAGTGCAGATCAGTACAAAACCACAGTACTGGTAGGTATCATAGGCCGACTAAGTATAGCAAACACAATTTAGACAATAAAGCAAGATAGGCAGAAAAATCAACAAGTATAAGTCAAACATAATCCGAACCAAGTACACGTCATCGCCTAAGTAGAGCATCTAATCCCAAATGTGCCAAATTTCAATATGTCCAATCCAAATCCAACATCAGAAGCAAAAACACCAAATCATCTCAATGCAAGCCGTGATGCGATGCAATGCAATAATGTATGAATGTAATGCAATGCCATGCAAATGCTGTGCGTGCACACATGTACTCCGGACGAAAATATCGATGTCTTGGTAGCACAACCCAAGGTGAGTCGCAAAGTCTAAGTGCCACACATCCTGGATCTTTGCCCAACAGACAGACGAGACCCGGATCTTTGCCCACGAGGGTTCTCACCGGCACCACCCTGGGGGATCTGCGGAGTCCATGCTTTCTCTCAATCCATGATTCTGGGACTAACATCGGATATCGGACTCTTACGTCACTCTCATTTAAAAATCGAGCCAAGCTCATCACAGTATTTCATCAAGTACCAATAATGTATCAACAGTATATCATGAGAGTGCGTGCAATGCATGTATCAACATCAATAATTAGATCAATATCACAAATACCAACAATGGGTACGCCAACAATATATTAGGGTCATAAGTACCAACATGGGTACGCCAACAATATCATGAAAGACTACATAAGTCATATAGAACTCTATCCTCGTATCAATATCAACCCGTAAGATACTACAATATCACAATCAAGAAGGAACAACAGATTCTAATATCTACTAATAACATGTGGCTTCAAGCTAACAGAATAGAATAATCAGGTCACAACACAACGGGGTGGCTAGCCCCAATCACACAATAGGGACGAACCTAAGACAATATCCAACCCAACTTCATACCCGAAGGTTTACATGATTTCTCCGATAATATCATCTAAATATATGCTTCGCTACACGAAGTCTGACCAAGGGTAAGCCATAACCTACCTGGATGGCAGAATAGGAAACACCAACCAATCACTCTTTTGCCTTGCCCTTCCACTGAGCCTCAAGATCAAAGAAATCACAATGATTCTCCCCCAAGAAATACCTTGAAATGCTCCCAAAAGCTCTATTTTCGGAGTGTGTAATGAATGAAAGACTTAGGGCCTTTTAAAAAGAAATCTGGTCCGTCGGCCGCTTCCGCGGTTCGGCCAGAGCTTCCGCGGTTCGGCCAGCGCTTTCCCGCTACCGCTTCAGCGGTTCGGCCGCCGCTTCAGCAGTTCGGCCACCGCTTCAGCGATTTGGCCATGCTTTTTGCTCTACTGCTTTGGAATCGTCCTGGAACCTCCCGAACACAAACCAAATATGCAGATATATATAATAACACACTACGAATGCACTCGTGGCCTCGGAATTCCCATTGGAGGTCTTGTTGACTGAGTCAACCCTCGATACCTCAAATTCAACTTCCCAACCCAAGTCCCGAAATGCACCTGAGTGCATTGGGAACCGAACCAAATATACACACAAGTACTAAACGACCATCCGGACCTTTCGGAATCGACAAATTTAAGATAAAGGTCTGTTTACCTGAAAGTCAACTTTAAGTCAACCTTTTTTCGCTTTAAGCCCAATTTCACAAAAAGTCGTCTGAATCAAATCTAAACACCTCGGCAAGCGTATTAACGTTCCCCTCGGGTCAAGAGGGAACTAACCAAGCTCGGGAAAGGGTCAAAAGGGCCGGAAATGCAATAACGACCAAACGGGTCATTACAGAGCCCCTGGGGATTTGGAATTCAGTTGTTGAAATTAGCTAGGACGTTTTAGTCCAAATATTATAGTCGCATTATAACATAAAGAATTAACGGAAAAATTCGTTATCCGATATTTTAGTTCAATACAACTTTATTCATCCGTTGTATGTGCCAACTAATTAAATATACTAACATCTTCTAATTTATATTTTTTATGGTGTATAGAATGTCTTGAAAACTATTGGTTTCTTACTTGCACACATGTTAATCTTAATTACGATCCATTGATTTGTGTTGTCCAATTGAGCATTAACTAATCAAAGAAGCAACCAGTCAAATAAAAAAGGCATAGCTAGCTAATGCAATTTGCAAAAGCCGAACGTTATATGACTTGAATTTTTGGTTCAAAGTAGTTGGAAGCAATAGTATTAGCTCGTAGCTCATATGGAAAATTTTATGAGCAAGTTCTTCACGGCAGTTGCACAATGTTTTGGACTACCCTTTTTCCACACGTTGATATATATAAAACAATTGCTGCAAAGATATATATATACGCGCGCACGCTAAATTTTTGTTTCACACACGGAGATGGCGACAATGCTACGCTTTTATATATAATACTAACATTGTCAAGACAATAAAGTAGTAGTTAGGTACTATCCATTAATTTCAATTTGATCAATAGGATATATATTGACAAAGGAAAAGGGTGGCTGATCCACCTTTGACGAATGTCATACCAGATTTTCCACATGCATGTATTTCGTAAATGGAATTCCCACGCATTTGATGATCTTTAAATAGAAAGTTTTCACTCTTATAGAAAATGACTGTTATATACCTATAACAGTATTGCCATTCAAATAATATTTCGCTGTTACAAGCAAAAAAGATGCATAAAGTCTAATTTTTCATTTTTAATTGACAAGGGAAAAGGCATAGCCTCAACCCAAGACATTTACAGACAAAAGGTACTAGGTAATCTTCATTTTAGACCTACATCTGCATTAGACAAAAACGCCTTAGAAAGAATACATTTTGGAACCAATAATTTAGTATTTTTTCCGCCATCTAATTTAACTTTTAAGGTATTACCAGAATATGTAATAGACAAACAACAGACATGTTTAGTAGACAATTTGTGGATATCACATAACAAAAAAGACTCTATTTATTTTGTAGCCACTCTAAATGCACTTTGTCAGTATTTTACAGACAAAAATCTAGATAAGAAATTTAAATTTTATGTTGTAATCCATGGTAGAACTAATGGTATTTTCCAGACCTGGATAGAAGTTTTGGATTCTATTAAAGATATAAGAAAACCTCTTTTTAAAGGCTTTAATGATTTCACTGAGGCATTAGACTATGCTAGAGGAGTGTTGGGTCCAAACTACTATATTTCTCCAGCTCTCAGACAAAATCCAGATAGAACCCCTCAGTACAATATACAAAAAGACATAGACAAGGTGATTTTTTGCGATCACTGCTCTACTATGACTGAGACCGTCAGAAGACTTAACCAGCAGAAAGAGACACTCATCCAAGAAAAAATGAAACTCTTGGAACAAGCAAGACTGTTAGAACAAAGACTACAAGCAGTTAAGTTCGAATTAGTACAATCCCAGAGTTCTCCATCTCAGACAAAAATGAATGAGACGGGTTTGCATTCCCCAATGAATGCAAATAGATCCACTGTATCGGATAAAGATACAGCTAGTCCGGTTCAAACGGTAGCCGGTAAAGACTCATCAAATCCGTTGATGGCTGTCACTTTGCCAAAAAGTGAAGATGAGGAATGTTCATCTCTCCAGACAAGACCAAGACTACCAAAGACACTGACGCAAGGAGATACTTCTACCAAGAAAAGCATACTTGCAAAAAAGAAAAGAAAAATGACAACATAGAAAGTATAGTTCAAGAGACTTTGGAAAGATTTTTCCAAACAAAAGCAGAACAAGACAAGCATATAATCAAGAACTCTAGTCCAGAATTATCTCCAAGTCGAAGGATGTCACCAATCCATAGTTCAGAAGAAGGAGATATGGTAAATTCGAGAATAGTGCATTTCAAGATTCACAAGACCCAAACGACGACGATTCGGGAATGACTTTTGATTCTATTGCACTACATAATTTAGACACATAATATATATATATATATATATATGTAAAGGAAATAATCAGACAAAGGTAGTGGAGGAAATAGTTATGATAAGACAGAAGACTGAAAGATTCGTTGAACAAAAGCAACGGCTAGAAGACATTTGCAGAAAAAGAAAGCTTTATTAAAAGTAGCTTTAATAAAGCAGCCACAGTAAATGGACAGATCAGCTAACAGACAAGTAAATAAAGTTTTCTTTTGAAAAAGATCACGTGACGATGGGGCCCAAAGAGCACCCGGCTGAACTCAAAAGATTCTTCAACATTTTGAAATCCGGAGTTAAAGTCCGCAGACGCCTATAAATAGCAGCATTTGTGGAGAAGCAAAGATATCACGAACAAGAGCACCAACCACCTCTCTCTAGAAAACTTCCATACTCCCCTTCTCTTTCATCAAATGCTCCAATCCTTTGCCCAGTAAAAAACCTTTGTAATATAAACTCCTATTGTAAAATAGTATTGAGTTTTTAATACCTACCCCCTAGTGTGAAATAGTTTTTGGGGTTCCCCGATAGGGAAACCTCTTTCCTTCTTCAAACCATGTAAGTTTATTTATTATGTTTTCTGTACTAATCTCCCTATTATGTAACTTATTTTGTGATTATATGAATATTATGTTTAAGTAATTTCCTTGTCATCATGAATTTGTTATTCTTAGTATATGGTTATTCTCTTAACTTCTTAATAACCTCGATGGATTAATCTGTAAATTCCTAGGTTTTAAAGAGGCCGTTTTAATGTCTAAATGATAAAGGACAATGTTGGTCGTTGCAACAACTATCTTCTTTCTTTTGCAGGTTGATTCGGTCTGTGGTAGGGATCTTCTTATGACGGATTCTAGTTTCAGTCTTAAGAACTTGTACTGGTGTATGAGTAATATTTTTTAAGAAAATTACTCCATCTCTTGTAATCATACAACTGCCATTATTATGTAACATAAAGTCTAATCCTATGACAAAATCTACATTTATATTAAGGTCTCTTACCCATATCTTATCCATTTTATACCTTGGTTTATAGAATTCTGAACATGTATTTATAAAACTAATGTATGCCTTATGAACATAATGTCTATATATGTTATGTGTTCCATCCATTTGCATGGCTGCAACTGGTTTTTCTAGAATTTTTATTAAATTAGGTGGAACTATTCTCTTGTTTATTATGCACTTTGTGCACCCTGAATCTACTAATGCTAATATTTCTATCTCATAATGATCTATTTTAATTCTTGCAAGTATTTTTATTGTTCCTAATTTTTTATCTTCATTACATACTAATGCTTCATGGTCTTCTATACTCATTAATTCTGCTTGAGAATCTTCTGGTATTGTTCTTAATGGTCTCATTATTGGTTGTATATTTGATAATCTTATTTCTTCGTCTTCACTATCTACTTCTTTTTGTTTTCCTTTTTCTAGTTTACATAATCTAGTTTCTAATTCATTTATTCTTGTTTCTAATGTTATCATTCTTAGATTAATAGTAGGGTCTTCAATTTTCTTATGAGTTTCCTCTTTATTTATTTTTGTTTTAAATTCTTTTTCTATACACATTGTACATCCTTCTATATAACAATTTTTACATTTAGCTCTTTTGTCTCTACTAGGATACCATTTACAAAAGAAACATGCATTACTATCCAATCCCTTATTTCTTTCGAACTCATGGTTACAGTCTTCCGCTATATTTGCTAAATTATCTATTGCTTCTAAGTCTAGATTTTCTAATCCTATTTCATTGATTAATTCTTCTGCTTCTGATAATAGAATATGTAATAATTTCTTATCAAGAATTTTAAGTAGAAGAACACCAGAGGAAAACAACCAACAGTTAAGTGAGGTAATAGATGTAGACCGAGACATACAGATTTTCCAACAAAATCAATTAAAACTATTAAATCCAAAGACTTTATACAACATAGGACAGTTTTCAAGAACAACACAATTATATAGACATTATAGAGAAGAGCAGTTGTCAGCCATAGGAACTAAAGTTACTGCTATAAATCTAATAAATCCAGAAGCTTTAAGACAAATAAAAAATACTGGAAGGACGCTAATGCATATGGGATTAATAGTAATAGGATTAAAAGGATTAACTAGAAAAATTTTTGGAACTAAAGTCTTAATAGTAATTTACGATGATAGATGGTCATACATGAAGAAGTCAATAATCGGAATAACAGAGGTAGATATGACAAATAACGGAGGAATTTTTTATATTAGTCCAGACTTTATAATGAATTTAGCAGAATTTGAAAAACATATAAAAATAGGAATACAGACTAAAGGATACGAAGAAATGTGTAATGGTAATAATTTATTAATGTGCATAGGATTTTTAGGAAAAATGACGAATAATAGTAATACTAAGTTTAAAATTAAAGTAGAAGATGTCGTAGAATTAATGGGAAATAGAGGAATAAATTTAACTAAACCTATAAAAATAAATCCTGAAGAATACGCAGGGTTAGAATGGAAATTAGAAGACTTTAGTAGAAAGAAGATTCTACAGCCAGAGTCACACCTAATGTACACTAATTCTAGAGGAGTGACATTTATAATATTTACTAATTATAATTATATATATATATATATATATATATATATATATATATATATTCTATTTTGATAAAGATGGTTAATTATTATATTACCGAAAAAAGAAGATAGTTGTTATATGGGGGATAATTTTACGAGGAGTATACTGTTATAAAGTTGGTTGTTGCTGTTATAGGTGAAATACTGTTATAGAGAAGTAAAATATAACATAAAAAATTAGTTCCGAAAAAAGTTGGTTGTTATAGAAATGTGATGTTATATGCGAATGCCATTATAGAGAGGTCTGACGGTAGATGCTGTAAGTTTTGGACAACAAATTATAAAATTTAAAAACTATAATGGAAATAGTAGTCGTTCATTTTTTGAAAAAAGAAAATGTTTTTTCTGAAAATGCTACCGCATTATTCAGTCAGAGAAGACAGTGACAAGGAGGATTTGGGAGACAAGTTTGGACAAAGTTTACTCATAACTCAAAAATTGACGTGTTTACCATTAAACCACGATATCATTTATACGATACAAGTATAGAAAGTCTAATATTATATTGCATATGTTACTGTTATAGTTTTTCAAAATAATTAGTTTTTTAATTATAGGGGAAGTTGTATGGGTTGAAATCTAAATTGCAAAAATAGCCTCGTAAATCACAAAGAAGATTAACGGTGATGTCGTCAAAACGGTAACAGCGCAGCGCCAATAAAACGACGTTAATATGATGTCGTGACGAGAAGATGTCAAGTCAGAAGATTCCAACGTTACAGGAACGCGATACACGGAAGGAAGGAATAAATGCTAATTATTACCAAAACGGACAGCGGGAATCGAGGCATTTACTACCTCTCATTAATTGCACATTTAATGGCAGCCGTTACACCATAACGGGAAGACTCACCCAGTGGCCTATAAATATCAAATCATTTGTATTGTATAAGGGGGACACTAACTGAAAAATAGACGATTCTTATTTATATTTTTGCTCATTGTTCTTACTTTCATTATCACAATATCATATTCCCAGAAGTTCACTATTAAAGGAGATTTGGTTACATTTAATCACAAAACAGCATAAGTTTCCTTTACCTTTTATTATTTAATTCAATTATTCATCTATTCATATTATTTAGCTTATACGAATTAAATCATCTTTATCAAATTACTACCAACTGTGGTTAACTTTATTTAACTTTTAATAGGAATTTAACTATTTAGGCAAAGTACGATTTTTGACTCAAACAGTTTGTCGCCGTCTGTGGGAATCCTACAGTTGGCCTTGTAGTTTGATTTTCTTTCACACAAGCGTTATTACTTTGGTATTTTCTTCTGTTTTTGCATTCACATATGACAGGAGCTACACCTACACCCATTGACGTCCCACGTACCAGTGACGAGAATAGAAACGTCAGTGATGAAGGATTGGTTGACACAACTAACGGAACAACAGGAAAAACATCAATGGTGGATCCAAATCAAGCTTCAATCCCGATAGGTGATTTGTGAGAATTGTTGAAAGGGGAGATGGCGAGGTGATGAAACAAATGATGGTTGAGTTGCGGCAAAATCCCTCAAGACCACCCCTACCAAACGGGATTGTCGGTTCAAGTCGGTCAGTGCCCCTCGAGCAAAGAAACTTAAACGGTGAGCCAACCAATACCGGTGCGCTCGGCGTAACACTAGAAGCAAGAGGGCACGACGATGATGATATCAATCCAATCATATCCTAACCTATATTACAACGGTTCGAGGAGAGTATGAAAAAATTTAAAGAACACAAGGAGAGAATCAACCGAATACCTGGAACACCTTCCGCTATGAAAAACGAGGATGATAGTGACTACATATATCATCCATTGAAAGATTCTGCAGATTTGCAACTCGTTCCGGAAAGTTTCAAATTACCAAAAATAAAAAAAACTGACGGAACTACTGACCCTCAGGATCATATCACGGCTTATACATCCGCTATTCAGGCCTGTGATCCTAGTCCAAAGATGACTCGGTCTGTTATGATCAAACGATTTGGTCAAGTGTTGACGGGAGGAACATTAGATTGGTATGCGAGCTTACCCTCAAATTCGCTTGAATCCTTTGCGGATTTGGTAGATAAATTCAAGAAGGCACACACTGGAGCAAGGAAAGCAGAGAAAAGAATGTAAGATATATTTAACATCAAACAACAGAGAGATCAAACTCTACAAGAGTTTGTTCTTCGTTTCCAGAAACATCGCAACACCTTGCCGCAAATCGAAGACAAATGGGCTGGAATTGCATTCCAACATGCATTACATCCCGAGGGAACGCTGGCAACAAGTGATCTTGCCAAACACTTAGTTGAGTATCTGGCGAAGAAATGGGACGATATATATATATATATATATATATATATATATATATATATTATCAATATTGTTCAAAAATTCGAATAGAGCAAGATATCATCAGTCCAATCATGAGGAAGTCATCACCATCAACTAAGGATACATCGAGTAGAAGCAATTCCATGAGAAATGATGGAAATCCAAGGTATAGGAGAGAACGTTATGATCCATATTATTCTCGAGGAGGTCATGAAGATACACAAAGAAATAATGAACATCGACAGAGGTCACCATCAGTAGCAGGGACTTCCCGAGGAAATTAAAACCCCGGAGCTCCAAAACTCATATATCATAATTTCTGTGTTTCGACATCAGAGGTAGTTGCGGCATTGGATAAATTGGGTAACAGGGTCAAATGGCCTGGAAAAATGTAATTAGATCCAAATAAACGAAATCCAGAACATTTCTGTGAATTTCACAAAGGGCATGGTCACAAAATCTAGGATTTCCATGCATTGCGATTGGCTCGTCACAGATCTCTTAGAGCAAGGGAATTTGACGGAGTTGCTTTCAGAGAAAGGCAAACAAACATATTATCGAAACAAGGAGAAAGGAGCACCACCGCCACTTCCCGAGCTGAAGTGAGTAGTTAATTTTATTGTAGGTGGTGTAGATGTCAACGTCACAGAAGGAATGAACGTCAACAAAGTCACTTACACTTCAGGCGTGAAGTTCAAAAGAGTAAAAACCAGGAGTGAAAAAAGGGATAGGCTGGCTCTCGTCGAAGATTGTATTACCTTCGACAAAGCTGACGCCGATGATATGCAATTTCCACCTAATGATGGGTTAGTAATTACTTTACGCATCTTAGATACTGATATTAAGCGTGTTTTTGTTGATCAGGGAAGTGCTACCAACATCATAAACATCAGGGTCATAGAGGAGATGCAATTGACGAGTAAAATAATCCATACTCACGGGGTTCAATAATTCAACAGAAAGAACTCTGGGTGAAATCATTTTACCAGTAGTAACAGGTGGGGTGGAGTTACAAACTGTTTTTTCAATCATGTCCTCTGAAATGGCTTACAACATGATAGTTAGACGTCCCTAGATTCACGCCATGAAAGCAGTACCGTCAACATATCATCAAGTGATCAAATTTCCAACGTCGTGGGGCATAGGCGAAGTTCGTGGAGAGCAAAGGATTTCTCGAGACTATTACGCCATGGCCCTAAAAAAGGGAGTGCCAAAAGTAAAACAATTCAAACCGGCAAGTGAAGGTAAAAAGGATAAAAAAGTCTACCAAATACTACAACAAACGGAATCAAGCACCACTGATTTTGACTAAGAAACTATACAAGAACCTTTAATGGAGGAGAAACCAACGGCGATAGTTGAGGATCTCAACCCAACATCGTTTGACGGTGCATCTCCGAAAAAACGTATATTCCTTGGATGCAAACTAGATCAACCAAGTAAGTATATTTCATTTTTACATGACAATATAGATATATTAACCTTTTGCCATGCTGACATGACAGGAATAGCGCCGGAGATAGCAATGCATAAGCTGTACACTGATCCTTATCACAGACCCATAAAGCAAACCCGAAGAAGTTTCCCGGAGGATAGAAGTAAATTCATACAGGAAGAGGTACAAAAGTTGTTGGATGCCAAATCAATTAGGCCGGTAGAACATACAAAATGGGTTTCGAATGTGATAGTGGTACCAAAGAAGAACGGGAAGCTGCGAATGTGTGTGAGTTTTCTTGATGCGTATTCAGGATACAATCAAATCAAGATGAATCCTGCGGATCAAATAATGACAACATTTATAACGCCGTGGGGTTTACATTATTATAACGTGATGCCGTCTGGACTCAAGAACGCTGGTGCAGCATATCAATGATTAGTGACAACAATGTTAAAAAATCAATTGGGAAAAACACTGGAGGTGTAATTGACGATATGGTTGTGAAGTCAGAAAGGGCTGATGATCATTTGATTCATTTAAAAGAAGACTTTGCAATATTAAGGCAATTCAACATGAAGTTAAACCCCGAGAAATGTGCATTTAGCGTGGCCTCGAGAAAGTTCTAGGGATTCATAGTGTCAAAGCGGGGAATAGAGGTAAATCCAGACCAGATAAAGGCGATAGAAAACATTCTCGATGATCTCTGTAGCAAAAAGGAGGTTCAAAGTTTGACTGGTCAAGTGGCAGCGCTATCCCGATTTATTTCAAGGTCGTCAGAGAGATGCCACAAATTCTTCACGGTACTAAAAATGCAGCAAGATTTTCAGTGGACGCCAGAATGTAAACAAGCGTTGCATGAGCTCAAAAGGTATCTTTCAAGTCCGCCGTTGCTGTTGAAGCCCAACCCCGAGAAGAAGCTGTTTTTATATCTTGCCATTTCAGAGGTGTCGGTAAGCGCAGTTCTGGTACGAGAAGAAGAAGGTAAACTATCTCCGATTTATTATGCTAGTAAAACACTTCTAGATGCCGAAACAAGATATCCGCTCCTAGAAAAATTGGCGTTAGCTTTAATACATGCTGCTAGAAAATTAAGACATTATTTTCAAAGTCATCCAATTGTCGTGATAACAACATTCCCTCTGCGGAGCATTCTCCACAGGCCGGAATTATCAGGCAGATTGGCTAAATGGGCAATTGAACTTAGTGAATTTGATATAACTTATCAACCTAAAAATGCTATAAAATCGCAAGTTCTTGCCAATTTTGTAGTAGATTTTAGTTCAAAATTAACTTTGGAGGCAGAAAAAGAAGCCATCGCAACTTCAAGGTCATCCTCCAAGGTATGGACCCTATATACAGATGGGGCATCTAATGAATGTGGGTCGAGACTAGGCTTAATACTTAAAGTCCCTAGCGGGGAAATTGTCTGTCAAGCCATTAAATGCCCGAAAATTACTAACAATGAAGCCGAGTATGACGCTGTTATTGCAGGTTTGAAACTTGCTTTGGAATATGGAGCAGAAAGCATCAAAGTACATTGTGATTCGCAGTTGGTGGTTAATCAAGTGAATGGAACTTTCAGTATAAAGGAACCGCGAATGCAGAAATATCAAACGCAGATATCAGACCTTTTTGCATAATTCAAAGACAAGGGACTGGAGCAGATTCCACGGGAAAGCAATGTTGAGGCTGATGGCTTAGCAAAATTGGCATCAGCTGTTGATCCCGCGGAGCCAGGAAATAGAAGTGTGATCCATTTGTTCATCCAATTGGTTGCGAAGTTGAAATGCGTCCAATGGGATCGACACACGATTGGAGAAGTGAGATACTTGATTATTTGCAACATGAGACTCTGCCCGCAGATAAAAAGGAAGCACGAAAACTATGAGTAAAAGCAGCTAGATATTGCTTGGTATACGGGGAGCTATATAGAAGGACATTTGGAGGACCGATCGCCAAGTGTTTAGGTCCAACGGACACAGAACCTGCCATGCAGCAAGTGCATAGTGGATATTATGGAAACCATTCAAGTGGGAGATCATTACCCCGATTTTATTGCCTGCCGGGTATTATTAGAACACAATGGGCAAAGATTTATAAAACTTTATACGGCGATGCAAAGAGTGCCAAACATATGCATCTGTGATACATTAACCCGCAGAGCCTCTCGATTCTGTCATTACCCAATGACCATTCATGAAATGGGGACTCGACATCATGGGACCATTCCCACAAGCCACTTGTAAAGTTAAGTTTTTACTGTTTGCAATTGATTATTTTTCTAAATGGGTTGAAGCAGGGGCATACACAAAAATTGGACAAGAACAAGTTATTAACTTCCTCCGGAAAGACATAATATGTCGGTTCGAAATCCCTAAGGAAATAAGCTGCGATAACGGGAAGCAATTTTTTGGAGCGGAGATAGCAAATTTTCTCCAAAATCTCGGGATCAAGAGGATAACATCTTCGCCATATCATCCGTCCGGCAACGGACAGGCAGAATCAACAAACAAGACAATACTCAAATTATTGAAAAGACGAATTGGAAGTACAAAAGAAAGTTGGTCTGATGTCCTCCCTGAGGTTCTTTGGTCTTATCGAGTTACACACAAGACTAGTACCAGAGAAACACTTTTCTCATTGTTCTATGGGGCAGAGGCATTGGTGCCAATTGAAGTAATGGAGCCAAGCATAAGATATGCACATGCTACAGAAACAAAGAATATGGAAGCAATGAACGATGGACTTGAATTGCTGGAAGAACACCGAGAATTGGCTCTGATCAAATTAACGACACGGAAACAGCAGGTGGAAAGGTATTATAACAATAAGACCAGGTTGCGTCAAATTAAACTGGGGGATTTGGTCATGCGAATGGTTACTCCAGCCACCAAGATCCCGAATTAGGGAAAACTAGGAGCAAACTGGGAAGGACCCTATAGAGTTAAAGCTGATGCGGGAAAAGGATAATTTCACTTGGAAACTTTGGACGGGAAGGTTGTCTCCAACAACTACAACATAAGAAATTTAAAGCTCTTCTATTCCTAACGTCTAGTTGCATTCGACGAGCTGTGCTCTTTTTTCCTTACCTAGGTTTTATCCTGTTTGGGCTTTACTGGGGAGGTTTTTAACGAGGCAGTAAGCAGGATGTACAGGAATGAATTACGAGCATCATTGCTTAGTTCTTCATACTTCACAACAAAACAATAGGGGACTATCACTAGGGACTGACAATAGGAACTGTCACTCCAAAAATGTATGGAAAAGGCCTCCGGGCTCGATTTGTAAACTTGTAATCATATTACAATGAGATTGATTATTACGTCATCTTTGTGTTTTATAAGCTTATATAGTATATTCATGATTCCGATCATATACACATAGCACCGATTCCGATTGTACCAATGATGTATCCGCGATTCCGATCATATATGCACAGTAGCAGTGCATATCATATAAGTTAAATTTGTAATGCCGGTCATGTACACATGATAAATATTCCGATACCGTTAGTGACATTTTCAGGTTAACAATGGTGGAATTTGACAAGTAAGTTTGTTTACAACATCTTATATTCTAGTCTTAGTATTTCAAACTAAGATTTCTTGTTTGTGTGGAAGTCCGCTAACTCAGATTTCTTGTTGACGAAGAAATCCATCAGTTGAGATTTCTTATTTATGTTGAAATCTAAATAATTAAGATTTCTTGTTTGTATGGAAATTCAAAGTCATCTTTGAATAGTACCTCTCAATTACATATTTAGATGGCTTTGTCATATCCCGATAAGTCATTTGAGTTACTCGGGAAACTTAGCAAACTTTCCGAAAAGACAACATCAAATTACAAGTCTGCTTACAAGAATTCTGATGTTAAAATTCTTAATCGGATTGATCATCCGGAAAGGTTTTAATTGAAGGAATCTTTCACGAGATTGTTTATAATGAAGGCAAAACATGAATGAAAGAAATTTTATTCATAAAAACAAATCCTTACAAGAGAAAGACACAAAGTACAAACAGTTAAGCATGAGGAGAAGAAACAGTCAAAGAAGAAAGAAGGGGGACATCTTTGACAGTTTTCTCAGAAGTACCCTCGGGAACATCCCCAACATTGGAATTAACATCTGGATCCTCCCTGATTATGGCATCCTCAGGGGCAGGATTAGCTGCATCTCCAGATAACATATCTACTTCATCTGAGATGCTAACGTCAACTTCTTCTTCAGCCGATTCCTCCTCCGCTATGGATTCATCATCTGCATCATATCCGAGGATTTCATTGGCTTCTTTCATGTTTTGCTCGGAAATGGCGAGAGCCTGAGCATAGTCAAAAGAGGAAGGGTTGAAATTCTTCAAAAATTCATATCGAGCTTTGATAACAGCCCAACTGAGAATTTTTTGCTTTTCATCCTCAAAACTCTTCTCCAAATCTTCAATTTTTTGTTTGTACTTGTTTTTTCGACTCCAGAGTTGCTTTGCGAATTCATGTAATTCCTTAGCACGATTCAAAATCTCCTAGAACGTTTTGCTGCTTTCCTCCAACATGACATTCTTCTTTTGAGTTCACGATCTTTATCCGTATAGTCTTTTTGGAGAGCTTGAATGTCATGCCTGCTTTGATTTAGATCAATCAAATCCTGGGCAAGCTCTCCGGAGTCCTTGACACTCTTCAATTTCAAATCATTGAAGTCGTATTCAAGCTTATTGAATTTAGCATTTTGAGCCCAAAATTTCTTTTGGAAATCAACTTTTAATTGATTCGACTCCACTAACTTTTGCTTCAGATCGCCGATGGCCAACTCTTCCTGTTTGGCGATACGAATAGTTCCGGCTTTTTCCTTTTCAAGGTTAGCAATTTTGCTTCCACACATTTTTTTCATCAACCCGATGCCTCACAATTTCGGATTTGACCCTATCCAACTTTTCGACGGAAGAAGTTCGTTCCGCCTTCAAGATTTTCACTTCCTGAGTGAGTGCGACATTCTCTTTGTGAAGTTTCTGAATGAGTTTGGCCTCGCCTTTGGAACGCTCAAGACTTCCACATAAGTATGTTTGAGCCTATATCATAATTAATAGATGTCAGGATATACAACGAAGGGAAGTAAGAAGAAAGGAGAAGAAGGGAAAAGAAAACGTGTACCTGAATCATGATCCCGAGGGAAACCATGCCCATTTGGTAAGTAGCCATGTCTTTCAAGATCATATTCTCCTTGGGACCAGTATAATTATGAGCAAAACAGCTCATCATGTGAGGGTTGGCCAAAAGGTTATGTTCATCCGATAACTCAAATGAACGATTACGATTAACGGTGAGGGGAACAAAAGACTTCATCCATATAGTTGCGGCGATTAACCCCATGCAAAAGGTTGCCTTCCTTCCAAACAGTGTTCCCTTTGTCGGCTACGGTGAAGAGGGAAACAGGTTGAGCAGTATTATAAGGAATAGTAGGGGTACTTGTTCCTTGTCTTTGAAAAAGAGAAGCAGAAGTACCAGTAGGAATGTCAACAACATTAGCATCAGTGGTTTCGGTATTGGCCAAGTTCTCAACATTGGCGACAGCAGCTTCGTGAGAAGGAATTTCAACTTCAGTTTCACCAACACTACCGGGATGACTGATCTCAGTTTCATCGACAACTCTAGAAGTAATGTTATCGGTGATACCCGCTTCGGGAATCACAATATCACCTTCATGATGGCTCTCAGTAACAGTCGCTAATGTCTCCATATCCTTCACTAGAGACTCATCTGAAACGACAACAATGTCAGAAGAAGTTGGAAACTGAACCCGCCTTTTACGATGTAACGTTAAAAAGGAATCTTCTTCGGAATCAGTACTCTCATCAATTAGCCTGAAGTCACTTTGCATACCTCCTGTTTTCTTGGCAATAACATCAGATGATTCAGCAAGAAATTGTTTTCTCAACCTCTTTTTCTTCAAGGCAGGCTTGTTAACAGCCTTGGGACCCTTAACTTCGGAATTAGATCTCTTACTGGGAAGACATCATATCTTTTCTAATGTCGACCCTTTGTCACTCGGAAGGGTCAGTTGTTTCTTCGCCACATGTTTCACCTTTTTCGAAGGGCCTGAGAGAAATAAAATGGATGTAAGATAAACTCTTTCACCATTACAAAGCAATGCAATTTTTCGATATCTTTACCTCTGCCCTTCGTGGAGGATCCGTCTGGCTTCATGTCTTTAAGGGTACGAATACCCTTGGAAACGGCATACACCCCCCAAAGTCCGAACACTCGCCGACGCTCGAATCACGGCTTCAGTAAACTCCCTCATATTTGAAGGTTTATCCAATACAGGGTTAAAAGCTGTTGAACAAAGAAGAAGGTTAAGATGAGAAGAATGAGAAAAATAGGAATGAAGGAAATTAAGAAAAATAATAGCACCTCTCGCGTTCCGCTTCTCCGAGAAGGTGCTAGCATCTTCGCTCACCAATTGAGCAGTAGGGATAAATACAAATTCATCAAACCAACGCCGATCATGACCGTCCTCGGTATCCTCAAAGAACTTACTTGATCCCCGAGCTCCAAACAAAATTATAGTACCTCGGATAAAATGGATCGAGTTCAGGTATAGAATATAATCAAGGGTAATATTTACTCCGGCAAGATGAGCAACATGCTCAAGTAGTTGAAACAATCGCCAAACCACGGGAGTAATTTGTGCCACCTAAATTTCCAAACGACGACAAAATTCATCTATCACGGCGAAAGAGGCAGAGTAAAACCAATAGTTAAAGGATAGATGTACACCACAGAGTATCCGGGAAGATGAGTATTTGCGGACATATCCCCTCCGGGAACTATAATGGTGAGATCACGATCGGTCCAGTGGCACTTCTCGCGAATAGAATCGAGAGAATTCTCGGTGACATGAGAAGTAATTAAAGAAACTAAGGCCATCCTTTCCCCTTCTAATTTTGAAACATCACAATCGTCACCTTTTGGAAGAACAATCTTCAAATCAGTAGCATGAGAAGGATTCTTAGGGATCATGCTATCAACAGAAGGGAGAATCACCATGTCAGTTTCATCATCACCAACATCAGAAGTTGGTGAAGATGAGGGCCTGGAAGCAACATCAGCGGCAATGGCGTCACCCATAAACTTTTTCTTAGGAGGAGATCCCTTCTTAGGGGGAGACTCATTGAAAAATAGACGATTCTTATTTATACTTTTTCTCATTGTTCTTACTTTCATTATCACACTATCATATTCCCAGAAGTTCACTATTAAAGGAGATTTGGTTACATTTCATCACAAAACATCATAAGTTTCTTTCACCTTTTATTATTTAATTCAATTATTCATCTATTCATATTATTTAGCTTGTACGAATTAAATCATCTTTATTAAATTACTACCAGCTGTGGTTAACTTTATTTAAATTTTAATACGAATTTAACTATTTGGGCAAAGTACGATTTTTGACTCAAACAGAAGTCTAATAGTTGATTTATTAGAATACTCATTCAATTTATTAAGAGTCTAATACTATAGTTGTAGCAGGAGTCTACTGCTTTATTTATGTGCCTATATAAAGGTTTATGATTAATAAAATTTATATGAGACAGTTTTCATTTATATTTTCTACCTTGTTGTTTGCATCTCTCTCCAAAAAAAAAAAATCATAACAATGTATCAGAACCTTCAATGATCTTTGTGGGTCTGTGCATTCATTAAAGAACTTTCGACCACTTTTAAGTTTTAACCCATACATATTTTCAACCAGTTTTAACTCGTTCTTATTTTTAACATTCAGGACTATTTTCAACCAATACCAATTTTCAATCCATATTACTTTTTAACTCTATTGTTTCAACCATGGAAAGCAATGTGTCTCTCTTTAGTTGCTCCACAAATATTCACTGGTGAAAATTATCAAATTTGGGCAGTGAAAATGAAATCTTATCTTGAAGCATATGATCTGTGGAAAGTTGTAATGGAAGAAAAACCCATATAATTACTCCCTGAAAATCCTACTCATGCCCAAATCAAAACTCATTCAGAAGAGAAAACAAAAAAGGCCAAGCCAAAATTGTAATTCAAAATTCAATTACAAATTTTATCTTCTCTAAAATCATTGCATGTAAGACAACAAAAGCTTGGGAAAAACTCGAAAAGGAGTATCAAGGAAGTGAACGAGCAGACAAAATCATATCTTGAATTTAAAAAGAGATTTTGAATCTCTTAGAATGCAAGAGGGTGAGGTCATCAATAACTATTCTGACATGATCTCTTTAATTGTTAACAGAATCAGGTTAGTTAGCGAGGATTTTAACGATAATAAAATAGTTGAAAAAACGTCTTGTGACTATCCAGAGAGATTTGAGTCCAAAATCTCCGCTCTAGAAGAGTCTAAGGATCTCTCTTGCAGAATTAATAAGTGATCTTCAAGCAAAAGAGCAAAGAAGAGCTTTCACATAGGATAAAGTTATTAAAGGTATTTTTTATGCAAAGCATCAAAAAGGAAAAATCGATTATCCTTCCTGCAAATACTGCAAAAAGAAAACACACTTAGAAATTTTTTGCCGGTAGAGATCTAACGCAATATGTGGAAATTGCAAATAAACATGGCATGTTACAAAAGTGTTCAAGTTCAAAGAAACTCAAAATAGTTCACAAGAACTATTAATAGAAGAAGAAAGTGAGGAGAACCTACGTTTTTAGACTGCAGCAACAAAAGCAAGGAGGAGTGTTGGATTTTGCATCTATTACTGCCACAATTTTCTAGAATAATTTGTTGTTTAATTATAGGAGGAGTCTAATAGTTGATTTAGTAGAATATTCAGTTTTTTAATTTTAGTAAGAGTCAAATGCTTAGCTGTAGGAGGAGAACCTACTACTTTATTTATGTGTCTATATAAAGGTTTATGATAAATAAAATTTATATGAGATAGTTTTCATTCATATTTTTACCTTGTAATTTGCATCTCTCTCCAAAAAAAAAAAAAAAAAAAATCATAACACATAGTTGGCTGGATGAATAATTGATTATTGTTACTTAAATAACTGATTTAGTTGGCTTCGATCAAGGCCAAGGGTGTGTTTCAACCCTCGTATGAGGTGGATCTAAGATTTGAACTTTATGAATTCAGATTCGTAATTCTACCACCTCCATCAATTTACTAAATTCAGAGTCTATTATATTTAAACATATTTAATGAACTTTTTAACACAAATACATAATCCAATTAAGCCAAAGATGAGTTCAATTAAGACAATTATGAGTACAAATGAACCCATATCTTATTCATTGGATACACCCCTGGTCCTTATGTATAATTATCCATCGATGAGGATTGTCTATACTGTCACTACTAAAAAAAATTCTATTTTCTTACTGATTTTTCACTGAAAAATGTTCCGTGGCTATTTCCCACTGAATGTCGGTGGGAAAACCTAAATAAAAGTGTTTTTACATGGAAAAAATAAAAAGTTTTTCAGTATTTCAATGAAAACCTATTTCCCACCATGCATTTTCCCAATGAGTTGATTCGGTGGAAATGAGGTGGAGAAATCATATTTTGTAGTACAAATTTCCCACTGAGTATTAGTGGAAAAACTCTTTATTTCTAGTAGTGTGTCTAGATGATGGAAGAGGTAAGAAAATGCACCAACAATAGCATATATTAGTGTTTTATCATTTACAAGAACTTACACCTTTTATACACTTTAATTTTAATTTGTATTTGACATGTACATATTTCTTTAGAGCATATATTTGGTTAGTTGTTATTTGTGGATACAAATAGGATAATAATTAGAATAAGATATACGTGCAACACAACACATATACCCAATACCTATAGGAGTCATTTGGTGCATGGTATAAGCTGGGATATCCCAGCACTAATGTTTTGTACCATGTTTGGTAGAAGGTATAAATTTATCCCCGGATAAATTTATACCTTGTACCAAACAAGGTATAAAATGCATTTCATCCCAAGAGATGGGATATCCCTTCTTATACCACTTATACTGGGATTATTTTATACCATCTTTTATATGGTATAATATAATCCCAACAGATGGGATAAATTAGTCCCGGGATTATAATCTCGGGATAATTTTGGCTACCTACCGAACGACCCCATATAGTATTAATAGAAAAGCTACAAAACAATAAAAATTGCCAAGAATCTTGACAAAAGGAGTTGGGACAAGGTCAAATTTACCTTGCAAGTATGACTTATAGGTTAAATTTGCCCTCCGTTAGAGTTAAGGGTCAAATTCGTCCCTTCCATTAACATACTTGTTAAAATTTCTCTTTGATGGATGAAGGTATGACTAGGACTCCTTATCAGTCCACATAGGCGTCATGTGTATAAATAAATTTACTTTTCCTTTAAATCTTAATGTAAAAATGATATCAATTAAATATTGTCATGTATTTTCTTTAATAGCTAATCTTCTTCTTCATCAAACCACTACTTCCTCTTCTTCTTCTCCGCCACTATCATCATCGTCCACCGCCCTACACCATCGTCCATCGCCTCTGATTAATTTACTAAAAATAACACATTACTTCTAATATTTTTACCCAAACCCATTACTTCTCCGTCTAGACTCTTGCTATATCAGCTATAGAGTACTAAAAAGAGTTTTAGCAAAATGAGCCAAAAACAAAAATATTGGCTCCACACCATCCCGTTGGTTCACTCAGAGCAGATCTAATTTTCCTTTCAAATTTTTCCATCTAATCTGTAATTTGTTGCTTCTTTTTCAGAATTCAAAAATCTTCAGTTCACTTCTCATTTTCTTCAACTATGCTTCAGCAAAATTGAATTTCAAAATCAACCCACATTGTAAAAGTCCATTATTTTCTTCCAAGGTTCACAAAAAAAATGGCTTCTCAATTACCCAAATCTTCAAAACCCTCAAAACGCACATCAGATAAAAAAAATCCTGAAATCTGTTTTTTGGGAAAAGACAGTAAAATTGATGAGGAGGACCCCTTTTGGGATGAGGATTTACCACATCAATATAAGAACATGAAGTTCGGTCGGGTGTTCTTCAGTTGTTAAGTTACAAGCAGGGGCGGAGCCAGGATTCCGACGAAGGGTGTTCATATTTTAGGACAGGGGATGTGTGAGCGATAGTTTGCACACCCTTAGCCGCTAGACTATCCTTCGTTTCTATGTCAAGGTTGTTCATTACTAGTATATATCCACAAAATTCTATATTTAACATAGGCATTCGATAATTTTTTCCGACGAAGGGTGTTCATATGAACACCCTTCAATGGGTGTGGCTCCGCCACTGGTTACACGGTTATAGCAGGAGTTTAGATGGAGAAGAAAATTAGTTATTATATTTTCTTTTTTCTATAAAAAAAATACATGACAAAATTTAAGTGATATCATTTTTACACTAAGATTTAAAGAAAAAATAAATTTATTTATACACGTGTGACGCCTATGTGGACTGATAAGGAGTCCTAGTCATACTTTCATCCATAATAAGGGCAATTTTAACAAGTACATTAACGGAAGAGCCAAATTTGATTTCTAACTCTAACGGAGTGTAAATTTAATTTATAAATTATACTTGGAGGGTAAATTTGACCCTTTTCCTAAAGGAGTTAGACAATCAAAAATATAAAGTCTGAAGTCCATGATTTATATTTTATGATGATAGAATATTTTTCACATATGCAACTTTTCTGTTGGACGCTTAATCTGAAAATATGAAAGAATTGAAACTTGTTCCTATGAGTTTAATCATAAAATGGCATGTATGTGATTACTTGATCAACATGGACTTACTTGGTATATTAAACTGTACTTAAGATACATAATTACTTTGATACTGTATTATTATTCGTCGTAAGAAAATACTTAAACCCACGATTATTTTGTTTGTGAAGGCTTAATTATAATCGATTAGGCATTTTCAAAGCACTTCCTTAATCTCAATGATAAGGTTAGTCACTAAGTAGCTTTTTAGATACAAAAAAGGAGAAACACTAATAGAGTTTCAATACGCCTGTGACTCCATCAATCCAGTGTTCTGAAATTGTGACAGACATAGGCTAGAAGACTCTATTTCAGGGATACAATTCAGTAGTAAAACAAAAAAGGCGAGTCACACAACACTTGAACGACCATGGCTGAAGGTATGTTCCTGTTTAATATTCCGTTGCGATGACTCTGTATGTAAGTGTTAAGAATTTCAATATGTGGTATCAAAGCCTTCCTTTAACTGTGTCGTTTAGTGTCATATTCTGGTTAAAATTGTATGGACGGAGTGTTGGTGAAACTTCCATAGAGTTTTTATGACGGTCGCCTATAGATTGAAAATCTAGAAAGAAACTAACTTGCAAATTGGGGTCGTTGTCTCTGTTTGCTCGTTTGGTCTGTAGTATGCATATGTAACATGTTATTTCTGGTCCGCAACAGCCTTTTATGAATTTTGATTTGGATCTGAAATCCTATCCTAGATACAGATCTACACGTTAATAGTATATAAGCCCTTATTAGATCAATATTTTGAAAAACATTAAGGTTTCGTTGTTTTCTATTCTGCGCTGACTCGTTCGTTAACTAATACTATTATTTATTGTTGCTTTTCACGGTTCTTAAGTAGTAATTTCTCTTCAAGAAACCATTAAGTTTTTGCTTTAATGGGACAATTTGAAGTATCATGAATATGTTGATAGCCTTGCATCATTAAAGTTTTGTTTGTCAGCACGTTTTCCAAGATCCAATGCCATCACTGGATATTAGAAGTTGAACCCAATATTTGGTAACAATTTTAATCACGTATTTTGAATTTCTATTCTTCCTATTCATTTGATAAAAGTGACGAGATTTTCATTAAGCCCCGAAACTAATAGCATATTGATTTTTACTATGTCTTTCATCATGTTCTGATGTTTGGAAAGTTTGGCTACTGTTTCACGTATTTCATATACATTAGTTAAGTTTTATTGTAAAATTAGTCACTTATTATGAAGTTATATGGGCATTCTGCCTATACTCCGGATGCCTACTTTTGAAATCAATCAACATTCTGAATAAGTTGATTATTTGGGTCTAGACATTATACTGTAAGATGTCAATTTTGGGTTTTCTTTTATCTTGTGCTTAGGACTAGCCACGGCATCTTGAGTACTTGATGTAAAAGAAATTAAGTTGTTTAATCACATAAAGTTTAGTGGTTAAAATTATAATGACATCTACATTGTTCAGTTATCTCATTAAAATGGTAACCCGGCCCCACAGGGAGGTAACTATTTTGGTGAGATTAATTGAAATGAGATAGTAAACCTTTCAGTTTGAAAATTATCCTATGCCCACAGGTACGGATTGTTTTCTAGTTTTATTTTGGTTTACTAGTCTAATAAAGTTAAGTAAATTTTGTGCATGTGTTGCAACCTCTACCCACAGGAAGGTCTTGAATTTACTTAGAATCGATATTTACGTGATTCACTTTGATGGTTTGTACTTCATAGCTTATGTGTGCATCCTTATTTTGCAGTTTTCACAGCTTTTCCTACCGCTATCTTTAATGAGAATGCTCGAATTCCGATGCTGTCTGGTGACAACTTTACTGAATGGAAGGAGAAAGTCCTTCTCACTTTAGGGTGCTCGGATTTGGATTTGGCAATCCGTGTGGAAGAACCACCTAAACCCACGAAATCAAGTACGCAGATGCTAAGGCTTATAATGAGCGGTGGGAACGATCTAATCGCTTGAGCTTGATGCTCATAAAGGCTCATATAAGCTAAATCATTAGGGGTTCCATCCCTAATAGCGATAAGGTCAAAGCTTATATGAAGGCAATTGAGGAACAATTTGTAAGCTCTGACAAGGCGCTGGCCAGCACCCTTATGAAAAGGCTCTCCAGTATGACCTTTGATAGAAGTCGTACAGTGCGCGAGCACATTATGGATATGAGAGACATTGCTGCTAAACTCAAGTCCCTTGAGGTTGATATGTCTGCGCCATTTCTTGTGCACTTTATCCTCAACTCTCTTCCTGCGGAATATGGTCCGTTCACGATATCTTACAACACACATAAAGATAAATGGTCAATTAATGAACTCCTGACCATGTGTGTTCAAGAAGAGGAGAGGTTGAAGCATGAGATACCTGCAAGTGTTAATTTAGTGACTCATGATAAGAGAAATGCGAAGAAGGGCAAAAGTGTTCCTATGAAGAAGAAAGGCATTGTTGATAAAGATTTTTTCCGTTTCTGCAGAAAGAAGGGACGTTGGAAGAAAGATTGCCGGAAATACAAGAAATGGCTTGAGAAGAAAGGTAATTTTACCTTTGTATGTTATGAATCTAATTTTACTGAAGTTTCTGATAATACATGGTGGATCGATTCTGGTTCCACGACTCATATTGCCAAAACTATGCAGGGTTTTCTAACTCTAAGGAAGCCGATGGGAAGTGAACAAAAAGTTTATTCTGGAAATGGGATGCCATCAACTGTGGAAGGTGTGGGGACTTATAGGCTTATTTTAAAAGATGGTTTTCAATTAGATTTAGAAAAACTTTTTATGTTCCATCGTATTCTAGAAATTTAATTTCTCTTTCAAGACTATTAGTTGCTGGTTAGGATTTCAATTTTCATTATTCTTCAGTTAAACTTTTGAAAGATAATAAAGTTATTGGTTTTGGAAATTTGGATGGAAGATTATTTAAATTTGAGCTAGACCCCACGATTGAATGTAATGTTTTAACTTTGCATGATAAAGAAATTGGCACTAAGAGATGTATTATCAATGAGAACTCATCAAGTCTTTGGCACAAAAGATTGGGACATATCTCAATTGACAGAATCAAAAGGTTAGTTAATGATGGAGTTCTAGAAGCTCTTGATTTTTCTGACTTTGGGACTTGTGTGGACTGCATAAAGGGTAAGCAGACTAACAAATCCACTAAAGGGGCCAAAAGGAGTTCTCAACTGCTTGAGATCATATATACAGATATTTGTGGACCTTTTCCTACCCCTTGCTTGAATGGTGAAAGATATTTTATCTCGTTTATTGATGACTATTCAAGGTACATGTATCTCTATTTTCTATTTAACAAATCAGAAGCACTTGATGCTTTTAAAGTTTACAAAACAGAAGTAGAGGAACAGACAGGAGCTCAGATCAAAATTGTAAGGTCTGACAGGGGTGGAGAATATTATGGTAGGTACACAGATAAGGGACAAGTTAAGGGTCCATTTGTTGAGTTCCTTGAAAGTGAAGGTATAATTGCCCAATATACCATGCCAGGAACACCACAACAAATGGTGTGGCAGAAAGAAGGAACCGGACATTAATGGACATGGTAAGAAACATGATTAACAGATCAAGTTTGCCTTTATCCTTATGCAGTGAAGCCTTAAAAACCGTTGTGTATATTTTAAATAGGGTTCCATCCAAGGCTGTTCCCAAGACGCCTTTTGAATTATGGAAAGGATGGAAACCTAGTTTAAGCCATTTACACATTTAGGGATGTCCAACTGAGGTGAGGGTTTATAACCCTCATTTGAAAAAGTTGGATGAAAGAACAATAAGTGGTTTCTTTATAGGTTATGCAGTTAACTCTAAAGGATTTAGGTTCTATTGTCCTTCTCATTCTCCCAAAATTGTTGAGGCTAGAAATGCTAAATTTCTTGAGGAACATGAAGTAAGTGGGAGTGGTTCGACTCAAGTGGTGGAATTGCAAGAGATGAGGGAACCACCTGTGGTTCCTTTATATATTGGGAACTTGAATGTAGTTCAGACAAATTCTCACGAACTGTCTGAAGAGCAACAAGTTCAAGAGCTACCACCACATGAGGAGCCACATGAAGATCAACCCACTTTATCTGAGCCCATTAAAGGAATGTCTGAACCAGTGGGAGTAGGAAAATCCTCAAGAGTTCGCAAGCCAGCAATTTCTAGTGACTATGTTGTATACCTTCAAGAGTCTGATCATGTTATTGGACTTAAAGATGATCCATGCTTTTTTTCACAAGCCATCAGTGGAGAGAACTCCACACTTTGGTATGATGCCATGAAAGAAGAGTTGGAATCTATGGCCAAGAATAAAGTCGGGAATCTCGTTGAATTACCAGAAGGAGTCTCTACTATAGGATCCAAATGGGTTTATAAAACCAAAAGAGATTCATATGGTAATATTGAACGATATAAAGCCAGACTTGTAGCCAAAGGTTTCACTCAAAAGGAAGGCATTGATTACCATGAAACCTTCTCTCCAGTTTCAAAGAAGGATGCATTAAGAATAATCATGGCATTAGTAGCTCATTTTGATTTAGAGCTACATCAAATGGATGTGAAAACGACTTTCTTGAATGGAGATCTTGAAGAGGAGGTATACATGCGTCAGCCTGAAGGTCTTTGTGATAAGGATAATAGTCACCTTGTTTGCAAGTTGAATAAATCCATTTATGGACTAAAACAGGCTTCCCGCCAATGGTATATTAAATTTCATAATGTTGTTTCTTCATTTGGATTTACGAAGAACATCATTGGTCAGTGTATATACCTTAAGATAAGTGGGAGCAAATATATTTTCCTAGTCCTATATGTGGATGATATTTTACTTGCTAGTAGTGATTTGGGGGTCGTTGCAAGAGACGAAACAGTTTCTTATTCAGAATTTTGAAATGAAGGATATGGGTGAAGCCTCCTATGTCATTGACATAGAGATTCACAGAGATAGATCTCAAAGATTACTTGGACTATCTCAAAAGGCCTACATTGAAAGAGTTCTGGAAAGATTTGGAATGAAGAACTGTTCACCTATTGCAGCACCCATAAAGGTGACAAATTCTCATTGAATCAATGTCCACAAAATGCATTGGAACAAGAGCAAATGAAAGGCATTCCCTATGCTTCGTTTGTTGGGAGTCTTATGTATGCACAGGTCTGCACTAGACCTGATATTGCCTTTGCAGTAGGAATGCCTGGCAGATATTAAAGTAACCCTGATCTTGATCATTGGAAAGCTGGTAAAAGGGTATTGAGATATTTGCAAGGAACCAAGGATGTTAAGCTCACATACAAATATTCTGACTCATTGGATGTCATTGGATATTCAGACTCTGATTTGGGTGGATGCAAAGACTCTGGTAAATCTACTTCTGGATACATTTTCCTTTTTGCTGGAGGCGCTGTATCTTGGAGGAGTGTTAAGAAAACCATTGTTGCAACATCCACAATGGAAGCTGCGTTTATTGTATGCTATGAAGCTACATCACATGCGTTATGGTTGAAGAATTTCATTTCGGGCCTTAGAGTTGTCGATACTATAGCAAGGCCATTGAGAATTTTTTGTGATAATTCAGCTGCAATATTCTTTTCAAAGAATAATAAAAGTGACAGCATCGACATAAAGTATTTGATGGTTAGAGACTATGTCAAGAAGCAAGATGTGAGTTTTGAACATGTTAGTACTACTTTGATAATTGTTGATCCTATGACTAAAGGTTTACCAGCTAATGCTTTCAAGGATCATGTAACCCGTATGGGTCTTAGTAACTGAGTTTAGTCTTGCTTTGTTCTCTAACACTTGGTCTAGACAACTATCATTTCTTTGTTATACATGGCAGTGCACATTTTGGTTTTCATGTATTATGTTGTGATCATTGGATCAATAAAGTTGGACTCTGAATGACTTACATTAAGTTTATCCATAAAGATGTCGGACACTTTGTTAGAATATATTGTACATTGTAATACATGGAAGGAAGTGTTAGTTTAAAAGCATGACCGCCATGATTCATGTAGTAATGTGTTCTAGTTGAAGTGATTGTTGCATAAAAATTTAGATGAGTGAATAAATTTTATGGCCAAGACTATCACTCAAACAATTATCTGATGAGAATGTAAGAATATTGTCTTTTAACGAGACATTTAATGTGGCCCACAATTATGGTAACAAATTATTTACCTTCTCTTCCAAGTAAATAATGAATATAGCAGATAATAATTTTGATTATGCATATCCGGAAGTTTCCTTGATGGGAGGAAAAATTTATTAGGTGTTCCTAGGGTAATCATATTTTATGGAGAAGTCCCTAGGGTTAAAGTTATTCCCTAAGAGTCCCTAGCCTACCTATAAATACGCATGTGACTCCATCAGTCCAGTGTTCTGAAATTGTGATAGGCATAGGCTAGAAGACTCTAGGGTTTTTACTATTATTCTAGAGTTACTATTTCGGTGCTAGAAGAAACGCGAGTCACACAACACTTGAACGACCATGGCTGAAGGTATGTTCCTGTTTAATATTCGGCTGCGATGACTCTGTGTGTATGTGTTAAGAATTACAACAGTTTGATGTAAATGTCTAATATGATAAACTTAAGCCATTGTGTTCTTCTTTCCTCTTTTTGGTAAAGTGGTACATATTTCAATTTAAGTAACAATCAGGGCAGAGGTATCCAATTCACAACACTAACACCAATTATTACTGTTTAGTTAGGAAGGGATGAGCTACTGAAAGGATAGGAACTCTCGGTGAACCTAATCCTCTTCACTAAATTTTCAGCTAGATAGAAATTTACCCATAGTTGAATGTACTTTTTCCTTTATATATGTTCAAGTTTGAAGTACTTCCACTAGATGAAAATTGTAACAATGTTTTTCTTAAAATTGCCCTGGGAAGAATGGATGATACAAAAGAGAATCCATTCACACACTACATTAGGCAGCCTTTAATTTTGTTTTGGCCTTTTAAAGTTGAAAGCATATGAGCCACTTGGAGTTCTCTTCATTACCAAGAACTACTTTCTGTGGAAAAGGAAAGGTGTGCATATTTAAGTATGAAGTGTGACGTTCGATATAATGTATTGTGTTTCAAAATTATTGGTGTGTGACGACTCCAAATGGAGACTAATTTGTGGATGTATATATTTTGTCGACCACTGACTTTATTTTACCATGCAAAATGAAGTTCCCTGAAATTCGCCTAATAAAATGTCAAGTCTACTACATATATATGGAGTTTTATCTCCTTCCTTTTTTTTTTTTGGGGGTGGTGGGGGCCGGGCGGGGGGGGGGGGGGTGTTGGAGAACCGTATAAGCTAGTATATTTAGCTATATATCTAAACTTTGCAAGCAACCTAGCTACTATATATGTACTTCCTTGACTTGTTCCAAGTGCAACAATTACTGCCTTGATATGCCACGTGAGAAAAAAAAGTGTTTTTACTTTAGTTAGACGCGTTTGAAATCCTCATTAAGAAAGGAAAAAAATTACTATATTAAGAAAATTAATCTCCATCGGAGAATAACCATCTCTTTCTTAAACATATGAAATATTTGTACTAAGCATGTATTAATTTAGTGTAAATATCTCGAAGATTGAGAATATATTAATCGTACCAAGGTATCTATAAAAAAAGAGACCTTAGTTTATGGTATTGGTAAATAATAGCTCCTAAGGCTTTTGGGGCAGTGTCACTATCATTTTTGAGTTAAGGAGGTACTTTCCTTTGCAGAATTGTGGACACAAATGGCCAAGAATGCATTTGTAGATAGAGTGAAGCACCAAAACTCCGTTGGAAACAGTCAAGATAGTAACAAGGGAATCATAATAACTCTCCATCAGATATAGTTAGATTCATTACGTTATTAGGATAGCTTGAGAGAGTTCATTTATTTTTCTTTCCCTCCGGGTATCATAATTCATAAAATTGCTCAGTGGAATCATATTGTTGAATGAAAATATCTGTTTTCGCTTTTTATCTTATTTGCTTCTTGAAGAGGACAGCTGAAAAACACCATATGTGTTTACAATTAACTTGTCCAATCATCACTTATCTCTATTTGATATTCTCCGCTGTCTGCAAAAACGAACAAAAGAAAACGTTATTCTAATTATCAAAAATGAAGAGGTGACAAGGTTATTAGTTTTACGGAAAAGGGTAAAAAATGTCCTTAAACTATGTGAAATTGAACAAAAATGCTATAGTTTGGTCCAAAAATGTCCTTAAACTATGTGAAATTAAACAAAAATGCCCTTAAATTGTTACTTAATTGGGTAAAAAATGCCCTTTTCCTAATAATAATGTTGTTTCTTTTCTTTCAAAACACATTTTAAATAAAAATATTATTTTTAAAGAAACTTTTCTTGTTTCATTTATTTTAAAATCTCTTTAACTAATAAAAGTGGGAAGTAATTTTATTTTTCTTAATCTCATTTTTTCAAATAAAATGAAATTACCCAATGTACTTTTTTAACTGAAATATAGGTCATATATATAAGTCATCGTAACCCCATCATTAATTTTCATTTAGATAATGATAAAAAAAAATTCTAATAAAATAGGAAATATTTTTATTTCTTAATCTTTTCCAAATTGAAGTAGGATAAGAAATCGCTAATAAAATCCTTGCTTTTAAAGTTAAAATGAAAAAATGGTCGACAATAACGTAACTCCATCGACGATATCTTAAAGATATTTTTTTATTTGAAGCACGTAATAAATTTTCTTGTTTTATGGCATTATGATTGTTCTATCTTAACTTTAAAACCATGGATTATACAAGCAATGCTTATCCTACTTCAATTTGGAAAAAGATTAAGAAATAAAATATTTCCTATTTTATTATGAAAAAGAATTTAATCGTTATCTAAATAAAAATTAATAATGGGGTTACTATATATATTGTCACGACCAAGTAGCCGTGAGTGGCACCCACATAAATCCCCTAGTGGGCGAACCATCCCCTTTACCAACTATCCAACCGATTATCAATTAATTAACCACTTTTAGACAAGTCAAGAATATAACAAATATAGTAATCACCCAAAACGTCTAGTCATGCCATAAATATATTAACAATTGCGGAAGTCTAACTATCACAACCACAAAATTCGAAAGTCATCGTACAAAGACTCTAAAACATAAACTATCTAACGAAATAACATCTGTCTGAAATAACATAAGTAATGTATGGAATGAAAATGGCATCAATAAGAGAATATCTTCAGGCGGTCTAGCATGGATAGAAGTTCACCCTCAAATCTGCCGAAAAACTGGCCTCACGCTAAATATGAGGTTTGGTAGATGTCGCTGGATCGCAATCTGCACTCAAAAGAATGCAGCAAGGTTAGTATCAGTTAAAACACTATATACCGGTAGATATCATAGGCCGACTAATATTAGTATCACACACAAAATCACAAAATCAATAGAATAGACAGATAGGCACAACCGCACATACTCATATGAAATTATCAACAAGAATTATCCCACTGAATAAGATAAGTCCACACAAACAGTAATCAACAAAAGTAACTCAACCCATGTGATCACCCACACAATCATAACTCACAAATTATCTCAACTCTGTCACATATCCGTACACACATGGTAAATGGTATTGTTTTTTCAAATAGCCATGACCTGCAGGGGATCCATGGTGTCCATATACCACTAGCTCCGGAACTGGCCTCGGATCACGAGCTCATAACTAGGCCACATCCTCACCCCCTGTCAAATGTGCCTTTTCATATTTATATGTTCTTTCCCATCTTAATGCATTTCCGTTCCAACAATCAGTAAGGACTGTGAACAATCAATGAATCAATATCAAGGAACATAAGTCACCATGCCATAAGTCATATCAAGACTCAAGAATCAATTCATCAATAGCATGAATAAGGGATTACTCCAAATCAACAAAAAGGATATTTATTAACTTCTTCTTACATATCAGAATAGTTCATCACATAATCAATCAATCAATCAATATCAAACTTAGGAATTTCCAACCACACTTTTTGTCTGAAGTCCTAATTATGCTTTCTCCTACCAATTTCATAACATATGCAATCAACTAATCAAAGTCTAACTCAAGTAGACAATAACCCATCTCAACGAAGAGCTGGAACAATGCAAGCTATTCCACGTGAACCTTTCTCTTCCACACCAACTCGGAACGTTCAAAGTCTAGAAATATAGTGCTACATGAATATTCAAATCGTCTACTCAAACAATACAACAATTTGAAAAGGAAAACTCACTTATTTCTACTCTTTCCAATTGATTGAACCTTCACTTATGATGAACTCATCATTACCTCTCCCTCAATGATCATACTATTCTAATTCATAGGTTTCTAATCAATTCAACCCTTTTACAAGCAGTTTTTATGCTAAAGTTACCATCTTTATGAAACCCCAAATCTCAATACATCATTCTTATCCATTAGAACTTGAATTCCCACCCTAAGGAGTGATAATCTATAACCTTAGATGAATAAATACAATAAAATCACTAAACCATTTATTATTCAAGGGTTTTCTTAAGTTCTAGGGTTTTAGTCCTTTCATTTACCATTAGAGAACCTTAAACTAATCATGGAACATAAGAAGATGATGGAATGAACAAAGTATAGGGTTGAGACTTACCTTTCAAGAGTATTTTAGCCCTAGCCTTAGGAAATCGCCACAAGTGTTCTTGGGAACTGTTTTGGAGTTATGTGGGGAGTGGGTTCGGAATAAAGAATATAATACGTTGATTCTGCCTCCCGTCGACCGCTGCAGCAGTCGACTTCTAGTGGTGGCGGTCCCGCTATAGCTGGAAATGTCCCACTATGGCGGACCTCATTAACTTTTCCCGCCCCCACGGCGATGATCCCCTACCCGCTACGACGGACTCGCTACGTATACAACAGTGCCACAACTGCTGCAGCGGTCCATATTGACCAATAGCTCAGATTTTCCCACCAGTTTTTCACCCAAAGATTCCAACACCAATACGAGGCCCTACATACGCAAATTGAACATGCACACATACATAAAAACATGTTACGGACTCACCCACGACCTCAAAATTCCCATCAAAGGTCTAGTTTATTAAGTTACCCCCATAACTACCTAGTTGGTCGTTACATCAGATACCAATTAAACACCCGTTCATCCCCGAACAGAAAAGGAAGAGAAACAAGGGAAAAAAATACTCGATTCTGTGAAAATTTGGGGATAGCTATTGCGCATATTGAATTCGATCTCCGAAGCTGCTTCCTTAACGGGAAAGTTCTTCCACTAAACCTTCACTGATGCTATATCTTTCGACCTCAGCTTACGAACCTCTTTATCTAGAATTGCAATAAGCTCTTCCTAGAGGACAAATTCTTATCCAACAAGATAAAATCCCAACGAATGATAAATGAACCATCATCATGATATCTCTTCAACATAGAGACATGCAAAACTGGATGTACACCTGACAAACCCGAGGGCAAGGCCAACTCATAGGCTACATCCCCCACACGATTAAGAATCTCAAACGGACCAATGAATCTAGGACTAACTGAACCTCATCACACCCTTCATGGGTGAGACCTTCAACAAGACTTGTTCTGCAACCATGAACTCAAGATGTCAGACCTTTCGAACCGCATACTCGTTCTGTCTACTCTGAGCCGCCAAAAGCTTTTCCTGAATCACCTTAACCTTATCTAATGACTCCCTCAAAATATTTGTACCCCATGGCCTTACCTCAAATGCATCGAACCACCCGATATGAGACCTACATCTTCTCTCATAAAGAGCCTTAAACGGGGCCACATCACTGCTTGAGTGGTAACTATTGTTATACGCAAACTTAGCCAATGGTAAGAACTGGTCCCAATGGCCACCGAAGTCAATCACACAAGCTCGGAGCATATCCTCTAGGATCTGAATAGTTCGCTCAGATTGTCCATCTGTCTAAGGGTGGAAAGTTGTACTAAGGTCCAATCTAGTACCCAATTCGGAATGCAAGGTCTTCCAAAACCGGGATGTAAACGTCATGCCTTTATCGGATATGATGGAAATAGGAACCCCATGCAAGCGAACAATCTTACGGATATAAATCTGGGCCAACTTCTAGGCAGAATGGGTAATTTGAACCGGTATGAAATAGGCAGACTTGGTCAATCTATCGACAATGACCCAAATCGAATCAAACTTACCCAAGGTCTTCGGAAGACCAACCACAAAATCTATCTCTATCTTCTCCCACATCCACTCTCGAATAGGCATCCTTTGAAGCGTACCCCCGGGTCTCTGATGGTCGTATTTCACCTGCTAGCAATTCAAACACTGGGCAACGAACTCAATAATTCATCCTAGCCCACCAGTAGTGCTGCGTCAAGTCACGGTACATCTTGGTAGCACCAGGATGAATGGAATATCTAGAACTGTGAGCCTCTGCTAAAATTGTCTTTATCAAATCATCAACATGGGGAACACAAACACGCCCCTTGATTCTCAAGACACCCTCATCATCAATCACGGCCTTTTTGGCCTCACCACGCAAGAATTTATCGCAAATTCGAATTGTCTGGCCTTAATCTGCTCCAGAAACGATGATCTCGCCTTAATACAAGCCAACACTCTACTCAAATCAGACACATCAAGCCTCATGAAACTGTTAGCCAGAGCCTGAACCTCCCTGGACAACAGACGCTCTGACGTAATCAACCGAGTCAAACTACCCATGCTAATTGATTTCCTGCTCAAGACATCTGCCACCATATTTGCCTTGCTAGGATGATATAGAATAGTAATAGCATAATCCTTAACCAACTCCATCCATCTCTGTTGCCTAGAATCAAGACCCCTTTGAGTAAACACATGTTGAAGACTGCGATGATCAGTAAATACCTCGCAACAAGCACCATAGAGATAGTGCCTCCAAATCTTCAACGTAAAAACCACAGCTGCCAACTCAAAGTCGTGAGTAGCATAGTTCTTCTGATGAATTTTCAGCTGTCTAGAAGCATAAACAATCACCTTCTTTTCCTGCATCAAAACAACACACCAGAACGAGAAGCGTCACAATAAACCACAAAGTCCTTGTCCTCCACGGGCAAAGATATAATAGGAGTTGTAGTCAATAGAGTCTTGAGCTTTTGAAAGCTCTCCTCACTGAAAAGGTACCTCTTTCTGAGTTAAAGGGGTCAAATGCGAAGCAATAGAAGCAAAACCCTTCACGAACCGACGATAATAACTGGCCAACCCCACAAAACTGTGAATCTCTGTCACTGATGTAGGTCTAGCCCAATCTCTCACTGCTTCGATCTTTTTAGGATCAACCATAATCCCTTCTTTCGAAACCACATGTCCCAAGAAGGACACTTACGCAAGCCAAAACTCACACTTAGAGAACTTGGCTTACAACTCTTTGTCTCTCATCAACCCAAGTAAAATCCTCAAGTGTTCTTCATGATCTTATTTACTCTTCGAATAAAACAGGAAGTCATCAATAAACACTATCACAAAGGAGTCTAAGTATGGCTTTAAAATACCATTCATCAAATCCATAAAAGCAGTTGGGGCATTTGTAAGATTGAAAGACCTAACAAGAAATTCCTAATGCCCATATCTTGTCCGGAAAGCTGTCTGTTGAATATCCTCTACCCGAATTTTTAAATAATGATAACCCGATCTCAAATCAATTTTCGAAAACACAGAAGGCCCATGTAGCTGATCAAACAAATCATCAATCTGAGGGATGGGGTATTTATTTTGGATGGTGACTTTATTTAGCTGGCGGTAATCAATGCACATCTGCATAGTCCCATCTTTCTTTTTCACAAAAAGCACGGGATCTCCCCACGGGGAGACACCGGAACAAATAAAACCTTACTAAGAAGATCCTAAAGTTGTTCTTTCAATTCCCTCAACTCTGCTGGTGCCATCCGATATGGAAAAATAGAAATAGGGCAGGTCCCTGGCTTGAAGTCAATGCAGAAATCAATATCACTGTCCGATGGGATGCCTGACATGTTAGGGGGAAACACTTCCGCAAACTCACATACCACAGGAATTGACTCAAGAGATGGACCCTCAACACTGGTATCACGGATATGTGGCAAGTAAGACAAGCACCCCTTATCCACTAGCTTCTTTGCATGAATAAAGGAAATAATATTCTTTGGGGAGGGACTGAGGTTACTCTTCCACTCAAATCGAGGCACCCCGAGCATATCTGAGGTGACTATCTTGGCATGACAGTCCAGAATTGCATGATAAGGTGCTAACCAACTCATATCCGGGATGACATCAAACTCTATCCTGTCTAGAATCGCTAATTCAACTCAGGTGCCATACCCCATAAGTGTGACAGTACAAGATCGAAAAATTCTATCTATAACCACAGAGTGTCCAACTAGAGTAGATACATGTATAGGGGCATCAAGCAAATCACAGACCATATCAAGAACCATAGTGAAATATGTAGACATATAAGAAAATGTAGAACTCGGGTCAAATAATACATAAGCCATCCGGTGACAGACTAAGATGTTACCTGTAATAACTGCATCTGCGCCCTCAAACTCTGTCCTACCAGGAAAGGCATAAGAATGAACCTATAAGCTAGTAGCCTGCGAACCATTGCGATCAACCTACTGTTACGGTTCATATTTCGCAGGCGGGGTTCGCGCTCGGAAAGCTACTTCGAACTTCTTGTTGCTCTTCGGACTTTGTTTTAAAAGAGTGGCCACCTAATTTTTAGGAAAATCAGTTTCAAAGAATTTATTCATATACAGTGAAAAAGCCTTCGTAATTCAAAGTTTTATATAAGGGTTCTGGTGATCCCCTAGGGAAGGTGTTAGGAACCCTAGTATTAAGGATCCGCACTATACGGTTGACCTTCGAATTCCAATGTATGAGTGTTACGGTTCTCTTTTACGCGGTGTTAAGGCATAAATGCTACTACGAACTCATTGGTGCTCTTTCGGATTTTGTTTTGAAAAGAGTTGCCACCAAATTTTTAGGAAATTAGGAAAACCAGTTTTCAAGGGTTTATTCAAATATAATGAAAAAACCTTTGTAATCCAGAGTTCTAGGTAAGGGGTGGGTCTGATTATCCCCTGGGAAGGTGTTAGACGCCCTAGTATTAAGGATCCGTACTATAAGGCTGACCTTCGAATTCCAATGTATGAGTACTTGCTTAAAACTGCTTATTTTGTGTTTATTTTCCCGTAAAAAAGAACTGTCACGCATATCATATAGTTTTTGAAGAATATATCCCCTTTATTTATAGGGTATCATAGTTTTAGATTTATATTATCCGAGTATAAGTAGTTTCCTTTTATATATAAGGAATAAGTATAAGTCTGTAAAAAGAAGTGTAAAAGAAATGTTATTTTATAAGTTATTTATTTTATACTCATACACCAGGGCTCGGGTTGACTCGTATTGGTGCGTTTCAGTCTTATCCGGAACTTTATATTACGTATAGGTTCTTTATATGTTATAAAATGGCGTTTTATGTATTTAAAAGAGTATATCTCGTTCGTAATTATTCGTTAATTTGGGCCTGCTTTGGAAAAAAAACAGTGTTTTGCGTTTGAGAATGCTTCATTTACCTCCATTTTCCAGAAACGAGTATTCATAACTTGGTAAAAAGAATCTGGTTTTGTTTCAGTTTAAAACTGGTCCAATATTTTGTCAAAGATTGGCCATCAATAAAGTTGTGTAGGTTAAAGCCAATTGCGTCAAATCTATCTATTTAAAGCTGATTTTGGGAAATTCAGTTTGGAGTAGGAATTAAGTTAATCAACTTATTTTGTGAAATAACTTTATTTTATGAAAACGTGATTGTCGTTTAATACTTAGAAAAAATCATAGTGATTTATTTGAGTCCGTGGTACGGGAACCTAAAGTAGACTAAACGACATAAGAACCGTTATCCTAAGATGTCTAGTTCCAATCATAAGGATTTTCCACTATAATATGAGTTTGAATACACATTTTTTGCAAGTACATCAAGATAGAAATAAAACAACAAATAAATGTAAAGAGACTAAGTTAGACTAGGAGCGTACCAAGCCCCTAGTTGGCCATTTGCACCCATGGCTGGGCCTTCTGCGCGCCTCGCTATCTTTTTTGTCTTCTCGAACTCTATTTTGAAGTAGTATTCCCACTTGGGCCTTAGGCCCAAGGGGTGGTTTTATGCATTTGACTCGAGCGGCCGCGTGGTAGGAGGAGGAGGAGGAGGAGGAGAGAAAAGAAAACACCGGTTAATTTATAATTTTCTGAACTTATCACTAAGTAGCTACATATATGAATACACAAATGCTGTGTATATAGAATGAGTATACACAGTTATACACATATCTACAGGGCAGTATACGTAATTATACATACATATACACAAATCACACTTAATACTTTACTTACCCTTTTGCCCATCAAAATGGTATTCACATTATTCTAAGGCTTAGAATGGCACGAGGACTAGGTTCTAATCCCATAATCCCAATGTCGCACAAGTTCCAAGGGGCCCCGAAGGACCTCAGACATGGCTAACACTGGGGAGATTAAGACAACCCCAAATTACCACACTTGGCCGGAGATTTGTTTGAATCTCATTAGAAGGGAGAGAGAGAGAGTACAGAACCAGGAGACCACTTGAATATACAAGTAATCATGCTGAGGGTTGGTACAGTCTTCCCATAGATACATGGAAGAGTAAGCAATCACAGGAGACAATACACAAGTACATACACATAAAATTCATATTATAGAAGACCCTAATGACACAAAACAGTAATAACAAATCAAACACACAACTCCTTTGAAGGGGCAAAGGCAAGCAGTAATAGCAGCTGTAAGTAGGGCAATAGGGAAGAAATATGCAACTGCTAAGGATAAGCAAAGGCAAACCAGACATAGACCATCTCCTGAGTGGACTTAGAGTCACAACAAGAGCAGGTAATATTGAATAATAAAAGAAAATGTAGGCAGTAGATACATGTGATCAGAGAACAAACATGATGGGTAAAGGTGCACCTTAAAACTCAATGACAAGCTTAATTCAAAGAGAAGCATCTCATATTCAGCAAGTGGTAGTCAACCCCAATCAGTTAGGCCAAATATAACTAGACTTAGGCAGATATGTCAAGATGCATACCAAAATGAAAGAGGCTTGCTAAAACTTATTCAGAGGAGCATGAGTGTCAACCATGATCACAGACTCAAAAGAGTTGAAGAAAAAAAATAAAAAAATAAATGAGTGCTATAGGATGATAGGTATATCATGGCATCTCAAGGATGGTCAAAGGCAAATCAGGTTGTCAACCAACTCAAAACAACAATGTAGAGCCAAGTGGAGTGTGGTTTCATATAGTAAAGACACAGAGGGGACATTTTCAAATATAAGAAGACACAACAACAGGCTTATCTAGGATTTGATATCAATAATGGCATTGCAGCCATGGTTGTAAGTTCAAGAGAGGCATGAAAGGCAATGCAAAAGTCAACTCCAAGTATAAGATGCATGGTCAAATGCAGGTAGCAGGCAGGAATTTTGAAATGATCAAACTATATTAGCCATCCAAGGCACATAAGTCACAAGGTTAGTTAATTCTAGCATTATTAACATGTGTCTAAGGTCACTGGGCATATTCACACATAGGGTTAATTTCCAAATAAGGGAAATGGGGAAGGGATACACATATGCACAAGAAGAGCAAGTAAACAGAGAGAACAGGCTAGCAGTTTGGAACACATAGTGCAGGGCCTTGGCAGCAGGAGTATAAGGTCCCAAATTTCCAAGACAGGTAACCCAAGAATCAGGACACTTCGACCAATTGATCATAAAAGACACAATGGCAAATTAAATGAAAGTAGCATTCAAAACGAGAGGCAGAGGAAAACATTCCGATATAACGGTCATAGCAAAACCAGGCAAGTATGAATGCAAATGATCTAATTAAAACTCAGCAGAATAGGCAAGTGGGATCGATGCTACTTATTCAAATAAGTGAGTGGTAAGGTAGGTAAGACTCAGGACAACACAATGAGGGAAAAGAACAACTCAAGTCACATGTTGATTCTGCAGTAAGTTAATCCCAAGTGAAAAGCATAGATGAGTATAGATTTTTTTTTTTGAAGATATTTACAAATGACAAGCATACACAAGCTGAACCAGCAATCAGTTGTCGAAGGGGCAAGGTCAAGCAACACAATAGGACAACCATGTGACACCACTTATCAGGAAGACTCAAAGACTCAATGTTATGCTACCTAGACCTTGGAGGGACACAACCTGTTCCCAGGACTATGCAAGACTTAACAACTTTTGCCAAATCCAGAAATCACCATAGAAGGGCAAACAAGACAGCAGTTTGAGCATGGTTCATAATACAAGGTTCCTAAATACAATAAAAAAAATGTGAAAACTTACAAATTTCATACTTCCATATGAGCAACCTGGCCACTAACAGCTCAAGACAAGAGAGATGCAGTACACCTAGTCTAGGGATTACAGAGGGAAGGGCATTTATTGTACTTTCTTGACACAAAGCAGGCAAACCATACAATTTAAAGGGGCAAGACTTCAGCATTTAGGCATTTGAAAGCTTGGCAAGTTTAGAAAAGAAGTGCATTATCTAGGCATGATGTGTTTTAGTTCATTACAAAAACTATTTTCAAGCACAAGAACAAACAAGGGCATTATATAGTAGAGGTATGGCCTAAGGAGTTAACACAAATGAATGAAGACACTTTAGGAAACTCAAGTGGACATTGTAAGAAGATATTCATGGATATACCAACCTACAACATTTTAAGACTCAAAAGATCAAGACAGATATGGCATAAGGGGGCACACACTTAGAAAACCAGGCAGGATCTTGACAAGAGTATACAAAAATAAGTATAACAGTATGGCATTTGATAAAGGCAGGCATAGCATGGTTAATTTGATATTGACAATGGTGGTTTAACTAATGATGCAGCAAGCCAAAACAAAATAGGATTTTGGAGTTTCAAGCCACAGAATCATGCAGGCCAGCTAAGTGGAATACAAGATTTGGGATGCCAAGACAATGCTAACTAAAATGCAGGTATAATGGGAGAGAACAACAAATTAATATCAGGTTCAGGTGATACATGTGCATGGGAATGTAGAAGCAGCCCAGGAAAATTAAACAAAAGATATAGAACAGGGTTTATGGATTACAAGTTGAGCACCATCATCTAAGTATATGACACATAGAAGCAAATAGGCTAGTTCACATGATCATGGAATGACACAGAACTTCAGGCTGACAGGATTAGCACTAAAATAGCCTCACTGTACCTCAGTAGGGGTCAATGTTTCCACAAAAGAACAAAAAAACCAAAAAAAAAAAAAAAAAAACTCAAACCAATCAACCATAACATACATAGTGAAAACAACTTCAAACAAGCAAGTAGAAGTGGAAATTTTATATGCAGATGCAAAGGTCAAGCTTAAATGGGAGGTTCTACATGAATTTTAAAGCAGAAAACCAAATAAGACTTGTCACCCCTCACATCTTAGAGTCGCTCTTAATCAAAATGGGCCTCTTACTAATAGCCAGTAGGTAAAATTCAATCCTAGACAAGAACACACTAGCACAAAACCAAAATAAATTAATTCCTAATCATATATGACCATTACAACAAACTATACTCCTAGAATATGTCATTAACAGTACAGACAATACAGAATATAACATCAGAGACAGGATAAACTGGATTGATCAGCCTGTTTCCCTTTCAAAAGACCATCAAACAAATCAATTAATCCACATACCAACAGCCCCAAACTAATGCACCAATTATTTCACTCTAATATGATTCATTTTAGCTCAATTCAGAGAAAACAGATCAAACAAGCATGACACAGGACATTGGCAACATTAGCGATATAACCTAACCTAATCAAAGTTAAAAACAACCATTTTACAAGGTGAATGATGTGTTATACTACTGGACACATGATTAACACAGTTAGCTCATTATCTAGTCATTTTCATTCCAAACAAAGCACATTCTATTCCAAGATCATAAAACCACAATACCAATCTACATCATTCTGATTTGCACTAACAGTACCAAACTTTAACTAAATAATCAAGCACTAATGTAATGATTAAACTAAGCAATTATCTACTACTAACAAGAAACAACTATTCAAAGCAGCAAACTAAGGCGAAATTAACAGAAATTAAAGGAAAAAAAACAATAAACAAAAAGAGGGTTACCTTTTTTGGGTACAACCTTTGCCAAGAATGAACTTGAGAGCTCCTTTTCCACTCTCCAAACTCAGCCAAAATAGTGCCCATACAAATAAAATAAAAGTGAAGATTTTTATACTAGGAAAACAAAATATTTAGGATATCAAGACTAATAAAAATTTACTAAATAAATTTTTAACTCGAAAAATCAAGTATAAGCCAATATTCAGACTTTTTATCATTTTTTTCTTCCTCTCTAACTTGTAGGGAAACATCAACAAAACACCATATTTTCGATATGGGAATCCACATATTTCAAGTTTTAAAACTTAGATTCATAGTAAAGGGTTTAGATTTGCTGAAACCTTCAATCAACGGCTAAAATGATGTCTAACAATTGTAAGAAAACAAAAATAAAAAGGGAAATACATGGATTGTACGTTTAGGTGCTATTTGGCCTGATTTCATAGAGAGAAGGACGAATCATTAATGTCTTTGACTTCTCTCTTCACGCCACTAGCTAGTAGCGATGGAACGGGACCGAGAAAGGCCAGGTAGGTGGTGGAGACAGGCGTGTGGTGGAGTAGGGCGGCTAGGGTTTCACCGTAGTCCCCTCTCTATTTTTGCAATATAAACCCTCCTCCATTTTTTTTATTATTTTTTATTATGAGGGAGTATTATGTATCGTTGGGCCGGGTCTGGCCCTTTTGTGGGCTGGACTTAGCCTTTCTTTTTTTTTTTTTGAATTTTTTTGAAATGTTTTGTATATCATGGGCGTATATCTAATGAATATATACTCGCAAGGGTAGAATAGGAATTTTAGCAAAATATGTCATTGTTTAAGGCATGCAGTCGTACAAAGAAACAATTAAAACGAGGATTGCAATTATGGCCAACCCTTGTAATTAATTGCAGAAATACCCTTGCAATTAACCATTTGCAAATATAGCCTTATTTTGATCATTAATTTAACCAATTAAAGCCATTTTACGTTAATGTCCTTGATTAATTTGCCCATGGCTTGGACAGTTCAACTAAGGCCATTTACAATTCAGCATTTGCAAAATTGACCCCAGCTATATTGAACCATGAATTGGTTAATTATGAGGTGGTCATTGTCATGACCCGTCTAAGGGGGCCACGACGAGCACCCGGTGCTAGCCCACCCGGGCACCCCTAGACTTACACTTACTCTTACATCTAGGTGAGCAACATAACTAAACATACATTTCTATTCATCCGTCATACTAGTCCTATTGGACAACAATATCTTTTATATCACCATAGGCATCTATGCCACATCAATGTACATGAGCCGACAAGGCCAGCAAAATGATATACAAAAATGAATATAGGCCAACAAGGCCAGCAAAATGATATACAAAAATGAATATAGGCCAACAAGGCCAGACATACCTAACCACATACACCTGTATGCGAGCCTCTAAGGAGAGTACAACATATCACATAAGCAGGACAGGACCCCGCTATGCCCATAATTATATACACAAAAGAATAAGTACCCAAAAGCTATAGCTCCGAATGAAATGGAGCTTCGCTATGTAGTCCCTGAGAATGTGACTATGGATCAAGTCTGTCTCCCTGTGCACCTGCGGACATGACGCAGCGTCCACAAACAAAAGGACGTCAGTACGAAGAATGTACTGAGTATGTAAGGCATGATCAATATCAATGTAGAAGCATAATAAGCAACATAAAAAATAGCACAGGATGGGAGATAGTAATATCATCGTCATAGGTACTTACTTGCCTTTCATAGGAACTTTCCATTTCTAATGCGTATTGTGTACATACATCTATATCCGTATCCATAATCGTATCCGTTCCATATTTGTACTCGTATTCGTATACATACCCTTATTCACATTCATATCGTATCATATCCGTATTCGTACTCGTATCTATATCATATAGATAATCATATCATATACATAGCATTTACATAGCATATCCGACCATGCCGGATCGATGTTTCATACATACTTGGCCAACCAAGGCTCAAGGTTACACATACCTGGCCCTACCAAGGCGTCAGGGTTACATCTACCTGGCCCTTCCAAGGCGTAAGGATTATCCGTACCATCTGCAGAGGTGTGCGCGCATTATATAATCATATACATACTTATTTACATATCCTACCCGGCCTCATAAGCTCGGGGTTCCATAATAGTCATACATAGATACATATACATAATAGCTCATAAGCGTCTTTACTATTATAATTACTATCATCGTCGTCATCGTTATCGTCATCGCTATTACCACTATAGTCGTCTTCCCTATCATTGTCGCTATTATCGTCATTCATCACATCTATCTTTATAGGCTTACTCGTCATACGAGGAACTTAGTACAATCGTAGCGTATCAAGAATCGTGAGCTTACAAGCTCGGAAAATCAAATCATTTGAAAGATATCATAGTCTTATAGAAGATGTAGACGTTTGGCCAAAGAACCATGCCTTATGAAAGAAGGGTTACCCTTACATACCTTTCCGTTGAACTATTCTACACTTGCACGTTCTCGTCTGAAGCTCACGTCTCTACCTTCATTAAATCATACTATCATTAGAGTCGATAGCTAGCATACATGACAAAAACTAGACAAAATCGGGCAACGTCTCCTCTATTTATACGACATTCCTCTATAGCGTATATCAATTCTCAAACGTCAATAATACATTCACAATACTATAACGATAGTCATTATTCATCCATATTATCCATATTTCTAGACTTACTTTCAATCATCCATATCCATGGCCATAACGCACAACGACGTCTATTCTCATACATTGCTCATCTCATGTTCTCAACGTCATTTATAAAATATTTACATCACAACACATTAAGAATTGTAACTCAAGTTAAGCTATTTCTCCAAATGGCACTATTCCACATTCATGACCCATTTTTCTATACCCTTCTACAATCCAAGTATTTCAACTCTCAAATACCTTACACAACATAGAAATATCATAAATCTTACCTTAGATGTCGTAGCCTTGGTTGATAATACTCCACTTGAGAAAAAACCCTAGTTCATCTCCAATGAGATTTCTTGACTTGTATGATCTTTAATGGGTTTTCTTACACTTGATTCACTTGGTTTATGTTTTTGATCACTAATAATCCTTGAATTCTTGTGGAATAAATGTAGAGAGATGTTTTAGAGAGAAGGGGTGAAGTGTGGAAATGAAATAATAAACTTGGTCCCCTTTTTAATAACCCAAAATCTGATCTGGAATGAACAGTCGTCGAAAGTACAACAGTGGTCGTAAACTCAGTTTACGGTCCGTATTCCAGTTTACCGGTTGTATTTCGTGGACGTATTTAATCATAACAGAACCAGAAAGTCAGGCTGAGACATGGTGATTTACGAACACAGTTTACGGGCCGTATTTCAGTTTACGGTCCGTATTTCAAGTCATCTTTAACCATTCAAGCATTTGACAGAAAGTTGAAGTTTTGGAAGTTGAAATACGACATGGTATTTTACGGCCCGTAAACTACTTTACGGTCCGTATTTCATTTTACGATCAACTGGCCAAAGTGCAAATCTGCAACTTTCCATATTTTCAGAACCTATAGTTAGTCATTATGGAGCATAACCTATCTCTTATTGCAATTGCCTTTGAAATCTTACTTAGGGTCGTCAAACGTCGTTCCCTTCTTATTGAAACATCGTACACGCTATGCCCTTTGTTAGCCTATCCACTGTACGTTCGCGGGGAATTTTCAAGGTGTAACAGTCATCTATGCAAGAATAACAATAACTAAAATCATAATTTTAAAACAATTTTGCCAAAATGGCACAAATATGCACATATATCATAATTCAAAGCTTGAGGGGTAAAATTGTGAATTCCTTTAATTACTCAAATTCCTCGGTTATAAAATAAAAATAAATTGCCTTTTATCTATTTTTTCTGATTTTAACGAATTAAATGAACAATTGTTTAAAATTGTTCTGTTGCTGACAAATTATAAAAATATTGTAAAACTGCTGATAAATTTCTGAATAATTAATAGAGCGTTGAAGGTTCCCCCATTAATTTATGAAAGTAAAATAGTGACCTGAATAATTGTTTAAAATTATTCAGAATTTCTGTGAGTGTGCAAAATATCTTATTTATTATCCAAGGACCCTGAGTGACCAAAATAAATTACGGGAGGTCAAAAATCAGGTGTCAACAATGATTATGTGCACGAACTGTTTATTTAGTGTTTATTCCAGCATTATAAAGTCTTTCATTTTTGCATATCATTTTTTTAAAATAAATTGAATATATCTCCTTCACATATAGGGTATTTAGGTTCAGATTTATTATATCTGGGTAAGAATAGGTTCGTTTTATGTACAAGGATAATATATCTTGTTTATGAAACGATCAAAATGTTTTGGATATATATAAGTCCCTTTTTTCAGTTCATGCTTAATCGCATACTTTGTCTCGGGTCAACTTATATAATGCATTGGAACGCCTTAGCTCAAACTTTGCTTTCACAAATGTTTCATCTATTTAAAATAGTCCAGTTTATAGAAAAATGATTTAGTTTAGACTTGTGGGCTTATATTGATGAAACTGATTTTTTTGTTTAACATTGGACTAAGGTCCAAAACATGTTTTTACCTGAAGTGTTATTTTTATGGGCTTGGCCCAAATTATTTATTACGTTTCCTAAAAAAAGAGGTGGACGGGATCAGGCCCAGAAATCTTTTTTGTTGGGCTTGGCCCAAAATTTACTCGTTTATCCCAATTTGTCTCAAAAGCCCCGGGAAAACGTTCTTTCTGCCTAAAATCATTGTGATTTATGAAAAGAGTTTTTATTCCTTATTTACAGAAAATGAGTTTGCGTATTTTGAGCAATTTGTTAAACTTAGAAAAATATGGAATCATTTGACCTTTATTATACTTGTATTATGAAAAGATCTCTTATTGTCATCATAGTTTAAGATCGTTATATTTAATTCGGGTTTTGAAAATCATTTGGGGACCTAGAGTCTACTAAACGGCATAGGCACCATTGTCCTAAGAGGCTAATTCCAAACACAAGAATTCCAATATAACATGTGAGTTTTTTACAAGTTTGTAAATACAATTATAACGAAATTAAAATAGAAGAAGAGCATAAATACTTAAGTAAAGGCAGAGGGAGACTAGGGGCGTACCAAGCCCTTAGTTAGCCATTTTCACCCATGGCTGGGCCTTCTACGCATATAATATATATATATATATATATATATATATATATATTAGCTTCCCTTTCTTTGCTAGACTCGATAAAAAAGCAAAGAATTGCCTATTGGGCCTCGGCCCAACAGGTTGCCTTTGTACTGGGCCCAAATGGCCACGCGATGAAGAAGAGGGAAAAGAAAAGGAAACCCAGTTAGTTTATATTTACTGAACTCATCACATATCTAACTATACAAATATATATATATATATATATATATATATATATATATATATATATATATATATATCAAACTCATTAACAAATCATGCAGTTAACATATGTATGTATGTGCTACTGGCTCCACTGATGGGGATTTAGCTAGTAAAAAAGGGAAAGTCGTCACCATCCATACTTCCGATGTTGCACAAGATCCAAGGGGTTTCATGAACCCCAGGCATGGCAGGACATCGGGGGAAGGCTAAGACCAGGCCCTAAATTACCTCAGCTTCCCAAACTAGTATAGCCATTAGGGAAGGATTAAACTGGAATCCCATAATCATAGCATGGTGTAGTGGATATATATGTACATGGTATAACTAGAAGCAATACTGGAATCAATAGGCATAATGGGAATAGGAAAACAAACCCAAGTACATGGACATGAAGTAATAAAAAAAAAACAAATTGCAGTGTTTGGACATGAAGTATAACAAGAGTAAAGCTAGGCATATAGACATGAAATAATCAGAAGTAAACTGCATCACATGGGCGTGGGAAAACAAGAGCAAAACCAAACATATAGACATGAGGTGTTCAGATGCACACTACAACACAAGGGCATGGAAAACAAGAGCAAAACCAAATATGTAGACATGAGGTGATCAAATGCACACTGCAGTACATGGACATGAGGGGAAAACAAGAGCAAAACCAAACATATAGACATGACATGATCAGGATTAAGCTGTAAATTTGAGGCTCATAAAAAGGATACAAAGTCACTCACACAAAGGCCACAACATAAAGGAAGAGTGTGCACAACTTGTGCACAGCCAAAGCATGCATACACACAGATTTTATCATGGCATAGAATGGGGCTAAGCAGATAAAATGACTGAGCTCTGGCTACTACCCTATTAGTAGAAATAGCTTACAATATGCAAGGGATATGCAGGAAGAATGATATGTGCTTCTTAACAGTGCCTTTAGAGAAAAACATTTATATGATCTCACAGGGATGCAATATTTTAGTGTTCAGTCTTTATACTCCTTTAGACCTTCTTCTATGCTTCTGTGTCCAATTCAAACATATACCTACACCAAAACCTATCATTTTAACTAAACAGGTCATTCACAAGGACATCTGTGATTCCAGTTCTTATATTATTGGATTCTCATGTTCACAGAGGACTAAATGAACATGCCCCATGAACCATGAAAAATGCGATGACGCCCTTATGCGGAGGGAAGGTGTTATGAGCCAAGCAATGCTTGGTTCTCCCTTGACCCTCTCTCCAGGGCACCTTTTAAAAGGATCATTCCTAGTCATGTGACTTTGACTCACTCTAGGCCCTTTATGATCATGAGGATCCTATTACTTAACTTATTTTGTGTCTAGGTGCCCAAATAAATGCAAGTACAAGTATTTATAGCCAAACAAGATCATTTAAACATAAATGGAAACCATTTTTTCATGTTTAAAGTCTGGTTAGATTCACACAAAAGCAGCAGAATGGAACAAAGTATCAGTACATGGTCCTTAGGATAATTTTTATCTCCACAAGCTATTACAAATATGTATAAGCATTGAATCAAGTCAAGTTATATCTCCCTCCCAACAAATGCACATACAACATAAATGGTCGAGCCATAGTCATTAGAAAGGTGAATAGGTCACTTTCGGAGACATGGGGTGCCAGACAGTCAAGTCACTACATTATGTCATATAGGTCAAACCTCCAAACTTAGCTGCAAAATCAAAACAATTTAAGAATGACCAACTGCAGGTAGATTTTTACTAATTCCACTTACTTTGGATGAGAACATAGTTCTTCACAATAAGTATTCAGATTATGGCTCCTTATCTTAGGTTTTAAAACATGGAAACAACCCAACAGTTTGAAAGAAACCATTGTCAGGGGGAGAGACACACACAAAAACTGCAATCAAATATATCCAATTCTGGGTTCACTTTGCAATATTAACCCTTTAAATCTCACCATAGCATGATCAAATTCTAAGAGGCAGAGTACCAACATTAGACAAACCCACACAATGCAGTACATAGGCAGACACATAAAAGGAAAGCTGGATGTTCATGCTCATATTATAAGTCCAAGTCAAACATTCAGGTTTTGATCCAAATTTTAAAGTGGACTCAACTCTTTCAATCAAGTAGTGCATACAAGATTCATACTTACCTAAATGGTTACCTTTTCTTCACTTTTCCTTTTTTTTTATATCCCACTTCATAATGCAAATAGATTAATCCTACAAGAACATGTGCCTATTTGACTCATCATTTATACTCAGTAACCTGCTCTTAATGTACATTCTTTATTTCAATAGTTTTCATAATCAGCCTAGAACCTCTCTAAACTCATTTTTTGTTATTATCAGGTCCTTAACGGATGCTTAATGTTATCCTTAAAGGTCAGTAATCATTCAGATAAAGCCAAGTTCACTCATTGTCCTTTGGTTAGGTTTAGACTAATAAGTTTGAAACCACATCTTCAAGGTTCAAAGCAAGGTACACCACTTAAGATACAGTAAAAACAACTAAATGCATCTTCATGTCATTACACTGCTAAATTAAACTCATATTAAGCTACTCCAAGTATTTTCACATAGTTGTGACACTCATATCAACAGTCAGCAACCCAACAAAACAAGTTAACACTAAAATGAACATAAACCAAACATAAACTAAATGAAGATAAAAAAAATGATAAAGGATTACCTTTTGTTTACGCAGCCGTGAACAAGGATGGAGTTAGAGCCTTTGTGCTTCCAATTTTCGCAGTCAACCACACAAGAAAACAAAATAAATGAATATTTGGACTAGAAGACTCTACTTAGTAGTTAAGTCTTTAAAAATTTTGACTAAAAAGCTCAGAATTTCGAGTTATGTTTACTCAAAGCTCAATCTATGGATGTTCAAATTGACTAAAAAGCTCAGAATTTCGAGTTATGTTTACTCAAAGCTCAAGCTATGGATGTTCAAAGACTTTTTTTTTCTTCTCCTCTTTCTTCTCTTTTTTTCCTTCTTCTCATTTTTCTTTGCTTTGGTGAGGGTTGGGATTCTATTTATAGAACCCCAAATCCATTCCAAGACTTCAATTTTCGATATGGTACAAATAGGTTTTCAGATGCAAAAACGTGAAACTATGAATTTAACGGTCAGATCCTACAACAAATGAGTGTATACGGTCAGATCTGCCTGATTTTGTGTTGATCCATACCCTTATGAACCAATAAGGAACGAGTTCATACAGTGCAATTAAACAACAAAAGATGTAAAACCGTATGTTTGATTCAAGAAATAAAAGGAAAAAACAAATGAAGGGATGATTAACACCTTGTTTGGATGGAATTCGAGTGAAAACAATATTAAGCGTTGATTGTTTCATGCTTTTAGTCATACCAGGACTGTTAGAGCTCTGTGAAATCTGACCCTTTGCCATTTTTGGGCAAGAAAGAGAAAATGAACCCTAAGCGGTGCCTAGGGTTTGCGTGGAAGAGGAAAGGAGATGAGAGAAAGGGGTATATGAGTGTGTTTAGTGTAAAATGAGAAAATGAAAGGGGTATACCCTTATGTCTGATGGCTTCACTGGGCCGGGTCGGTTTGTTGGGCTGGACCTGGTCCAAAATAAAAGGAAAGGGATGGGGCCTTAATTTGCGTATATCATATGCATATATTTGCGTATATTATGTGTATATACGCATACGAAGGGCAAGATGGGTTGACTAAAAATGCTAAAGTATTGATTATTGATCACATTATAAAAATTAGGACATGATTAGCATTTTAATTAATTTTAAAACACGACTAATTATGTAACTAGAAGGAATTTGCAAATATAGCCTTGGTTAGTTTAAAAATCAAATGAGTGTTGCAATTATGACCCTTTGTAAACTAATTATGGCCGTAATGTAAACAATTAGTAATTAAAAACAACTTGTAATAATGACCCTCTAATTGATTATTCAATCTAATTAAACCCTGAAATAATTTGTTAATTTCAAGCAGTTATGCAAACACACAAAATTAGAGATTAGGGGGTAAATTGGCAAATTCCTTTAATTACTCTAATTCGATGGATTAAAGGGAATAAACCATTTGCCAATTTGACTTTTTCCATAATTTAACAAAAATAAATAATTATTCAAAAAAATTTTGCTCTTAATTAATTTTAGCAAATATTTCATAAATGTCATAAAATGCATCAATTAATTTTTAAATAATTTATAATGTCATGAAAATCTATTTGTCAATTTAAAGAAGTAAAATATTGACCTGAATAATTTTATAAAAAATATTTAATTCTTTTAAGAGGCCCGACTCATTTTATTCATCATCCAAGGACCCTGAGTAATTAAAATAAATTACGGGAGGTAAAAAATTAGGTGTCAACACCTGCCCTGTCTAAGCTCCGCCCCTGCCGGGTTGATGTCTACCTCTACCTGACTGAAACCCACCTCTGTTAGGTTGGGGGCCACCTTTGCCAACTGTGTGACTGCCACGCCCAGACTGAGCGCGGTTACCACCATAAGATCCTCCCCCTCTACCTGATGCTGAAGCTCTGGGAGCCTGAAACTGAGTACCTTGGCCACCTTGCCTAAGTCTGGGACAATTTCTCTTGAAATGCCCCGTATCACCACACTTGCAGCATCCGCGGTCCAGTGTTGGACCCTGACCAACAATAGATGAAGCCGAATAACCACAATGATCTAGAGCTTTAGCCTATAAACCCCCTGGCTGACTGGAATAGTTCTGACTGGCCCCTGATGGGCCTCCAACTGAAGCCTGCATGGCTGACCGAACAAGGCATCTCGAATAGACCTAGGAACTCTGGCCCTTCGAGAAAGAGCCACTAAAACTACCACCCTTCCGGGCCTTCTTCTCCGCGTACTTGTTATAACCATCCTGCTTAACACCCTCAACGGTCCTAACATAATCCACCACTTCCTGAAAGGAAGCACCTCATGCTGCAAGCTGAAGAGCTGATAACTGAAGAGTAGTGTTCAACCCTTTCACAAATCTCCTAACTCTCTCCTCCTTAGTAGGCATAAGCTAAAGGGTATAGCGAGACAACGAATGGAACCGAGTCTCATAAGCAGCCACAGACAGATTACCTTGCTTAATATTGCTGAACTCATCACGCCTGTGGTCCCTCAAAGTACGAGGAACATACTTGTCTAAGAACACTTGATAAAACTGAGTCCATATCAACTGAGGCGATCCAGCTAGCCTACACTCTACAAAATCCCTCCACCATAACTTAGCATCACCCAAGAGCTAGAAGGTCACAAACTCAACACCAAACTTCTCTACTGCCCCCATCTTATGGAGCCTCTCATGACAGTCCATGATGAACTCATAAGCATCCTCAACCTCAGTGCCAAAGAACTCTTGAGGCTTTATCATAGTGAACCTCTAGAACAAATCATGCTCATCCCCTGTTAACACCGGACCCCCCACTGGCCTAGGAAATATCTCCTGTCCTGGAGCCTCATCCAAACGAGGAGCCATAGCTGCAGCATGTTGTAACCTCAGAGCACGAACTCCACCCTGAGCTGGATCACCCACTCTGGCACCCTAAGCACCTGGAATGGCTGGTAACACACCTGCCTCTGTCAACCTGTTCAACAGGTTAAACACTTGAACCATAACGTCTGATAACATTGGAGGAGTAATAATATACATATGGCTGAGCTGGTGCCACTACAAACTCCGCTGCCTCATCTGGAACTACTTGAGGCTCAGGGGACTCAGCGCGGGCCTCACTAGCCGTCGAATCCCCGCCCCAAGCTGGTGCTGGTGCTTCCCTGCCTCTGCCACGGCCACGGCCCCTGGCCTGGCCTCCACCACTAACTGCGGCCCCAGCTTCTTGTCCACCGCGAGCTGTGGCCGATGCGGGTACTTCATTAGCTGTTGTAGCTGCACGAGTCCTCACTATCTGTGAGAAAATAGAAAGAAAAGTCAGATACCAATTTGATTGGAATCGAGTAGCACAAAAGAAAGAAAGAATTTGAATTTTCCTAATGTCACATAGCCTCTCGAAGATAAGTATAGACTTCTCCGTACCGATCCGTAAGACTCTATTAGACATATCCTTGTGCAAAGATATCGACAAGCCTAGGGCTCTGATACCAACTTTATCATGACCCAAGAAGCCATGAGTGGCACCCATATAAATCCCCTAGTGGGCGAACCATTCCCTTAATCAACTATCCAACCGATTATCAATTAATTAGCCACTTTTAGAAAAGTCAAGAATATAACATATATAGTAATCACCCAAAACGTCTAGTCATTCCATAAATAAATAACAATTGCGGAAGTCGAACTATTACAACCCTAAAATCCGAAAGTCATCATACAAGGACTCTAAAACATAAACTATCTAAGGAAATAACAAATGTCTGGAACAACATAAGAAATGTCTGGAATGAAAATAGACATCAATGAGAGAAGATCTTCAGGCGGCCTGGCATGGATAAGAGCTCACCCTCAAATCTGCCTGAAAATTTCCTCAAGCTAAATATGAGGTCTGGCAGATGTCGCTCGATCACAATATGCACTCAAAAGAATGCAGCAAGGTAGTATCAGTACAAACACTATGTACCGGTAGATATCATAGGCCGACTAAAATTAGTATCATGCATAAAATCACAAAATCAATTGAATAGATAGATAGGCACAACCGCACATACCCATATGAAATTATTAACAAGAATCATTCCACCAAAATGAGATAAGTCCACACAAAAAGCAATCAATAAAAGTAACTCAACCCATGTGATTACCCACACAACCATAACTCACGAATTATCTCAACTTTGTCACTTATCCATACACACATGCTAAATAGTATTGTTTGCCTAAATAGCCATGACCTGCAGGGGACCCATGGTGTCCATGTACCACTCGCTCCAAAATGGACCTCGAATCACGATCCCATAATTAAGCCGCATCCTCACCCCCTGTCAAATGTGCCATTTCATATTTATATGTTCTTTCCCATCTCAATGCATTTCCGTTCCAACAACCAATATGGAATGTGAACACGCAATGAATCAATATCAAGGAACATAAGTCACCATGCCACAAGTCATATCAAGACTCAAGAATCAATTCATCAATAGCATGAATAAGGGATTAGTCCAATTCAACAGAAGAAAATTTATTAACTTCTTCTTTTTCATATCATAATAGTTCATCACATAATCAATCAATCAATATCAAACTTAGGAATTTCCAACCACACTTTATGTCTGAAGTCCTAATCATGCTCTCTCCTATCAATTTCATAACATATGCAATCAACTAATCAAAGTCTAACTCAAATAGATTGTAACCTACCTCAACGCAGAACTAGAACAATGCAAGCTATTCTACGTGAAGCCTTTCCCTTCCGCAACGCCTCGAAACGTTCAAAGTCTAGAAATATAGTGCTACATGAGTATTCGAATCATCTACTCAAACAATACAACAATTTGAAAAGGGAAACCCACTTATTTCTAGTCTTTCCAATTGGTTGAACATTCACTTATGATGAACTTGTCATTACCTCTCCCCCAATGATCATACTATTCTAATTCATGGGTTTCTAATCAATTCAACAGTTTACGAGCAGTTTTTATGCTAAAGTTACCATCTTTATGAAACCCTAGGCCTCAATACATCATTCTCATCCATTAGAACTTGAATTCCCACCCTAGGGAGTGATAATCTATAACCTTAGATGAATAAACACAATAAAATCACTAATCATTTCATTATTCAAGGATTTTCATAAGTTCTAGGGTTTTAGTCCTTTCATTCACTATTAGAGAACCTTAAACTAATCATAGAACTTAAGAAGATGATGTAATGAACAAAGTAAATGGTTTAAACTTACCTATCAAGAGTAATTTAGTCCTAGCCTTAGGAAATCGCCATAATTGTTCTTGGGAACTGTTTTGGGGTTATGTGGGGAATGGGTTTCGAATAAAGAATATAAAATGTTGATTCTGCCTCCCGCGGTCGACTTCTCATTGCGGCGGTCCCGCTATAGCCGAAAATGTCCTACCCCCGCGGCAGCGATCCCCTACCCGCTACGACAGACTCACTACGTATACAGCGGTGCCACAACCGCTGCAACGGTCCATATTGACTAGTAGCTTGGGCTTTTCCATCAGTTTTTTCACTCAAAGATGCCAACACCAATACGAGGCCCTACATACGCAAACTAAACATGAACACATACATATAAACACGTTACGGACTCACCCGCGGCCTCGGAATTCGCAACGGAGGTCTAGTTTACTAAGTCACCCCCATAAAACTTATATTATATGTTAAAAAGGTGCATCGGGTAATTGTATTTTAATTGATAAAACGAGATTAAGAAGAAAAAAATTAATTCCACTTTTTTATTAGTTAAAGGGATTTTAAAAGAAAAGAAACAAGAAAAAATTTCTTTAAAAAAATATGTTTAAAAAGAAAAAGAACAATTTTTTTTTTTTTTTTAAAAAGGGCATTATTCACCCAATTAAGTAACAATAGGGGTATTGTTTTTCAATTTCAGATAATTTAAGGTAATTTCTGGACCAAACTATGATCGGAGAACATTTTTGTTCAATTTCTCATAGTTTAAGGGAATTTTTTACCCTTTTCCGTTAGTTTTATATTCTTGTTTAATTGATGTGATTAATTAATCCTAACACGAGGAATTCAGCTAGTGCTATACTGATACGGTAAATTTGACTATCATTTCAGTTTTAGTGATGAATAATGATTGGTCAATGAAACTCACACGAGCATTAATATACATAATTTCTATCTTTTTAAAAAAAAAAAAAAAAATCAATTTTCATCCCTCAGACCGTTTCACCCAACAAGTGCTTCGTTATCTTAGACAAAACTTGCAATCTCTTTCTCTCTTTCACACACACATATCCGCTACACTTTATGCAAGTCATGAGTTGCAATTTACGTACTACGTGTCTATTCAAGTTTATATAATTGTGCCCTACGGGTCGAAATCGTGTAAAGGGACTAGCCTCATACTCAATTGATTTTATTATTGCAATTTATAATTACTTTTTTCCAACAATATTCCACCTCCATGACTCAACTTTATTTTATTGGGGAAGAAGACAGGCCTGGAAAAGGAACTTTTAATTATCTTCCACATCCAAATTATGTCTCATCCTCTAGACATACAAGAAGGAGATGGTTCGAAGAAGGAATTAATTGGGCTAATTCAATATAAGTGGGAAAACATGAGAATTTTCCACTTCTCATTTCACTTTCAACTTGAACGATAAAGAAAAATACAATATCGAAATTTCATATGCGGAAACCTTTTTTTAAAATATACCATCATGACCCAAAAATAATAGTTAACAATATTTTTATTTGGAAAAAGAATGTGGCCGACATGATTGTCCATAAGAGTGGGATAATCATAACAAAGATACAATAGAACCATTGGTTATGTTCACTTGGTCTCTTATTAATAATTTTGCTGATTGCTTTTAGCCTAAAATTTTTATGAGAGAACCTATTCAGATATTGACTTAAATACATGATATATTTGAGTAATATATACTTTTTGTAGTGCCCCACAACAGACTCATTTTCCATCAACACTTCTATCTACAAATATACATTCATATAGATACGAGTCACTTGTATGTGTGTGTCTATATATATATATATATATGCTAAAATACTATCAAGATTCTAAAAAGTAAATGGGTAGTCGAGGCAATATGATATTTGCACTATACTGGATAAGAATTAAGAATGTCACTATTATAATCCAGTTTAACCGTTTCTTTTTGAAAATATGTATAGCAAGTATCAATAACATACTATTTGTTATATAAAATAAGGAAAAGAGTCAAAAATGTTCATGAACTATTGAAAAAGTCCAAAAATACCCTTCATCCACCTATTTTGTTAAAGGAAAAAGTCATAGATAGCCTCCTAAACTTTGTCACATTTTCCTCATGGCTACCTAAACCTAATCTTATTCCAATTTGATACCTAAGCCACTTCAAATTTGTACCTATTGAATACTTTTTGCTGATGTGGCAATGTGTGTAATATACACAAAAATAGGCGCGTGAAGATTATTATTTTTAATAAATATTTTTTTTGGCTCATCTTCTCCATTTTTTCACCCAGCCATCATCCACCACCAATGGCTGCCATTGCCGCCGCTGCTCGTTGCTGTAAAACACACCAATCACACTTTTTAACTCAGTCTAATGCCGTTGATGTCTCCCACTAAAATAGAATAAGAAACTTTGGATTTGGGTGTCAAAAATATTTCCGATGAAACTCCATTTTTATGCCCACGCTGGTTCTGTCCGAATATGTTAATATATCTATGTAATCTAATAATAATATATCATCAAAGTTGAAAGGATCAAAACAAAAGAAAAGAAGTTCTTCAAGAGAAGAAATCAGATCTGGATTTCTAGAAAATTTCCAGCAATATTTCAATTTTTCCAGCGACGTTCATATGGATTTGTTAATATTTCAGGTGAATCTAAAGCTAATGACAAGTGGAGGGAAAGAAGGTGGAGTGGGTGGTGGATAATGGGAAGGGAAGAAGGTTGAACGTAGGGGTGGCTAATGGGACGGCGAGGAATGTAGGTTGAAGGTTGAAGAAGGTTGAACGTGCGTGGGCAGGGGCTTTCTTCAAGAATATATTTTTTATTTTTTGTTATTATTAAATTATATTTTTTAATTAATTCAATATATTCTAAATAGTTTTTCTTTTTCTCTTCTTATAATTAATTTTTAATGGAGTAATATTTTTTAGCCAAATGCCACGTGTCATTATTTAATTCGTCACATTGCCACGTCATCCGCGAGTGTAGCACACACATTCTATACTTTTGGATGATTGTCAAAAAAGTATTCAATAGGTACAAATTTGAAGTGACTTAGGTATCAAATTGGAACAAGCTTGGGTTTAGATAGTCATGAAGAAAATGTGATTAAGTTTAGGGGGTTATCTATGACTTTTGCCTTTGTTAAAAATACCCCTCTGCTGACCACCTAACAATGGTGTTTTGGGCTCCTCTGTCCATGTAATGTGGACGTACTTCATACACTCTTAACATCACCTTGCAATTAAGATGACTTTATTCAGTTTATAGTGACCAAATTTGTTTTTAAATAATAGTGACAAAATTGATTGACTTTATATCCATATATCCACGGGTGTTCAACGTAAATTAAAATATCGAACCAAATAAAAAATTGAATCATATAAAAAAAGAAAACAACATTTTATTTGGCATTGTTAGGTTTTTGAGAAATCTTGTAGAAGATGAGGAAGTAGAGCAAAAATGGCCGAAAATAAATTTTCCGATGAGATTTTATGTTATCAGGGCAGAGCTGATATAGTAAGTGAGAAATTGGGGATTTATGCTTGTAGAAGTTTCTGAAGATTTCTTTTTATCATAGCTATATGGTTTCGAGATTTGTGCACTCATTTTAGGTGATATTTGAAAAGAAAAGGGAGAGAGACCAGTGAAGTGAAAAAACAAGACAAGGACATGAAAAAAAAAAAAAAGGAAAAGTTGATCATCGCAACGTCTCTTTGACAGTATCTCAAAGACTTTTACAAAGTCATTTGAATTGTGGAATAATTGAGGTCTAGGGGCAATTTGAAAATTATGCTTCAAGAAGGTTTTGAAGAATTTTTTTAACAAAGCTATGTGGCGTCGAGATTTGTCCACCCATATTAGGTGATATTTGAAAAGAAAGGGAGATAGATCAGTGAAGTGAAAAAATAAGACGAACCAGTAGTCGACTCTTGTTATCAAAGGACTAATCTTCGTCTCCTTCCCAATTTTTAAGTGCGTTATTTATAATATGTTACAACCTCAGGGATGTCTTTATGCGTTTTCTCTCCTCATTTTTTTTTTTTTTTGATTGATGATCTTCAATCTCTTTTGGTTTTCTTCTCCTTTTCAGTAATTTGTTTGCTAGAATTGATATCGATAGTAATTTAACAGTCAAGTAATTATGATGACCTGTTTGTTGTCATAATGTAATTACAATGTAATCATACTGTTTGGTTGCACGTGTGTAATTACTCAGTTAGATTAGTTTAAAAATAAAGATTAATACTTGACAAATATGTGCCTTTATAAATAATCTATTAAATTAGGTATTTAAGATACATATTGTTTCTTGAAAATATATTAATTAATAATCACATATTTTTAAATAATATTGTAGTAATTGCATATATTTTTCAAATTAATAATGTTATAATTTAGTTTATTATAAAGATTAAAAGCACATATTTTGTAAGAACATCATGGCCTGGATGTTTGACAAAAAGATTAATATTTATACCTATAATGTCATAAATATTATTCAAATGTTTGACAAAAGAATAATTTATCAATTTTAAGTAGAAAATGAACATGTAATGTAAAACAACAAGTGAATCGTACTAAAGCAAATAAATTGAGTTCGAAAATATAACCTAAATTCAAAATGCAAAAAAAAAAAAAAAAGTGTTTTAACATGATACTTTTATGCCAAATTCCAACATAACATAAAATAAGTTCCAACATAACTTAAGTAAATATAATTCAAAATAAAGTGAACATATATAAGTCTGTAACCTCATTCAACGGAATTCTACTTTAATAACATCACTCGTTATATGTCAAGTTTGTTAATGACTCATTCTTTCTAATATCAGGAAGTGTAGTTTCAAAACCTAGAATAATAACGTAGTTACGCTAAATATATGAAAATAAGAAGAAAAAAGCAATTACTTGGAATCATAAGAAGTAAAGGCTGGGAAATAAGAAGAAATAAAATGAAAGATAAATAATATATAAAATGTGAAAATAAAAAAGAAATTAAAATAATAGATATAAAAAATAAATTAAAAAGAAAAGAAATTAAAAGTAACCCTGTAATTACAGAATGTAATTACACCCAATTCTCAACCCTTCCTTGAGAATTGGAGAATTGGAAAGTGCAGTCACCCCCTCCCAATTACAATCAATTCCAATTAATATGTGTTTATAAATGTCACACCCCTTTTTTTTCATAATAAAAATAAAAATAAATTATATTATATTATATTTATTAGAAGGGTTTTTCCAATTAAAGTGACGTTTTGAAAAGGGATTATCTATTTATTACAGAGTCGTCACTTTGAATTGAGTTTTGGTGTTCCAAGTCACCTTATTGAATCCCTAATCAAAAGGAAATTACTCTATTTATAGGTCTGCGAAACAAAAAATCGGGTAAGGAATTCTGTTGACCGGAGAGAAGGTATTAGGCATTCCCCAAGTCCCGTGGTTCTAGCACGGTCGCTTTATCGACTTATAGCTGGCTAAAATTAATTCTTGGATAAAATGTATTTATTAGCTATGCCTGTGATTTGCTTACTATTGTTTACCTTTTACTAGTCTTTACTAAGACGCATAGTTGCGACCTCAATTTCGATACATAGAAAATTTATAGCTAAAGTATTTCTCCGCTAATCAATCGATTAATTAATCGGACCGTAATTATAAGCCTACGAAATCACCTTTATTAGTTTTCGTATAATTACTGAAACATGGTATCAAGTAATAAATTTTGCCAACCTCCATAGGTACCAAATATATTGAAAAGATTTCATACAACTAAAGCTTTGAGTAGAATATTAACTCCCAAACAATAAAGGGTATCCATATAATATGGATTAAATACATGAAAAATTAGATTTTTCCAGTATTGATACAAACCACCACAACAAAGCATTTAACGTAAAATCTTCATCTCTTTTAACACTTTAGTAATAAAAATAAGACCTCCAGCGATCAAATCCATTTAGCCATTTTCTGTATCACTTATTTTATCAAATATGAAATTCTTTTCCTAATTTAATAATTTAAAAAAAAAATGCAGTAGCATTCAAAGTTCTCCACTCACTTTTGAAAATTTTAAATAGTAATGCTTAAAAGCAATGTATCAATTTGTCCTCGTTATTAAAGCAGGCAAACCAAACGACATATGCAAATCAATCTAACGTAAACAATACTAATCAACAAACATTTAACCTACAGCCATTTAGACAAACTTTCAAGAACGTAGCATAAAACCATCTAAATGAACATTTGAACTAAGATCAAATCAGACAAACTACGTTATAAAAAAGAACTGAACATACTTCAAAGAATAGTAGCTGTTTTTATTTAAAATAAAATGACCAAGGCAATGTAAGAACGATTCGAAGGATTTAATTGGTGACAATAAAATACCTTTCTGTAGCTAACATGCAAACGTGCCTGGCTATACATACAAGAGATATATATACTGTGTCAAAAGCACTATTAAATATTGACGCTTTTGTTATCAGTAAATATAGATATATTGGATAATTTGCTTTTTGAAACTTTTAACATATATAATCCAAATGCAGTATGTTTATTATGTCGGTTTCTTAAACTTGTTATTTCATGAGCATATCGTGTTTTTATCCTAACAGTATCCTACAATAATATGATTCTATAAAATATTAATTGAACATATTTCAACTCAAAAGATTATACCATTCAATTTATATAATTGTTCACACATACCGAATTAAATCAAATTCAAACTTTCTTACTTAAACAGCAGTTAAACATGCAAGAAATAATCACACGTTTTTTTCTAAATTTTACTCTAAATTTAATGTTACACGAATCTGAACATAATTTATAGTATAACGTCGAAGAAATAATAACCGGTTAGACACGTGCGAAATCTGAGAAAACTTCATAACAATGGAAGAAGGTCTCATATAAAATTATATCCAAACAATTTAATACAAACGTCCAAATATTGCAATTGGAAGCATGAAGATAAATAGTAGATACCATATCCTGCTTTAAACTCTCACGTTAGCCTCCAAAATTTTCAAATATATTCAAACCTTATACGAATGTTTTACCATTAACTTTTAGAACTCTAGTCATGCTAAAATTCATTGGAATCACTAACTTTATTAATCACAAAACTTGGAGAACTAAATATGAATATGAAGACACAAAAAAAAACTAATGCAATTTATTCTTAAAAACTAGACTACATGTAGAATCCAAACCAACACCATATTGATATTAACATCCTATTTCTAGTAAGAACTAATCCTCAACAATCATTTGCACAGGCTTAAATTATTATTGGCAGACCATCATGTTTAATGTCACTAATAGAGTTATATATACAACGAAAATGACAACCCAATATGATATTATGATATAAATTCTGAAGAAGATAACTAACTCATGGACGACGGACTAATATATTATCATGCTTTACCACCAAAGTTCAAAGTAAATAATAGACAAAGAGAGAGGAGAGATTGAACCTTCGGAAAGCTTTCCTTTCGATTAATAAGAGCTTTATTACAACGAACTCCGGCGAACTAGATCTGACCGAAGAACAAAATAACTACAGGAGCTCGAATCGCGAACCACTAACGGAATCCGAATTTTGGACAAAAAGAGAGATGTTATGGTGGTATTCTAGTGGCTATTTTATTGGCTATTCAGAACGAAGATGAACATGTATTTGTGAGAGTTTTTATGCTCTCTGTTTTTGGGCCTGTGTTCTTCTTTTCTCTATGTTCTCCTTTTTTGTTCTCTGTTCGTTTTTTTTTTCTACTCTCCTTCTGATCTTTTCTTCTTCGTTGCTTTTTTTTTTCTACTCCAGTTGCTTTTTCTTTCTTCTGTTTCTGATTTTTCTAACCCTATCCGTTGCTTTTTTCTTCTTTTTCCTTTTTTCTAACCCTTGTAGATGTGTGTTTTTTATAGGTGTGTGTATGTGTAGATGGTTGTGTGCATGTCGTGTGTGTGTGTGTGGGTGACGTGAAAAATGGGACGTGAGTGGAGTGGGATTTGTAGTTTAGGATTTACCCCCCCCCCCCCCCCCCCCCCCTTTTTTTTTTTTTAAACAAATATAAAAGTATACAAAATAAGAAATTTAGCTAATCATTTATAGCCCAATGAAATATAGCAGAAATTAAATAGCTAGTTCATAGTCAAAGAATAGTAAAATCACTAGCTTATTTATTAAACCCAAATTAGAAGATTTTTTTTTTTTTCAAATTTCTTTTCTCTTAAATAAAAATGAAAACAAGATTTATTTTAAAATGTGACTCTATTTTTAAATTTCTCAATTTTTAAAATAAAACTAACTAAAATTGACATAAAAATCAAGATGTCTAATCTAGACCTAAAAGAAATATTTAAAAGCTAAATAAGGTGTAAAACTTATGTTCGATCAAAAATTAGGTGTTTACAATAAACATACGTGTAAATAAAAAAAAATGTGTCAAGCATGTTTTAGTTTGCTGTAAATATCACGAATATTGAGAATCGTACCAAGGTATCTATAAAAAAAGAGACCTTAGTTTATGGTATTGGTAAATAATAGCTCCTTAGGCTTTTGGGGGAGTGTCACTATCATTTTTGAGTTAAGGAGGTACTTTCCTTTGCAGAATTGTGGACACAAATGGCCAAGAATGCATTTGTAGATAGATGAAGCACCAAAACTACGTTGGAAATAGTCAAGATAGTAACAAGGGAATCATATTAATAACTCTCCATCAGATATAGTTAGATTCATTACGTTATTAGGATAGCTTGAGAGAGTTCATTTATTTTTCTTTCCCTCCGGGTATCATAATTCATAAAATTGCTCAGTGGAATCATATTGTTGAATGAAAATATCTGTTTTCGCTTTTTATCTTATTTGCTTCTTGAAGAGGACAGCTGAAAAACACCATATGTGTTTATAATTAACTTGTCCAATCATCACTTATCTCTATTTGATATTCTCCACTGTCTGCAAAATCGAACAAAAGAAAACGTTATTGATATTTGGCACAAATACCATGTTTTGTGTCGTATTACAACTTCTTCTTGTGACTTTTATCGCTTAATTCATGAAGTAACCGTCGTATTTGAACTTATGTCGTTACATTTTCATGTGTATAGGTACGATGACGACAAACGATGGAAAATGTGCTTGAAATGATTGGAAGTCGTAGCAGATGTTGATTGGCTGAGGTGACGAGAGCGATGACCGCGAAGGGCGAACTAAAAGGAGAGTAATCGACTGCAGAACCTCGCTTTCCTTCCGCATCGCGGAAGGATCGCGAGAAGCTCTAGAAAGTCAGGCCATCGATCCGCATCGCGTGAAGAAAGCGAAACAACCAAACTCAGTCATCAGATTCCGCGATCGATCCGCATTGCGGGCTAAAGGCGAGAAGCTGCAGAACATCGCGCGATCCTTCCGCGATGCGGAAGGAAAGCGGGACTCTGTGGATGTTTTCCCGATTAGACTAGGATTTGGACTCCTTATTTATTATTTTTTTACCCTAGCCTATATATACACGTTTTTATAGCTGAGAACGGTATTCTGGGATTATTGAAGGATTTGTAAACCACCGTTCTCCTTTTTCTCTCTCTAGGTTATTTTATTTTTCATCTTTTTCAACCCTAGTTTATTCATGGCTTCTATTGTCTATGATCGAACCATGAGTAGCTAAATCTCCTAATTCTAGGGTTGTGGCGAAAGACTTGAAAGTTGATTTGATGACAGTTATTATCTATTGATTTTCCATATTGTGGGTTGCTTATTTATTCTTGGTTTTAATTGTTTGATTATCTGGCCAATAGTTAGACACTATCTGTGGTGCGTGAATTGAACTTGAGAAAGGGAATTCACGTACGTAATAAGAATAAATAGAGTTTGTTCGATTTAATCGTTTTGTTACTGAGGATAGAGATATACCCTTTAGCCCTACTTAGTTAAATACGGAGAAATAAAGACGTTCTTGTTACATCTAATGACCATAGAGATATAGGCATTAAAGTAACATCTACAGGCTTGTGAGTAGTTCGAGAGAATATCATAAAGCATAATTAACCCGTCAACTAGTAACCCCGGAAATAAAATAGGTGGAATTGTCTGAAGATCAACTGGATTGTCAAAAGCCATAACCCTAGATCTTTCTCTCATCTAATAATTCTTACAGTCCTTGTCAACACAGTCCCAGTCATAAAAACACCCATCATAAATTGCTTACTTTTCAAGTTTTAGTTTAGTACAACAAATAATCTTGATTTTCACTTTCTCGAATAGTTTCATTCGAATTTGAATTAGTTTGACAGTAGAATCTAAGTCTTTGTGGTATCAATATCTGGACTTAACAGTCTATATTACTTGTACGACCACGTATACTTGCGTGTGCTTATTTATATTATTCTAATTATCAAAAATGAAGAGGTGACAAGATTATTAGTTTTACGGCAAAGGGTAAAAAATGTCCTTAAACTATGTGAAATTGAACAAAAATGCTATAGTTTGGTCCAAAAATGTCCTTAAACTATGTAAAATAAAACAAAAATGCCCTTAAATTGTTACTTGATTGGGTCAAAAATGCCCTTTTCCTAATAATAATGTTGTTTCTTTTCTTTCAAAACACATTTTAAATAAAAATATTATTTTTAAAGAAAATTTTCTTGTTTCATTTATTTTAAAATCTCTTAACTAATAAAATAGTGGGAAGTAATTTTATTTTTCTTAATCTCACTTTTTCAAATAAAATGAGATTACCCCACGTACCTTTTTAACTGATAATATAGGTCACATATATAAGTCATAGTAACCTCATAATTAATTTTCATTTAGATAATGATACAAAATATTTCTAATAAAATAGGAAGTATTTTTATTTCTTAATCTTTTTCAAATTGAAGTGGGATAAGCATTTGCTGATAAAATCCTTGCTTTTAAAGTTAAAATGAAAAAATGGTCGACAATAATGTAACTCCATTGACGATATCTTAACAATATTTTTTTTATTTGAAGCATGTAATAAATTTTCTTGTTTCATGGCATTATGATTGTTCTATCTTAACTTTAAAACCATGGATTATATAAGCAATGCTTATCCTATTTCAATTTGGAAAAAGATTAAGAAATAAAATATTTCCTATTTTACTATGAAAAATAATTTAATCGTTATCTAAACTAAATAGAGAAATAGTTTGTGGAACAAAATTGCATAGGTAGCGTAAACATTGAGCATTATAACTAACTTATAGGACAGAAGAAATCGAGAACTTACCCCTACCAATCAGAGTATTTTCTTGCTTTCTTCGCTTGAGGAAATTTGACTTTGAATATCCTGCGAAAGCCAAAGCAGCCGACGATTATATTGCAGTCAAATTAAATAAATAAACAATACTGTTATATATTGAAATTCAGCAATTTACCATCCCCATTTCCAAGAAACAAATCAAAACCCCATTAAAAATAACCAAAACTCTTCAACATAAAGCTCTGAACTATTGGAAAAGGGGAAAAAACACAACTTTGCATCAAAACTTGTCAAACACAAACTGAACCAGAAAAAGCTCTAACCTTTTCAATCTAATATATAAACAAAAATATAGACTATAAAGAAGGAAAGAAAAGAGATACATGAATATATTTGTATCAAGAATGTCCTCAATAAAAACACCTCTCTAATCTTATGATAATTTATGTAAAATTAGCTATTGTTTAACTGTAGAAGCAAAAATGAGATAGAGGAGATGAAAAAGTGAATGGTGTGGTTATGGGAGTGGCACTGTGGCATCTACAAAGAAGTACTTATATAGATATAAGAGGTATGTGGCACTTTCAATCTACTCAAATTCATCAGACAACTTTTGTTTGAGTTAAAGAACTATATAACTGCCAGCACTTACACATAATCAAAATCTTTACCACGTGGCATTATTGGTGATCCTTCACCATATATTTCACAGCATGTCATTCCTTCTCTCATTTTTGCTGATAATATAAATTCTATAGTCATTTCACAGATACAAAACCGCAATCAAAATTCATCTGGAACATTTGCAATACGTGATTTGTCACTGTAACCTTCCGTAAATCCGAGTTAGGTGTCATTGTGAAATAATTGGGGTTTAGATGTCATTTTAACGTTTTGGATCTCTTTGGTATGGATAATGGTGTTAAATAATCGTTTTGGGGTCAAATGAGATAAGGAAATTCCTTGGAAATCTTTAAATTCGTCAAGTTTGAGACAGTTTCCAGTTATGTCCAGTTTTCGGGTATTTGCGTTTGACATTTGGAAAAACTCAAAACATATAAGATGTAGGGAATTAAAATACCTTTTCAAAAATATATTATGCAGCCCAAACAGACGTGTGAGTAAAAAGTTATTACCGATTTACTAAAGTTGTGTAAAATGGAAATTTCAATTCTTGTAGGATTAAATTTTAAAGCCCAAGCCTTTATAATGACCTATAAATACAACCCAAAAACGTCCAAGGAGGGGTTTTTCCCACCAGAGCTATATATCATCTCTCTAAGATTGTGGAAACTTCATTCAAGGTCAAATATGGGATGAAGTTTTGGGATTTCTTCAAAAAGGTCTTAAATGTGAACGGTGAAGAACGGATTTCAAGGTCCGTAACTGTACATTTCCAGCTATGAACAATAGCTACGAATTTGGTGAATATCTATAGTTTATTGGTCATACAAACCTCAATTAGATGTAGAATGATTCTTTGAAGCATGGAGCTTACGTTTGGGATATTTTAACAGGATTTAAGGTATGTCTCTTTTAAAAATCCTTTTTGACTATAAAGGTGACTTGTATGTCTCTTTTAAAAATCATTTTTGACTATAAAGATGATTTGTATGTCTCTTTTAAAAAATTTTTTTGACTATAAAGGTGATTTGTATGTCTCTTTTGAACATACTCTTTCGATCGGTCTTTATGAACTCTTTGGTTGTGATTTGTATGTCTCTTTTAAAAATTATTTTTGACTATAAAGGTGATTTGTATGTCTCTCTTTTGAAAACTTATTTTGAATGAAAATCACTTTTTGAAACTATTGTTGGAAGTATAAATTTTATTCAAGATTCTTTAATGAATGAAAGGAAAAGTAATCTTTTCATGTTTCTTGAACTCTAATTCATGTCTAAACGGTGGTTAATGTGTGTGAGGGGACAAACCCACATTAAACCTAGATTGTAACAAACCCTATATATGTATATGATATTATGAACGTTTTCCTCTATAAGAGATGCTTAATAATGATGGGTAAGGGTTGGTAATGACATTCTTATTGACTAATTAGGACATGAAAATCTTTCGTAAAGAAGTTAAACGTTTTCAAAACATTGATTGGAATGACTTATTCTTTCGATATGGCATAATGAACCTTAATGACAATTGATGATGTGGCTACCTTACAAATACATTATGAATTGGCCTCTATGCTACGAAAACTGGTTGTTGTGTTTTGCCTTGCTATTCGGAAGGAAAAGCAGCCACTATGGATCCTAGTGTATTAATTGCCTTTCCATTCGGGAGGAAGAGTGGCCACTTCCGGGTTCGCTACCTGGGGTGTATTAATTGCCTTGCCATTCGGGAGGAAGAGTGGCCACTTCTGGGTTCGCTACCTGGGGTGTATGAATTGCCTTGCTATTCGGGAGGAAGAGTAGCCACCGTGAATCCATATTCTAGTGTATTGCGCAGTGTTGTTGATATTAATCCTAGTGTATTAATTGCCTTGCCATTCGGGGGGAAGAGTGGCCACTTCTGGGTTCGCCACCTGGGGTGTATTAATTGCCTTGCTATTCGGGAGGAAGGGTACCCACCGTGAATCCATATTCCAGTGTATTGCGCAGTGTGCCTTGCTATTCGGGAGGAAGAGTAGCCACCGTGAATCCATATTCCGGTGTATTACGCAGTGTTGTTGATATTGAGTTGGGCCTATATGGGCGATTGTGATATCCATCTTTATTATGGAACTGGTATTTATGCATGGTCGATTTAAAGCATAATTGAAACTGGGATTTTGAAATGGCTTTATAAACTGTTTAACAAATGATATTAAGAATCATAAAGTGGAATGACAGTTTTTATACTATCTTTTCAGAACTGATTTCTTTATGTATTATTATATTTTATTTTTATATTACTTGTTGTCCCCGAGGCACTCACTGAGTACGAAAGTACTCAGGCATACCATTGTTGTTTTTGATGGTATATTAGGTAACGGAGAAGAGCAGGTTCGTGCTACCCTCGATGCTTAGGAGAACTTGCTGTTGCTGTTGATTTGGTGAGCCCACATCCTTGTTTGTGGGACACTTCCTGTTTCATTTATTATTCTAGATTTCCGGGCTGCGTCCCGAAGTTAGATGATTGTTGTGTCTCTTAGAAGCTCCATAGATAGTTGCCAGAATTGTGGGTAGATTGTCAAAGTCTCGTATGACTCAATGGGTGTTTGCCACGTTTATGACTATTTACTTATATTAGACTTCCGCTGATTTTATTCCTTAATTGTGATCCTCATATATGCAGTTACTTATAACTTAGTTTAATTTAATAAGGAAAGATTATTAAAAAGGAACTTGATGTTACATTTATTTTATAAACTGTTGGAGGCGAGTATTGAACCTGGCGGGTTCAAGTGTTATTATTTTGTCGTTTAGGTTCTTCCGATATTGTTCATGACGTCGGATGCCGGTTACGTCTAGGGTGGGTTTTGGGGCGTGACAGTCACAAAGACAACTTTTAAATTACCAACTTCTTTATATAAAGAAAACACCACATAGCCTAAACTCCAAAAGGGAAGTTTTTTCCACTAAACCCAACCAGAGAGAATGTACAACAACAATATGTAGTAATGTAACATATAGCAGGATTAGTGGATCAATTAAAAGTGAAGAACTCTAGATTAACCAAGTCCCTTAAAGGAGATACATCTAATTGGGTTAAAATTGATGCATCAATGCTTTATACTGCTAATCCATTAGGAGATCCTTAAGCAGCTTTTTCAAAAATTTTACATTGATAAGTTTCCTTCCCGATTTTGTCATATCAAAATGCAGGATCTACAATAGAAGAGATGAAAATGAGTAACACAAAATTCATGTAATAGATAAACCTGCTTCAACTTACCATTGATCTCTATCGTGCAACCTTGAATTTCATGAAAACTCTCTTAAAGAAACTAACACAACTATTTGCAAAGATACAAATTATCCCATGACAAGTAAAAAGTTCTAAGCCAAATTTGCAACTGAAGAGTAAAGAGAAAAATGCACAATACATCCGTTGAGGGTTTGTACATGGGAACCTCCTTACTAAACTCTTAGTTCAAATTGAACTGAGTATTAGGATACTCCGACGGCTCAAACAATTTTAGTTAATTATGCTCATCTATACACAAACACACAAACATGCAGACCACAACAGTGAGCAAAAACTGTAATCAAGATGAAACAAAACAAACAACTAATATCAATAGACAACCGCAATTAAAAAACTGCAGAAACAAAGGGAAAAGATTAAAATTGGCATGCATGAACAAATTCGAAGAACCAATTACCAAGGAACTATCTAAAAGATTATGAAAACCAGCATATATAGCAACAAACAAAGAATACAAAAAAAATCTTCAAATTCCGTATACAACTGAGACAAACTAAAATAACCGGAGAGATTCGGGAAAGAGTAGCCATGAGAAATATAGTTGTGAGGTTGTGGAATTCAAATATGATATGAATTGCTTTCTTTGTTATGCCCAGAGAGCAATTTTCTGGACAAATCTCATCTACCAAATCCATCTTGACTAAAATTTCCTGATCAAGTATGAAACACACGCTTCAGTTTTTATTTGGTTCTAAAAGCACAAGACAGAGAATATAGGATTTTTTCCAACCTAAAAATTTGAACTTTTCCTTCTCTCTATAGTAGAACAATGTCATCAACCACCGTAGGATAACAACAACCAAGAAATTGGAAACTATTAGGAGATCTTGAAAGAAAATTTTCAGCAGAAATTGAGCGAGAAGCATACCTAAATCATTATCATACAATAAGTCCCTGTATCGATAGCTTAAACTGATTTGATATCTTACTTTCTTATATTCCCATTGATTGGCCAAAGTAAAAAGTTAAATACACTTCAGTTTTTATTTGGTTGAAATGATCAAAGGGATTAAATCAATTAAGGTTGTGTTTTGCAAAATTAAGCCCATTTGCATAATTGACCCTTTTTCAAATAAATTAACAGGTTAATTACGTCCTAATTCGATCATGATTAAAATGTCATGGTTAACAATTGATGTTTTAGCTTTGACCATTTGGTGGACTGCCTATTTGGCCCTTCAAACATATATATTAACTATGTATACGCATAAATGTACATTGTGTGTATATATATATATGTCAAAAAGGGCCTCTTTTTTTTTTTTTTTTTTTTTTTTATATATATGACCTAGCCCAGTCCAAACGGACCAGACCCGACCCAATAGCCTAAATATATATACTCCTTCCATTCACAAATCAGACCCCAAAGGGGTCTTTTGTCAATTGCGGCTAGGGTTTCATAATCCTAGCGCCGCCACCCTACTCCTCCTTCTCTTTTCCTGTCCCATCGCCGGTATAGGCGTGTAAGGCGTGGCTGTGGCAAAGAAAAGGACAAAGCATTTATTGCTTCATGCTTTTCACGATTTTCTCCACCAAATTTCGTCCAAACACGTCCTAGATGTACAATCCCCTTCGATTTATCCTTTTTTCTTTATTGTTTTCATTGAATTTGAGTATGCCGAGTGGTTGGCTCAAATCGAGCCGTTAATCATAGTTTCCTTTTCAATCCTGTTCATTCAAAGTTGAAACAAGGGGAGACCTGTGAAAAATCCACAAGTCCCACATCGCTATTATAAGATTTTAGACAAATTTTGGGGTTCTATATTTGAGACAAATTTTGGGGTTCTATTTACCTCACCATTTAAACAAGTTTTACAGCCTTAAGAGGCTTGAACCAGATCAGTTTTCCCTTAAAAAATATACTAAGTATAGATTTCTAAAATATAAAAACAAAGGTTTTGGGCCAAGACCCCAAGTAATTGAAGAGAACTATTGAGTTTTGGGCTGTAAACTGGGGGCCACGTTTCAATAGTAAAAGAAAAATATTTTGGGGCAAAGGCCAACAGAAATTCAATATAGAAACTAGGATAAGCCCAGAAAAATGGGAATTTTCAGTGATATGATTTAGTCCTAAAAACCTTTTTTAACAAGTCCGTTTGGCCCATTGATAATGAACTCCATTTCATAATCACATGTATTTGTAAACAACTACGAATTTGTAAACAAAGTCTATCAAGGCGTTCTGAAACGTATTAAACGGATTGATCCGAGCCACGTATGAGTTGAGCATGAACAGAACATACTTATATTTATCATTTAAATGTAAACAAATCTTCATATCTTTTATAATAAACACTATCCTTATTATGAAAGTATACTATTTATATTCGGATATTGTAAATCCGAACCTAAATACCTTATATATAAAGGGGATATACTCAATTCATTTCCAGAAAAATAAATGATATGCAAATGACTGACTTTATAAATGAGGGAAATAACACTAAATAAACAGTTCATGCAAATACTCATACATTGGAATTCGAAGGTCAACCGTATGGTACGGATCCTTAATACTAGGGTGCCTAACACCTTCCCTAGGGGATCACCAGAACCCTTACCTAGAACTTCGGATTGTGAAGGTTTTTTTCACTGTGTATGAATAAGCGCTTCAAAACTAGTTTGCTAATTTCCTAAAAATTAGGTGGCGACTCTTTTAAAACAAAGTCCAAAAAAGCAACAACGAGTTCAAAGTAGCTTTTCCAAGCGCTAACTCCGCCGGCGAAAGTGCGAACCGTTACAGATGGCAACCCTATTTGGGAATTAAAGGTACTAACCATAAGGATTCTAATATAATATGAGTATATTTGCTTTAACTATTTATGTGTTTACTTTCCCGCAATTATTAAATGTCATTGCATACATCTCATAACTTCGCCACTCCCGGCATTTATTTTACACTTTGTTCCAAAGGCGACTTCGCGGAGCACACAGTTATTCCTTCAATATAAAACCAAAAATAATTTTTTTTGGAACTATTCGCGGTCATCCAACAGCCCTAACGGTTCAGCCCTAGTTATTCGCTCGGGTCCCCGGTCTTTCGTAAAAGCCCACTCTAGTAAAACTAGGATAGAGCTAAGCTAAATCCCTACTGAACTAGAGCATTTATACCTAGAGGAGCCTTGGGTATCTCAGACCTAACTAAGGCTCATTAAGAGAGACTACCTTGTGTTCGGATGGTCTATGACCTAAAGAACACCGCATCTCATTTATATGCTATGTGGAAGCATGTTTGTGCCTATGTGATGAACCATTGATCCTATGGGATGGGGGAATCTTAACCCTTTTTTGTTTTGTAGATGGAATGGAGAATCCACTTCGACACCGTCTCCGAGGCTCCAGAGTTGCTAAGAGCTTGGTATGAATGGTTGGGTTGTCACGACCCAGCTAGTGGGCCATGGCGGGTACCCGGAGCTGACTACCGAGCACCACTCATCATGCTATCCGTCATCTTGAACCTAGGCTCACATCGTTCTCAACAGATGATTTATCATAAAACGGTCGTCAATACGTCCCAAAACATGAATAGACATAAGCCGTCGAGGCTACAAATGATGTATATAATATACAATGAAGATGATCGCATGGCATCTACAACCCACACATAAGTATCTACGAGCCTCTAATTGGAATATCGTAATCATAAGGACGGGACAGGACCCCGCCATGCCCCAACATGTACACAAAAGAATATACCAAGAAATGGCGACTCCAGAGTAGTGGAGTGCTCCTGCAAATTCACTGTACAAGCTCCTAAGTGTCTGCACCGTCTCCCTGTCTGCCTATGGGCATGAACACAGCGTCCATAAAGAAAGAACGTCAGTACGAACAATGTACTGAGTATGTAAGGCATGTACAACAACATAATAAAGACATAAAGAAACATAAAACGAGGAGCAAACCTGTAACTGGTTGCCTCCTAAGGCGGAGTCATGCATGCTAACCTTTATAATAAAAACAATATCATATCATATATATATAAGCTTCCCAACCATATAGGTACAGTGTGATCATCATTAGCCCGCGTCTAGGCCTCTCGCGTCCGGGGTGTAAGCTGCCCACTGTAGTGGTGTGTCTGGCCGACCACCTATAGGGCTGCGCGATGTTATACTGCCCGGCCATGTAGGCATGGTGTGATCATATATAAAAATAACACAAGCATTCATGAGATCCCAAGTGAAAGCTACAACTCTATGTTATGGAATATCCATGATCGTCATATCTCACTTTGAAGGAACTAGTAACATGAGGTGAGACTAGCAATAAGAAGCAACGTCAATGAAATCATAAGATAAGAATATCGAACTCATCATAGAATCATTATCCTCATCATTATCATGGAGCATATCTCATCTCTATCTCATAAGAGCCCTTAAGAACCTTTAACCTTCATCTTTTAGGATGCAAGAAGATCATGGGAATATAGAAAGGGAATCACAAAATAAGAGTCATGCCTTTGAAAGAAAGGGACTAGCCTTACATACCTTTACGTCTCTTTCACTTTGCCGACTAAACGTGTCACGACCCGACTAGGGGCCGTGACGAGTACCCGATACTTGTACCGAGCACCCCTTAGTTATCCTGCATAAACAGGGCCATATTTTTTTTTCCACATTAACATTAACAGTAATCTTTCTAATATCGCGTCACACCGGAGCGCGAACCATTCAGAATACAATACATTAAACTGTACAGAACTGACTGTGTATATCTGTCTACGAGCCTCTAGACATAGTACATTTATACATAGAAAGGGCCGAGTACTGTCGCGCCCAAACATACATACACAAACTAGTACCAATGATATGAGGCTCCGGAACGACTGGAGCGCTGTACAATGCTGCAGATAGAGCCCTAGAAACCCGGTCCGTATACCTGCTGACCTGCGCGGCATGAACGCAGCGTCCACAAGAAGGGACGTCAGTACGAATAATGTACCGAGTATGTAAGGCATGGAAAACAATGCAAGCAGTAACTTAGAGTGCGATCAATAGTAATATCACGGAGTCATAGCGCGTATAACGAGGCAAGAACGTAACCTGTACATAGGGAGGCCCCTTTTCGGGCCGGCTGTCACGTAGACTTGCCTTTCCGTCTTTGAAACGTTTCTTTTCATAGGCATAGGAATCAACATTTTCATATTACTTATTCTCGTGTACAGAAATAAAACAGTACGTTTCAGTAACGGTATCTTTTGCTCACGTTTACGGACGCCGAATACAATCGGCTCTCCCAACCCCCTCGGTGTCCCGTATTCATGTATACAGAAAACAGTACAATTCAGTAGACGGTATCTTTCATTTACATTTACGAACGCCGAATACAATCGGCTCTCCCAACCCCCTCCCCAACGATGACCCAACATAGTACATCACATATGTATCACACATTATATATATATATATATATATATATATATATATATATACAGACGCCGCGTACGGCTCATCCCATATCCCGCGTCCGGGCATCCCGCATCCAGGATGGAATCCAGCTGATCAGGTGGTGATATAACAGTGGCCCTTCCCTTTTCCCCATATACACATACATATACATTTACTCATCTTTTATGCATATACCTGTCTCATATACAATTACTTTATCTTATATATATGCATACCCATACACGTATACCCGTTTTATATACATATATCATATAGGCACACAAGAGAGCCAAGGAAAATCATATATCCATCGGAGTGACATAAGGTCGGTGATCTCCGATTACTTTACAAAATGCTAGTGATAGCTTTGTCTCACCTTGAAGGAACAAGTATTTTAAGGTGAGACTATCAACGGAGAATAATGTTACAGTAACCAAAAATGAAATCGTAGGCATTTTAGATGACAGTCATAGGTTTTGGGAGTCTTAGAAAATAAAGTTATAACTAGGAAATATAAATACGGTTTAGAAATTAGTTTATCAATTTCATATAACATTAGATCCTTAGCTTAGAGATTTCGGTCGTAGGATCATTCCGGCCGTACTTATCATAGCTACCTTCTCTTATCTGACATTGTCGTTATCATTATCGTCATAGAAACACTCTCGTTGGAGCAGCCATAGTACTTATCACTTGGTGACGAAATCGGGATCAGAGGCCCCCTTTGGATTCACTTCAAGTACGTCAACCAATGCTATAGAAAGATTCGAGAGTAACGGGCCCACCTCGGGCCGGATGAGGTAGCGTATACAATTTACCCATATTACGTGTCATAACGTTATTGTATGAGTCTTAGGGTAATCGGGTCCCATTTAGGAAAGTTATAAGGGTCTAGAAGGTCTTTTCATCATTTTGCACACTTTCTACTTCAATTCAATTGAACGAAACGTTGAAAACTTTAGGTGCAGGTTCCGGGGAACCAAGTTGTCCCCGAGGCTCGCGCCCGACTTATTACAACCAAGACATGCCATAGAAAGAAGGGTGACGCCTTACATACCTCTTTTCGCTCCTTTAGCTACTCCAAATTCGCGTCACAATCTCGTCAAAATCTGCGAATTGGTCATTTTTACCAAAACTTTCATTAGTATACTTTGAGTTAGAATCTTGAGGAAACACTTGGCTACCGAAATTTCGGCAGCATTTCCTCTGTCAATACACCATCCTCGATATTCAACATGGCCAAATTCTCATCAAACACAATCCGGGAATTTAAACCCGGCCAAACTATTAACATAATCAACAATCATCCTAGCAATTCACATATTCAACTCACGATACATTATATCAATTTACCACTTTCTTCAACACTTTCCAACTTCCATAAAGTCAATAACAACCTTATATATATACATTCCAACAACATCATTCTAATATCATGACATTTCATACATGCAAGAACATAACATTCGATTCACATAACCTTCCGAAACGAACTTCCAACTACTAATATGTTACTAAGTTCATTATGCTTCCACTCGTAATATAAGCTCCCACATACATGTACACTACAATTTTTCCAACTCATTAAATTTCCATTTTCTACATATCATTCACAACCAAACACTAGACAACATGATTCCTACACATACATATATATATGCTACCTCATGGCCAACATGCTACATTTATTTCCTTCATGAATTTCATTCATCTTAGCATACTACAACACATATAAACCTTCATAACACACAAAACAAGATTAAAACTCACCTTTCTTCTTCAACTCCTCAATTTGCCTAAAGTGGTAGATAGGGAAAACGATCAATCCAACGCTTCTAACAACACTCCCACGTTAACGAGCACCTTTCAATTAGCAAGTTTGCACCAAGAAATTATTTTCTTGATGGCTCCAATTTGATCTTGAATTTCCAAGGGTTGGCCGAACCCTCCTTCGTTTCTTTCTTCTATTCTTTTGTTTTTGTTCTTATCCTTTTTCTTGTCTTGAATTGGAAGATAATACAAATATATATCCATATATATCCCATGCATGTGAGGGGCACATGCCCCTCTCTAGAAGACTCCCCAATTATCTTGATTTTCCTCATTTTTTTTTTTTTGGATTGTTTTATTTGGTCAAAGAAGACCAAATGTTTTTCTTGATACATTTTAGCCCCCAAAGCAATGTGGGCATATACTTATGCCACACAACCAACATGGAAATTTTTATAAACTTTCAAAAATTTTGTGAAGTTCCCATTTTGCCCCTCGACTCTTCTCATTATTACCACAAGTCATTTTGTGAATTCCCCTTTATGCTCTGAACCATTCTCGTTGTCTCCACTTCTAGAATTTTTCATAAACAACCCATGTGTCAAACAACATAAAATATTGCCTTGATTGTTGTCTCCCCGCGATTATCTTGAATTATCCAATTTCACAAAACGCGGGATATAACATCCTCCCCCCCCTTTAGAACATTCGTCCTCGAATGTTGAACTAGCCTCATAGCGTAGTATATTATTTCGGGGAGGTCTCCGTCATAGATGCCTCATGTCACTTAGCATGTCCATCCTAGAGGCTTAGGTTGCCCTCTGCGATCTTTACAGTTGTGCGTCATCCTTGTAGCGTCTGCTGCGTCTGCTGCGTCTATCCCCTCACTAGACATGTCCCCGTACATCGTCATATCAGGGATTCTTTGTCTTAGCTAGTGTGGACTCGATATCGGTCTCACCCTGTGACATCTGTACTTTTTCTCCTTTGTTCCCAAAGATTTCCATTGTCACGGCTTTTCTTTTCTATTAGTTTAATCTGTCTCAGCCTATATGAGCCGTATGGGGTTTCTAACCACTTTTCACACCCCAACTCACTCTGGGCTGCCTAATTTTACACTCATCTCTTGTTTCCACATTTATGGAATTTTCAGCATATTTCCCAGGGGGTCACCCATCATGGAATTACTCCCACCTGAGCACGCTTAACCTTGGAACTTTAATGCATTCCGATGTCTCGGGGTCAATATTTTACTTCCGCTTCCCCGTACTACTTGTGTCACATAATATGGAACGAGTTGGGGTCTCGGCAGTTTTCGAAACGTCCGCGTAACACGTCTTCTCCTTTATTTACGGTTCTGACCTTCGAAATTTCCCGTATTCGCCTTTTTACCTGTGCGTATGACCATTTTTCGTCCAAATTCTCAGTGTGTTCAGTAATACAGAGGACAGTATAGGGGAAAAATAAAATACGAATTAATTAACACACATTTATCGTAGAAAATACTGAAAAGTACCTGTGGCCACGTCTGCGGAAGGTTCAGGGTCCTGTCGTCCTGTCAGTGCATATAGGCGGTGTGGAGGACTGGCTGAACTAGGTGCTCCTCCTCTACCTCGGCCGCGGCCCGCTGGCGCCTGAGAAGTCTGTCCACGAGAGCGCACGGTCGACGTCGAACCGATCGCTGATCCGGCTGGCTTAGTTTGGCCTCCTCCATCCTTTAACGGGCAATCACGTACAAAATGGTCAGTCCGACCACAGGCAAAACAACCACCGGTGTCTAAGTAGCACTGCCCAGAGTGTGGCTTGCCACACCGAGCACATCGTGGTGGGGGAATCCCCGTCCTGCCGGAATCAATTCTGTACTGGGACTCCGAAGCTCTGGCACCCTGACCTGGTCCTGAATAAGTAGGGCAATCAAATCCCCTATCCACAAATCGAGGTGGGGCACTGGCCGCTGATTGGCCTGAATACCTGGATTGTTCTTGTGCCTGCCCCCCTCTATACTCGCCTCTAGCCCTGGAAAATCTGCCTTTTTTTCTGGAGCCCCTATCTGGAAAACTCTCCTCTCTCCGTGGCTGATATTGTTCTTCCAGATTTTTGGCGTGGGCCTGGATGCGGGTAATAGTCATCCCGTCCTGGAGTGAGGCCGTCAAGCACTCCTTAACCAAATGTGGCCCTAGCCCACTTACAAACCGGTGCACATGGTCTCCCCTATCAGCTATCAGGGCGGGGGCATACTTGGCGAGCGAGTTGAAACGAAGGATGTATTCCCGAACGCTCATATTTCCCTGTCTCAAGTTCAAGAACATATCGGCGCGAGCCCGTCGAACCTCTGGCGGTAGGAAATGTCGCAGGAACGCCTCAGTGAACTCCTGCCAAACCGGAGGGGGTGCATTTGGTCCCCTCGATGATATCCAGCTACTGTACCACAGAACTGCCACATCCCGTAGCCTGTATGAAGCCAACTCTACGGACTCCGTATCTGAAGCATGTACAATCCTCAGAGTCCTCAGCATCTCATCTATAAAGTTCTGCGGGTCCTCCTCTGGCTTTGATCCATAAAACTCTGGCGGCTTCAGGGTAATAAAGTCACGGGCCCTTGCGCTTACCGCCCTATCTCCCAGGTCTACATCTTGTCGCTGAGCCTGTGCAGCGACTAACTGGGTCAATAACTGGATGGCCTCTGCCATCTGCTGGCCCGGAGCTGCTGGCGGTGGAACTGGAGGTGCGGGGGCTGGAGCTAGAACTCTTTCCTGCTGTGCTGATATAGGGGAAGCAGGAGGAGTCTGAGGGGGAGCTTCATTATGGGATTCTCCTTCTTCTAGCTTCTGTTCAACTCTCCTTCCAGCCGCCGTCTCGCCCTTCTGGGCCGCCCTAGCTTTCTTCTTCTGCGGCATTACTGAAACCATAACTCAGGATTAGGAAAAGAATATGGAAACCTAGTAGCATAGCTCTATCGCACGATCTTGAGTACAAAGAAGGTCATATTTCCTAAATGCCCTGTAGCCTCCTGTTTATAATTGTGGCGCGCTACACACCCATAAACAAGACTCTACTGGACACGGCTCGTAGACAAACTCCTAGGACTGAACTGCTCTGATACCACTTCTGTCATGAACCGACTAGGGGCCGTGACGAGTACCCGATACTTGTACCGAGCACCCCTTAGTTATCCTGCATAAACAGTGCCATATTTTTTTTTCCACATTAACATTAGCAGTAATCTTTCTAATATCGCGTCACACCGGAGCGCGAACCATTCAGAATACAATACATTAAACTGTACAGAACTGACTGTGTATATCTGTCTACGAGCCTCTAGACATAGTACATTTATACATAGAAAGGGCCGAGTACTGTCGCGCCCAAACATACATACACAAAATAGTACCAATGATATGAGGCTCCGGAACGACTGGAGCGCTGTACAATGCTGCAGATAGAGCCCTAGAAACCCGGTCCGTATACCTGCTGACCTGCGCGGCATGAACGCAGCGTCCACAAGAAGGGACTTCAGTACGAATAATGTACCGAGTATGTAAGGCATGGAAAACAATGCAAGCAGTAACTTAGAGTGCGATCAGTAGTAATATCACGGAGTCATAGCGCGTATAACGAGGCAAGAACGTAACCTGTACATAGGGAGGCCCCTTTTCGGGCCGGCTGTCACGTAGACTTGCCTTTCCGTCTTTGAAACGTTTCTTTTCATAGGCATAGGAATCAACATTTTCATATTACTTATTCTCGTGTACAGAAATAAAACAGTACGTTTCAGTAACGGTATCTTTTGCTCACGTTTACGGACGCCGAATACAATCGGCTCTCCCAACCCCCTCGGTGTCCCGTATTCATGTATACAGAAAACAGTACAATTCAGTAGACGGTATCTTTCATTTACATTTACGAACGCCGAATACAATCGGCTCTCCCAACCCCCTCCCCAACGATGACCCAACATAGTACATCACATATGTATCACACATTATATATATATATATATATATATATATATATATATATATATATACAGACGCCGCGTACGGCTCATCCCATATCCCGCGTCCGGGCATCCCGCATCCAGGATGGAATCCAACTGATCAGGTTGTGATATAACAGTGGCCCTTCCCTTTTCCCCATATACACATACATATACATTTACTCATCTTTTATGCATATACCTGTCTCATATACAATTACTTTATCTTATATATATGCATACCCATACACGTATACCCGTTTTATATACATATATCATATAGGCACACAAGAGAGCCAAGGAAAATCATATATCCATCGGAGTGACATAAGGTCGGTGATCTCCGATTACTTTACGGAATGCTAGTGATAGCTTTGTCTCACATTGAAGGAACAAGTATTTTAAGGTGAGACTATCAACGGAGAATAATGTTACAGTAACCAAAAATGAAATCGTAGGCATTTTAGATGACAGTCATAGGTTTTGGGAGTCTTAGAAAATAAAGTTATAACTAGGAAATATAAATACGGTTTAGAAATTAGTTTATCAATTTCATATAACATTAGATCCTTAGCTTAGAGATTTCGGTCGTAGGATCATTCCGGTCGTACTTATCATAACTACCTTCTCTTATCTGACATTGCGATTATCATTATCGTCATAGAAACACTCTCGTTGGAGCAGCCATAGTACTTATCACTTGGTGACGAAATCGGGATCAGAGGCCAGGCCCCCTTTGGATTCACTTCAAGTACGTCAACCAAGGCTATAGAAAGATTCGAGAGTAACGGGCCCACCTCGGGCCGGATGAGGTAGCGTATACAATTTACCCATATTACGTGTCATAACGTTACTTGTATGAGTCTTACGGTAATCGGGTCCCATTTAGGAAAGTTATAAGGGTCTAGAAGGTCTTTTCATCATTTTGCACACTTTCTACTTCAATTCAATTGAACGAAAAGTTGAAAACTTTAGGTGCAGGTTCCGGGGAACCAAGTTGTCCCCGAGGCTCGCGCCCGACTTATTACAACCAAGACATGCCATAGAAAGAAGGGTGACGCCTTACATACCTCTTTTCGCTCCTTTAGCTACTCCAAATTCGCGTCACAATCTCGTCAAAATCTGCGAATTGGTCATTTTTACCAAAACTTTCATTAGTATACTTTGAGTTAGAATCTTGAGGAAACACTTGGCTACCGAAATTTCGGCAGCATTTCCTCTGTAAATACACCATCCTCGATATTCAACATGGCCAAATTCTCATCAAACACAATCCGGGAATTTAAACCCGGCCAAACTATTAACATAATCAACAATCATCCTAGCAATTCACATATTCAACTCACGATACATTATATCAATTTACCACTTTCTTCAACACTTTCCAACTTCCATAAAGTCAATAACAACCTTATATATATACATTCCAACAACATCATTCTAATATCATGACATTTCATACATGCAAGAACATAACATTCGATTCACATAACCTTCCGAAACGAACTTCCAACTACTAATATGTTACTAAGTTCATTATGCTTCCACTCGTAATATAAGCTCACACATACATGTACACTACAATTTTTCCAACTCATTAAATTTCCATTTTCTACATATCATTCACAACCAAACACTAGACAACATGATTCCTACACATACATATATATATGCTACCTCATGGCCAACATGCTACATTTATTTCCTTCATGAATTTCATTCATCTTAGCATACTACAACACATATAAACCTTCATAACACACAAAACAAGATTAAAACTCACCTTTCTTCTTCAACTCCTCAATTTGCCTAAAGTGGTAGATAGGGAAAACGATCAATCCAACGCTTCTAACAACACTCCCACGTTAACGAGCACCTTTCAATTAGCAAGTTTGCACCAAGAAATTATTTTCTTGATGGCTCCAATTTGATCTTGAATTTCCAAGGGTTGGCCGAACCCTCCTTCTTTTCTTTCTTCTATTCTTTTGTTTTTGTTCTTATCCTTTTTCTTGTCTTGAATTGGAAGATAATACAAATATATATCCATATATATCCCATGCATGTGAGGGGCACATGCCCCTCTCTAGAAGACTCCCCAATTTTCTTGATTTTCCTCCTTTTTTTTTTTGGATTGTTTTATTTGGTCAAAGAAGACCAAATGTTTTTCTTGATACACTTTAGCCCCCAAAGCAATGTGGGCATATACTTATGCCACACAACCAACATGGAAATTTTTATAAACTTTCAAAACTTTTGTGAAGTTCCCATTTTGCCCCTCGACTCTTCTCATTATTACCACAAGTCATTTTGTGAATTCCCCTTTATGCTCTGAACCATTCTCGTTGTCTCCACTTCTAGAATTTTTCATAAACAACCCATGAGTCAAACAACATAAAATATTGCCTTGATTGTTGTCTCCCCGCGATTATCTTGAATTATCCAATTTCACAAAACGCGGGATATAACAAAACGCTTCCCTCCAAGTTCACAATTCTACATTCAAGAGAATTCGTACTAAGATTAGATAACTGGAAACATACTTGAAGCTAAGCTAAGCCGACTAAGGGCTAACGAAAATTGGGCAGCACTTCCTTTGTTTCTACAATTATCCATATAATATAACAACTCCCAACATCAATAACTACATCCATAACATCATAATCAATAAACTTTGTTAAGCTAGACATTGTTCAATTCTTAAAATTCCCTCTCAAAGTCATCCATAACCATAGTTACCACCCAGCGTCGTATTCATTCACATATAATGCTTCCTTAACATCCTTAATATCATTCATAACAAGATTATACCCATGACATGTCAAAAACTATCATTCAAGTCAAGTCACTATTCAAAAATACCATTATTTTCACATTTGAGCTCCATTTTCTACTTTCCTCCTCAATCCAAGTCTTTCAACCACTCAATATTCTTAATAACATGAAATGAGCATAAAAATCACCTTTGATTGTGTAGGAACTATCTTTGAATGAAGATACTTCACTTGGAGAAAACCTTAGCTTTAATTTCAAATGAATTCTTGATTTCCACAAGCCCTAGAGAACATCCTTGCACTTGATTCTACTAATTTTTAGTGTTTAATCTTGATTTATCATGGGTTTATGTTGATATAGTGTGGGGAAGGATCTAGAGGTGTGGAGAGGGTTGGAGAAGATGATAAGTGAAGAAAAAAAATGAGCTTGGGTCATCTATATATATAAAAAAATCTGACGAAGCGTCGATCTGATCGTCGAAGTTGTGAAATTTCCAGTGAGCAACTTCGTTTCCTTTCATTCTACGGTGAGAAGGACGGTCCGTCGAACTGATCGACGGAGCGTCAATTTTCTTCGTCGAATGGTCTTTGTGCTGAATCAATTCTGCGGCACAATCGACGAAGCATCGACCCATCCGACGGTACAAAGAACGACCGTCGACCCCCCCCCCCCCCCCCCCCCTCTTTTCGCAGAATTGCCGTGAAGTTTCATTTTGATGAACTTTCCTCCTTTGCCTCAAATGTCTTTGGGATCTTAATTAGAATTATTAAATATATCCTCATCTTTGTAAGGATCTCGTGTACATCTTAACTTGCGTTAGTCTAATCATCGCACAATAACGGGAAACGTCCAAGGCATAACATAGGTGATACCCACCGGAGAATGATTAGTTGCACTTTAGGACACTTACCCTCTATCATGACAATGAAGGGTCGCCCAGAGCTGATAGAGGTATTGGCCGGGTATTAGGATGACAAGGAATTGCTGTTCCGTTTTGGTAATATTGAAATGACTCCGACCCTAGAAGAATTAGGGATGCTATAGACAGCAATGAAACCTGTCTAAGGAGGTGACACAAGCCAGGCCGTAATTTGCTATTTCTACAAAGGCCTACCGTCAGCCAAATCATAAAGTTTCTTGCCTTAACTGAGGCATTCTGGGCACAAGGACCGTAGCCTTTAGGGATCTATACCGAAGGTTCGGGGATGTCACCGGGTGTACTCTATATCAAAGGGAATTCAAGAGTCGAGAATAATGGGAGACCGTTGTTACACCCCATTTTAACCGGGTTAAAGTAGAAGTACAACATATTGGTGATTCCTGTTTTGTTTTGTTTTAACGAGTCGCCACCTAATTGATTTAACGGTGAATTAGGACACCTGGATGTTAACTAAGGCAAAGTTAAAACTAAACCTCAATTAATAGTCTGCTTAACCAGTGTGATTCTAGGTAAGGGCTCTATATTATCCTAAAGGGAAGGGGTTAGGCATCCTTTAGAATCCGTTAACTCACGGTTATCCGACCAAACTTAGGTTAATTAATCAAAATTAAATGAAGTGCTCATATTTTAAGAAAATAGCTTGTACATAGCTTGTACATATTGTTAAAGTTTTAAAGAAAATATAATAATACTATTTGAACTAACTTGTAGAGAAATAAAGCGTTTTGTATAAGGAGATGAAAAATATGATTTTATGAATGCTGTTAAAATTTGAATGAGAATAATAATGCTATTTTTAAAATAAGACTTGTAAAAAAAAAGTATAATAATCTGCATAAAAGAAGAATTTAAATGCTATTTTATGATAAGACTTATAAATGACTTCAAATAATAATGCTATTTAAAATTAGACCAATAATCTGCATAAAAGAGATTTTAGAATACTATTTGAGATAAAGTTTGCTAATAGTTTAAATGGAAGTAGAATAATGCCATGCAAGATTAGATTTACGAAATATGATAATTGGTATATGAATAGAAGAAAATGCGAATTAGTGCAATGTCTTAATAAATATTTGAAACAAACTAAACGATGAGGTATTAATTGACTTTGCATTTTTAGAAGTATAAACGAAATTATGTTTTTTATTAATTCGGCTAGAAGTATGTATAATTTAGATAACCTTAAAGGTGTTTACAAAATATTCTTTAATTCCTATTTGCGTGTTAGTGGCGTTTAAAATTTTCAAGATAATAAGAGTAGAACATGATTCCTTTAACTCAAAATAGGAATTTAAGCTATTGAAAAATTAATTATTCTAAAAATAAGTATTATAGATATTATAAAATAACGTTAACATAAAAGAAAGAAAATGAGACTTATGGAATTGATTATCAGTTTTTTTTTATATATATTTAACTACCCATTGCACTAATCTAACCCACTAGTTTACTAAGGTTCGCCTAATCTACACAAATAAAACAAGTAAAATGTTAATCAGGTGATTATAAATTAAATGCACATAAAAAAAAGTAAAATGATTCAAATGGGCTCAGGCCCATTTTCGTGTTGTTGCTGTTTGCTATTGGGCCACTGCTGGGCTGAAGCCCAGCAGATTTATGCGCTGCTGCGGATCTGTTTGCTGATGTTGGGCCTCGGCCCAGCGGAGATTTTATGCATTGTTGCGGATGGGCTGGGCATGAAGGAAACTCGATAATATGCGTTGGGATTTCAGCCTACGCTAAATGCAGAAGGAGGTGAGTCCCCTCAAACCCGGATACAACGTTCATGCATAAAAAAACGAGAGAAAAGGATTAGTACGTAACCAATAAATACGACTAAACATGTATAGTGTAAATTCAAAGAAGACAAGTGGATTATATATATATACTATGTATATTTGAGTATAGTTCATGTATACGTATTCATAGCTGGTTTAAATAGAGGTATATCAATAACGTGCGAATATACCTGGCCAACTGAAATATGTTGCAACGATGCACAAAATTTGAATGATACCAAATGATAATATAGACTATGCGTCGTACACGGGTGATACATATATAAATTAAATGTACATCATGTATACATATGCATAATTCTCAAGTAAACAACAAGGGTGCGCACATCTGCATTATTGGGAGTTAAACTGGAGGCCTACCCCGAATCACACAACGTATAGAAAAGCAGTAAAATAGTCATAGGGATGCAACTCATGATTATGGGAAAAAGAAGACAGGTGTGAGCATGCGAATGAAGTCAAGAAACAGAAACAATGCAGGGTCTGGCGTATTTATTCAAATCAGTGATACTTCATCAAAGTATAATAATCTGTTTCTTCCAAGAAGGCAGCAAAGTTATAATAGCAATTATTACATCAACTGTAGCATGCATACTTCTTTTAAACACCAATTTTTAGGTAGCAAGCAGGGCTGTAGATTTCACATAGCTTATCTGGTTACTAATCGAACCTTTAGCAAGGAACAAAATAATCATAGGAGAATCTGAAAGAAAAAAGAAATCAACTAAACCAAGTCATGCTCAACTTTCTCAACCTGTCATATATCACCTATACATAAGTGAGAGAGGACCAAACTCTGCTCTACACTGATCAGCCCAGAAACCTTGGGATAAAACAAACCTCAAACAAAGGTGAAAACTTTCGACAAACAAATCGACCATCATTTTTCTAAAAGAAAAAAAAAAAAGAAACAAATCAAGAAAAAGAAGTCTGAGAAGGCACACTGCTGCATTCAAACAAACTGAGTTAGCCAGCAACAAAGACATTCATATGCAATCCCTTCGAAACCCAATCCAGTTGAAGCCTAGTTTCACTTTTAGTATCCCTCAATACTTTAGGGTAAGGGCAACCATTTGGCTTACTAAACCAACACAGGACATAATAAAAGTTAATGCTATTTCTCCCTTTAGCTAGCACAATATGGGATAAACAGATCCTTACTAAGAGTTCCTATGGACACCCTTTGATTCACTGAACACCTTTTCCACTAACATGATACCGCACAAACAAGATTTAGACTCATTGGCAGAATGAATTGAAACTTTACACTTAGTTACGGAAGGATTGTCACAAATTAGGGAATAATAGACCTCATCCAGTCTTAAACTAAAATGATCAACATATAAGTTTTAAACCTGCATTTTCTCTAAACCAAACAGAGCCTATTTCAAATTATAGTATGTTAACTCATATCATAATATACTGATAATGATAGTAATATACTGAAATGAACCTGCTTGTGGACACTTAAAGCGTAAAGAAAGAAAGAAACAACATCATTTTTATCCTTACGCGTAATTCTCTACAATCTGCTGATACATTTTTTTGATCTTAGCAAAAAGAGAAAAAAATACAAATGTTCAGCAATTGACACGAAAATACTACTCATGCTTTCACACATAACTGAAGATAACTATACCTCTATTTCACAATGAGGGTCAAATTCTGATCAAATGACAATCATGAGAACCAAAATAGACACTAATAAAACAGGGAATTACTGAACTGGGAATTAAGCACTGAATAACATGAATCTCTAGGTATCCTAAACTATTAAACCGAAATCAAATTGACTAAATATAAACACGCTTAAGACTATCATGCGATTAAACTGAAAATGAACCCGCCACGACAACTAGCGTGTATGGACACACACACACTTGTCAAACAATATACTGAAGCTAAACCAAACTAAAAGGGAAGTTATTAACCTCTTCGGAGTGCAGCGAAGTGGGGCTCGAATCTCCGATATCCCTCGAATTCGAAAGATACTAGGACCCCCTTTTTAGTGCGATTTTCGTCCACAACAGAGTCGAACTTTAGTTTCTAAAACTTCGACTCACTCAAAACAGAAAACGGAAACAAAAAGAGAAATTTCAGATCCACAAAAGACAGACTAGGCTCAATCGAAATTTTATGGCTGAAAACTTCTTGTTTTTGGGGATTCGATGGTTGCAAAAACCTCCTCTTAGACGAAACCAGCCACGATTATTTATAGCTAGATTTTGGATTTGGGGCTAGGGTTTTCGTTTTGAAGAAGAGAGAGAGGAGCGGGGGAGACAAAACGAGGTGGGGGTGACAGTGGCGCGTGGGGAGCAGGAGAAGGTGGGGTGTCAGAGGAGGCAGGGTATGGCGGAGACGAAGAGGGGAATGGGGTGTAGTGGGGTGTCAGAAGGGCAGTGGAGATGATGATGGTGGAGAGAACGTGAGGGGTGAAGAGAAGAGAGGAAAGGGGGAGGGGAGGAGACGACGAAGAAGGGTTTGGCGGAAGGAGGAGGCGGAGGAAGGAGGAGAAAGAGGCGGAGAAGCGAAGAAGGAGGCGACGGAAAAATGGGATAAAAATGGGAAACCCTTTAAGGGTTTCCCTTATTTTGGATAAAGATGGGTCGGATCAGGTCCATTTGTGGACCGGGTCAATTTTTAGATCGGGTATTAAAAGGATGAACTAGTGAATTGAACCATGGACTAGTCTAAAATTTAAGATAAGCGATATGGGCTAATCCAAAAAATATTAGGAGTTAATCGGACTTTGATTTGGGGTCCGGTAAGTCAAAAATGCGGACCGAGTGCAAGAAATAATTTGGCTTCTAAATTTGAATAAAAGACCCATTTTGATTAACGATGTACCAAGGGTGCCAGAATATCACCTGGTACGAAAATGTGCAATTGTAAAAGACCCGGATAATAAATTATATGTTGTTGCAATGACCGTGCAATAATATTTTAACAATAAATAAGGCTATCATTTAAAGATGCACGAAAATAAAATGCGATGTGTATGCAGGGGTGGATAAAATGCCGAGAAACGCGAGTCTCAATAATATTAAATAACTGTAACGAATGACTAGTGGTAATAATACTGCTAATAATAATAATACTAATAATTAACCACAATGATAATGATAAATGATGACGGTAATACTGATAATGCTGATGATAACGGTGATAAAAATAATAATAGATATAATAATAATAGTAGATAACAAATATTGACAGTTAATAACAAAAATAACAATAGGAATAATGATAATAATTATACTAACAATAATAATAATAATAATAATAATAATAATAATAATAATAATAATAATAATAATAATAATAATGACGATAACGATAATAAATAACAATTGTTGATAAAATCAATGATAATAATTAATAAAAAAAATAACAATGGTAATGATGAATAATAATTAATAACAAAAATAACGCTGATAATAGTGATTAGTAATTAACAATAATAATAATAATAATGATAATGGAAATAACAAGAATAATAATTAATGATGATTAGTAATAATGGTAATTTAAGAATAATAATAATAGTCGTTAATAATAATAATAATAATAATAATAATAATAATAATAATAATAATAGTTGTAACAGAATAATGAAACGTCGTCATTGATAGGGACTAACAACTATAGTAAACATAATATATATTATTATTTATTTATTTTATTATTATTATTATTATTATTATTATTATTATTATTTTTAAAATATTAGAAGCGCAAATATGTATTTCGGAGGATAGGCGAGACAAAATTGGGTGTCAACAACCGTTAGGCCTTTAGCCTTCGCCATAGCCTTGTTAGGCACTATAGTGTTTCCACAGGACGGATCATTGGCCATAGACACCCGGGTGATCTACCTGGCCCATGCTATCTTCTATGCCATAACCAAAGACCAAGAAACAATAAATTTTGACCTGGCACCCATCATCTTGGTTGACATCTTTCGGGCTTTATACAAGTGCTGAAATTATTTTCGATACTTCCAGGGATGCAATCTGTTGCTGCAATGGTGGATTATCAAAACATTAACATAGCCAACAAGGTTCGGGGTTGGAGTCGACAAAATCTGATAGATCGCATCGTGGATTACTGTCCAAATCTTGAGTTCATGTCTAAAAGTGCCTGGGCTGGTTTCTTTGCTGACTTGACTAAAAATCGAATCCAGTAGATGTTCCCCGACTTCATTTCTGAAAGCATAGTAGTTCGAGGCAAAAACTGCCCATTTGTGCCATTATCGGGGTTCGAGGAACCCGTCCTTATTATCCATCTCGAGTTTTAAGGCAATGTAGCAGAATGCAAGTAATACCTCAGGTAGGGAACCCGGAGCAGTTCATTATTGAGCACACAGAATAGAAAATCAAGAATGCTGATATAATTCTCAGGGAATGGAATGGTCGCGTGAGTTGGGGCCCAGATACTTTAGCTCCAGACAGGTTCGAAGAAGGGTGTGACCCAGGGTATTATGAATGGGTACAAGGACACTTGGCCCATGCATCTAGCCCAGGGCCCACACTTCATCATGATGCCTAAGAAGAGAAGCATCTGAAAGAGTGCCTAGAGGGTACAAATGAGTGTTTGGCCAGGATCTTTGAAGAAACAGACTCGATGATTGCCAGGATAGAGCTATATCAAGCATGCCTTGGTATTTAGACCAGCTTTCGAAGGGCCAAGATGCCCAAGACAAGCCAAGCCTCGACATCAGCTGCTGGAGGACCTCTCTGATATACTGCTTTTGTTATTATAAGCCCCATGTCAGCTTCATCATCACTTTTTTAATCCCTTCGGGGAAGATATTATTATTATTTATTAAATCATGATGACTTTTTTCAGGGCAATGGTTCATCTTCACAGATGGCACTTACATGTTTCAAACAATTAAGAAAGCCTTAACTCTAAAGGCTTAGGAACTCGAGTAGTATAAATATCTGCAAATTACATATTTGCACATGCCTATTTGCTATGTGTGTTGCCATATATTAAAGCTTGAGTACAATTGGTTCAATGATCTAAACTACATACCCAAAAGAAAAACCACGAGGCTTAAAACTTACCGATCTCCACTAAAGTTGACTTACAATGGCGAATCAAGGGAGACAGAATACACAAGCTTTGGGAGAAACAGCCGAGGTGCTACGAATCAAGATACTGCAAATGGAAGAACATCTCCAGGAGATAGGGGAAAGAATTTAGGAGGTCGATGGGCTGCTGAACATGGTTGGTACTCGGCCAGAGGGGGTACCCCAAGAAAAACACTATGGAAATATCCCTAAGGAGGTGAGGGAATTGGCGCTAAGCTACATGCCGCTAGAGAAAAGGCCTGTAATGTCACACCCTAATCTCCCTAGGGTGTGATGGGCACCCGACCCCATATCCGGAGCCGAGCGAACCCACAGACTCTTATTACATACATAATCTCTTCGGACTCTTAAATCAAATAAAAGTGAAATACATAGTAAGCTTTCAAAATCTTTCTTTTTCTTTGTTCTCCAATCCAACAAAATCTGTAACCATATGGAATTTATCACATACTACAGAATAACACATCGGCTGATGGAGCCGGTTACAACACTGACATTCTATACCCACGACTCTGTCTGCAAAGTCTCTAACTTCAAACAAAACATCATAGCAAATATACTCTGACTCGGCAACACTCCAGGAGCAAATGGAGTTGCCAATCCAGCTGAAGTATCTTCTAGCAATGTCCTTTACTCATCTGGGTGTACCTGTGTGGCATGAAACGCAACCCCCCGAAGAAAGGGGGTCAGTACGGAATATGTACTGAGCATGTAAGGCATAGAATACAGAAAAGAGAATCATAACTGAAACAGAGAATTACCAGAATCAAGTATGACCTTTTAGAACATCAAAGTACTTGCCTTTTTAAATGAAAAATCATGCATATCCATATCATATGTCATATATACAGATGACGTGTCCCAGCCCTCCAGTGAGGGGCTCGGTGGATAAAATCATACATGTCCATATCTTAGATCATATATGCATAATGTGTCCCGACCCTCAAGTGAGGGACTCGGTGGATAGAATCATGCATGTCAAAGTCATATACCATATATACATAACGTGTCCCGGCCCTCTATTGAGGGACTCGGTGGATACATATAACGTGTCTCGGCCCTCTATTGCGGGTCTCGGTGAATAAGTCATCATATGCCATCCTGGCCGCCATCCCCATATCATCATATCATCATATACATATAACGTGTCCCGGCCCGCAAGTGAGAGGGACTCGATGAACAATGCAGAAGGGTACGCACGAAAACATATCCTGGCCCGGGCTCAGTGAAGGACATATTGAGGCATCCACGAGCGGAGTAGTGAGAAAATATTTGCACATAAATCAAGACTCGATAGATAAGTATACTTACCGACATCTGAAGGCTCAGAAACAAGTTTCGGGTCAATCCGACCTAGTATGCGAAAGTTATGAGCGTTTGAAATACAGAACCTTCTACGAACGTTTCAGAAGCTATTCTTGGAAAATCGAAGCAACAATCATATCAAGTACCTTCCGGATATCGTATGGATCAAATCAAATATAGCTTTTGGAATCATATGTACATATCAAATATATCAAAGACTTAACGGAATAATCAGATGTGCTATCATTTGGAAATCAAGACATTAATCACATCACTTATCTCTCGAATGCCCACTCGGAAACATATCAAATAGATCTTCAGACATTATAGATACGCATCATAAGCATATGAAACAGCTTATGGAAATCAAGGATATTAGCCATCCTAGTGGCTCTAAGAATAGGAATTTCTTTGAAGTCATACATATACGTCATTTGTTCGTTTCATAAAGATCATGCCAAAAGAAAGAAAGGGTAAGCCTTACATACCTTGCCCGCTTTCTATGCTAATCCGAACTTAAGTCTTTCGCTTCGCAAGATCTACAACAATATTCATATACACCAAACATTTGCCATAACACTTAAGAGTCCAATTCTAAACCAACACTTTATCTACAGAAATTTCGGCAGCATTTCCCCTGTAAATGCAACATCCCCGAGAATTCAACTCGACCAAACATACAATAACAAATCCGAGAATTCAACTCGGCCAATTTACCAACAACAATACCAACAATTATTCTAACAATATCCACAATCGATTCAAAACGCATACTAACATTAGCAACTTCTTTCTATAAGCTTTAATGGCGTTTAACTTATATTCAATTCATATTTGCTCACACATTCAAGTACTAATCCGAAGCCATTAAAACAATCCGCACAATATTCCCAATAATCCAACCAATATGCCATTCCATCTGAACCCTTCCAAATTCAACAAGAACATTAACAACACATTACTTCCTTTCAAATTCATGAACTACACCAACAATTCACACACTAACGACATTGTTTTCCATAAATACAAAAAGTGACATTAAAATCACATTAGCTTCTAAAACAACTCTCCAACCATCACAACTTCACTAGAATCATCAAACTTTCATTATCAACATAGCATCCACAACGACAACAACCAAAACACTAGACAAAATAAGTGAGTCATTATTCTTACACACACACACATACACGGCCACACACACTACATATACACGGCCACCACACAACTTCCATATTTTCATGAATTTCATTCATTTCTACATACTACGACATACACAACCATCCATAACATATAAAAGAAGATTGAATCTTACCTTTTTCCCTTAACTTCTCACTTGGCTAGAATTTGTAGCTTGCAAGAATAAATGTTCTACTTGCTCCAATGACCACTTGACCTTGCTAGGGACCTTCCAATTAGTAGAAAATAATTTTTGAACAATTTTTCTCAAGGCTTTTGTTTGGGAAACTATGGCCGAATATGGCCCTTGCTCTTTCTCCTCCTCCAAGTTTCTTGAACTTTCCTAAGGGTGAAGATAACTAATATGACTAATAAGTCATCTTTGGACTTATTTATTTTACTTCCATATGGGCCTTGGCCCATTTGTTTTGGACGGCCAAATGGCCCCTTTAATTTCCAAGCCCACTTTTTTTTTTTGGTCTTGCAATTCATGAAAAATTTATTTTCCAAATTTCAAATTTGCCCTTAGCCTTCCTCCATATTTCTATGAGTCATCTTGCGAATTTCCCTTTTTACCCCTGACCTTTCTTAATATTTCACATCAAAATTTCCATAAGCAACTTGTGTGCTAAACAAAAAATCAAAATATAACCTTGTCCTTAACTTCCCGCGATTATCTTGAATTATCCGAATGTACAAAATGCGGGATATAACTTGTAACAGCCAAAGAAGGAACCCCGGAAGGGGCAAATAGGGAACAAAGAGCCGGGTCTGATCCGTGGGTGTTTGAATCGGACTCACAAGAAGCAACAGAGCTCCAAGAGAAGGATCTCGAGCCCATTGAAGAAGAAGACTCGAAGGAGGAAAAAGAACAACCAGAGGAGGAAAAAGAATAGCCTCTAGACATGGAGGAGGAAGAACCAGAGCCGGTCGACATATAGGTCGAAGGAATAGAAGATCCATTTGAAATATTTCCCGAATTGCAAGAGAACGATGCGGATGACGATTCCGATTATTATGTCCCCACAGATGAGGGAACGAATTTCTATGCACCTCCGCCTATGCTGATGCATTCTGCCTCTACTTAGGCATCAGAAAACCTTGGAAGGGTAAACCTTCCTACACCTGCTCCGTGGAGCATAGCCTTCAGAGCCCGATCCTCCCCATTTAAAGTAGCTCATTTACCGTCACTTGCAAGAAAGTGTTTAGAAAAATGATGGTTGTCGGGATGGATTGCACCACTAGGGCTAGGCTACTAGTTCCTGACTTGGTGTATGCCTACAAGAGATGCCCTCAAACTCAATCAGGCGAGCCATACCCTGAGAGAATGTTTGGCGTTAAGAAAAATGATTGTTAGTTTGATCAACGAGAGGATCATCAGGACTTTGTGAGGACCACATACCTTGCTGGTCCATGACCCTGTTATCCCAGGAAAGGGAGTTACCCCCGAGACTCATATTTGGCGATATGATTTCACGATTTTAGAGGAACCATACACTCGTCTTTTCGCAACTTTGGCCTCGTTGAATAAGATCAGACCAATAGAACTTGTTTACTAGCCCGCGCCATTATTGCCCAACTAAAAAAAGTTCTGCTTATACCATAGTGGAGTCAGGGGACATAATATTGAGGAATGACATGCCTTCAAACTCGAGCTCGAAAATATGATCAAGACCAGACAAATCTTCGTCCTCTTCCCACCGTGGTTTTGAGAAGAAGAAAGATCGGCATATGAGAGCAAGTTCGTAAGGACAGAACTTTTAGAGCTATACTTTTGGGTAGATATTAGGTGTCTCCCTCTTTTGCACAAATGTTGCCCCTCCCCCCTCCCCCTCCTAAATGTAAAGGAATCGTGCTGACGTGATGTCCCTATGGAGGAATATGCGGGAAGCCCTAATCGGGCCTAGTCTGGGGATGTCTATAGTTAGGATTAGCCAAAGGATGTTTAGGAAGAAACATAAATCCTTTTTTTGTAATCGAACTACGTAGGGCCAAATTTCCCCTAGCGAGATACATAAGCAGTCTACGTAAGACTCGGTCCCTTTATGATTTAAATTATTTTAAATTTTTATCATAGGTCAAAGGGTTCACCATAGTAAGTCAACCACGAAACCACTGGACCAAGATCTACCCAAACATAAAAAGCCCATAATGTTTGAGCCTTTAAAACATAGGATCAAAAGTATTCAAGCTTCAATGCATGACTTTATGTGCTACTTGCGCTTTAAATACCCATATGTGATATCTTGCTTTTATATTTGATATCTAGAAACTAACTTTTTTTACCGTTGAGTTACTTATCTTATATTAGTGTAACATTGAAAGCTGGCATACTTCACGAGATCCAAAGCCGCATTAGCATCCCTCTCAGATAAAGGAAAAGACGAAATGACTGGTACCCTCAAAGAAGTAAGAAATGAGCTCGTTCTCCGCAAGGGAGACACCCCGGAGTTACAAGAGGCAGCATCTCGAGAGGATGTGATTGCAACATATTGACTACCGTTGCCACTCTCTAGGAAAAGGTAGCCAGAAGGGAGGCTGCCGGTGCTGAAAATAATGCCTACCCTGAAGGAAGAAGGCCCCCACCTCCCTTCCCCTAGTTAAGCTCTCCAATGCCTGACCACTTTCCTGTCTACCCACCAGGAACCATGCCACCTCCACTAAACACAGCAAATCCAAACCATGCTGGCCCCTCTTGCTATATGCAACCACCAATTAAAAACACCCAAGTCCCAGGAACCATCCACTCAGTCCCCTAATACCAAAACCCTCAACCGATATTCTTTAACTCGGCCAGCCAAGTACACGCACTAGCCGCACCGACTGGGCAAACCACCACTACACCGTTTAACCATTCCACTCACCAAGTGGCCTTCTTCATTCCCGACATCCCAAACGAATCTTCACCGGGACACAAGAAGTTGGATCATTACGAGGAAATGGAGAGGACTTAGAGGGATGAACAAGACAGACACGAGAAAGAAATGGAGAGGAAGATGGAGGAGTTTCTAGAAAAATCCAACAGGTTCGCAAGAAAGGCCACAGGCCTAAGGTACGATGACTTGTGCATGCACACAGATTTGGACCTGCCAAAAGGGTTCAAAATTTCAAAATTTAAAATGTTCAATGGGACAAGGAATCCCAAAGCACACCTTCGTTCATACTATAACCAGTTGGTCGGAGTGAAAAAGAATGAACCTTTGATCATGCGACTATTCAGTCGTAGCCAGACCGACAAAGCAGCCGAATGGTTCACCATACAAGACATGCACCAATGACTCCTTTGGGAAGACATGGCAGAATCCTTCATGGAGAGATTTCATTTTAATGTTGAAACCGTGCCGGATCGCTACTACCTCGAGAAGGTCAAACAGAAGTCAACAGAAAATGATAGAGAATTTGCCAGTAGGTAGAAGGCCGAAGCAGCCCGTGTGCAGCCGCCAATGTACGAGGGCTAGCTAGTCTCTGTGTTCATTAGGTCAGAAGATCCTAATTTCTATGATAGGATGTTATCCATGCCGGGAGACCCTTTTCTGAGTTGGTAAAAATGGGAGAGGCCATAGAAGATGGTCTCAATCTGGAAAGATCATCAGTATCTTCAATAAAACATCTGGACAGGCCATTGCGGGAGTCTTCCGCAAAAAGAAAGCAGATGTCGTGAGCATATCCCACGTTCCGAACCAAAATGCAAAATAACCACAAGCTTCTCACCAAACTCCGCCCCTTGTGAATTACTCCGCTCCTTCATACAACCCAACGCCCATATCTTACGCGTAACCAACCTTCACTAACACTATAGCAACCTACACAGCTCCGCCCAGTGTATGTGTGTCTGTTTTCGTTTATCAACTACCACCACAACAAGCATACCAACCACCACCACAACAAAACTACCGCCTACCGCAAAGCAACCACCACGAGCCTATCAGCCCTAAAATAACCAAAATCAACCATTGCCCCCGGCATATAATGCTTCACATCCAGCTTTCGAGAAACGGCTAGTGAGAGAATTCATGGTTCTCCACGAGCTGAGGGCCCGACTTTTTGAAAGACTATTAACTACGGGATTGATCCAGAAAGTCCCACCAAAACCAGCACAACCTGAAAGTGGGTTCTATAGGGCCGATCAGACTTGTTCCTACCATTCAGGAAGGAATGGGCACAGCACGGAAGATTGCATAAATCTAAAACACAAAATCCAAGATTTGATCAACAAAAGAGAAATCATCCTGGAAACTACAGCTCCCAACGTAAACACGAACCCACTACTGAATCATGGATACAACATGGTCCATATAATAGAGAGAGATGAAGAATGGGATACTTACGGGGCTTTTTTCCCCCAAAATGGTCGCGTTTCTTGAACAGACAGTTGCCTCCCTCACACTCCAGGAGCATCCCAAATTAAAAGTCTTGATTCCCAATCCGAGATTTCCCAAGGCTATACTAATGTTTAGGACTTTGGTTCCAGCACCCGTGGTAGCCCAGGTGGCACAACAGAGTGTGCCTAACCCAAAAGCCAATCACTGTGCAAGCAGCTATGACCCAAGGCATGAATCACTCAGGAAGATGCTATACTCCTAAAGAATTACCCCATAACGCCACAAGAAAATAAAATACCCAGAAAAAGGCGATAACGGAAGGAGAAGCCGAAGATTTTTGGCGGCGCATGCAGCCAAAAGATTACTCTATTGTTGAGCATTTAAAGAAGACGCGGGCATAAATCTCAGTGTTATCATTGTTGGATAGCTCGCCGTTACACAGGCATGCCCTCATAAGGGAATTGGGCGATGCACATGTACCGGCTGGTACAAGTAGTGAAGATTTAACGGGACTAGTAGCCCATATCATTGGGGAACATAAAATTTGCTTCACCATAGAGGAATTGCTAGTTGAGGAAACCTGTCACAATAGAGCCCTCCATATCACTCTAAAATGTCATGGCAAGGCCATAGGAAGAGTACTTGTGGATAATGGGTTGGGCCTCAACATTTTCCCCATAACCATATTAACACAGCTTGGCAGTGACATAGGCAAGATTCGCCAAAGCGGGATGAACGTCAGGGGATTTGATAGATCCCTAAGTGATTATTTGGGAGAACTGAACCTACAAATCCAAGTCGGACCTGCCTCCTTCACAACAGAATTCTAAGTCATGGCAATCACTGCCAATTACAATATGCTTTTGGGAAGACCCTGGATACACTCTGCTGGTGCAGTACCATCAAGTCTGCACCAGGCCATAAACTTTGAATGTTATGGCCAGGAAATTGTGGTCGCAGCTGAGAAGGATACCCAGAAATATCCTTACAACGTTATACCAATGATCGAAGAGAGTCCCAACAAATCAAACTTCCATATAGTTGAATATGTGGGAGCCACCCATTCAAAAGAAAAGGTCGGTGAACCGATGCCAGTAATGTATAAAACGATTGCCTCCACCATGCTGAGAAATGGTTTTAAATCAGGAAAAGGCTTAGGGAGAGATCTGGGAGGCATAACATAACCTGTGCCTATTCCCAAAGAAAACTACCACTTCGGTCTAGGGTATGCTCCTAGCGAGGACGAGGTCATGAAAGCCATCAAAAGAGAACCTAGAGCGAGGAATCTACCACAGCCAATTTCGGGGTTGTATCAGTCATTTCCTAACAAGACACCGATGCAGAATGGAGAAGAAGTTGATGGGGGTCTCGAGTTGTTGTTTCAAGAAGATGGATGTTACGCGATCATTGAGAAAAGTGAGAAGACGCTCACCATACGCAGTTTGAGCCCAGGAGAGCGTGTGAAATATTAGACATCTATCCCCTCTTTGCTCCTCAGTAGAGAGATAGATTTTTCTTAAAATCTTTTGCTAAAAAACGGTGATGTCGGTTGAGGCCCGAATGATCGCCTTTTCTAAATTACTTTGTGATTTTTAAAAATGGAAATGGTCTGACGTTGTTCCGAAAAAGGACCCCAGTTTGTAACCAATTACTCTTGAATTAATGAAAAACTGCTATCCTTATTTGATAATGAAAACGAAAATTTTCTAACTAATCACGTGTAACGAATAATAAAATAAGCCTAAATTTACTTTGCCTGGCCTTTTTAGTAGTAACCGTAAGAAAATAACCAAAAATGTCATGATGTAACGTGAGACGAATGAGGAAAATAGTCAGCAGGAGTACGAGGAGTACGACGAAGCGACAATTATGCCACAGGGACTGGTAGAAGAATTTGAAGAATTAGAAGATAAGAAGAAGAAAAATTTGTATGAAACTAAGGTGATCAACCTCGGTGACAAAGAGGATGTAAAAGAGACACGAATCAGTGCTCACTTGGGAGCTCCACAGAAAGAAAAGCTTATAGCTCTGTTAAAGGAATAGATGGATGTCTTCACCTAGTCACATGCAGATATGCCAGGGTTAAGCACTAAAATAGTAGCCCACATATTACCCATCAATGAGGGTTTTGTCCTTATCAAGCAAAAGATGCGAACATTTAAGACAGACATGAGTATCAGGATAAAGGACGAAGTAGAGAAATAGATCAAGTCTGGAATAGTGGAGGTGACATCCTACCCCGCTTGGGTGGAAAACATAGTGCCAGTACCCAAGAAAGACGGAAAGACTCGAATCTGTGTAGACTACCGGGATCTCAACTGGGCCAGCCCAAAAGACAACTTTCCTCTCCCAAACATCGACTGTCTAATAGACAACTGCGCCAAGCACGAGTTGTAGTCATTCGTGCATTGTTTCGCTGGGTACCATCAAATACTCATGAGCGAAGAAGAAGCTTAGAAGACTGCCTTTATCATCCCTTGGGGAGTCTACCATTATATGGTAATGCGTTCGGCCTCAAAAACACCGGCTCTACATATATGAGAGCTTTGACTGCCCTGTTCCACGATATCGTGCATCGAGAGATTGAAGTCTATGTGGACGATGTCATCATAAAATCAAGCGAAAGATCGGAACATACCATGCACTTGCGCAAGTTCTTTGACAAACTTTGCAAATTCAACCTGAAGCTAAACCCAACAAAGTGTGTGTTTGGAGTGCCAGCAGGTAAACTAATGGGTTTATAGTCAGCCGCAGAGGCATCGAATTCGACCCTACCAAGATCAAGGCAATCCAACATTTACTACCTCCCAAGACCAAGAAAGAAGTCATGAGTTTCTTAGGAAGGCTAAACTACAATCGGCGGTTCATAGCCCAATCAATTGTGATTATGGAGCCGATCTTTAAATTGTCAAGAAAAACGCTCCCACAAATTGGAAGGAAGAATGCCAAGAGGCATTTGACAACATCAAGAGATATCTTTCCAATCCTCTCGTCCTAGTGCCACCCAGGCAAGGGAGTCTGCTGCTACTGTACCTGTCAGTATCAAAAAACGCTTTCGGGTGCATGTTCGCCCAGCATGATGAAGAGGGCAAAAAGGAACGTGCCATCTACTATCTGAGTAAGAAGTTCACATCCTTTGAGTCACAGTATATGCAGTTAGAAAAAACCTGTTGTGCTTTGACCTGGATTGCTCAAAAGCTAAGGCACTACCTATCGGTTTTCACCACTCACCTCATATCCAGAATGGATCCATTGAGATACATTTTCCGGCAGCCGATGCCTGTAGGAAAATAGGCTAAATGGAAGATGCTACTAAGAGAATTTGACATCGTATACGTAGCAAAAAGGACAATCAAAGGACAAGCCCTAGCGTACTTTCTGGTAGAAAGTCCCGTTGATGACAAACTTAAACCGTTACGGACTTTCTTCCCAGATGAGGAAGTAATGGCTATGAAGGAAAAGGTGGCAGAACCATACTTATGTTGGAGACTGTTCTTCGATGGAGCAGTCAATTACAAAAGATCAAGCATTGGGGCAGTGTTAATATCAGAAACAGGATAACACTATTCGATAGCCACAAAGCTCAACTTCATATATACCAACAACATGGCGGAATATGAAACGTGTATCCTCGGCCTCAAGATAGCATTGGACATGAACATACAAGAGTTGTTGGTAATCAGGGACTCTGATTTGCTCATAAATCAAGTGAAAGTAAATTGGGCAACCAAAAATGATAAAATACTCCCATATGTGAATCTAGTACAGAGATTATGCAGGAGATTCAAGTGTATCGACTTCAGGCATACTCCGAGGGCTCAAAATGATTTTGCAGACGCATTGGCTACGATAGCCTCCATAATCCAGCACCCCGGGAGTTCTCACATTGATCCACTAGAGATTACACTGAGAGAAGAACAGGCTTACTACGCCCATGTCGAGGTCGAGTCGGATGGCTAACCATGGTATGCCGACATCAAGGAATACTTGGAGAAGGGAGAGTACCCCCCTTAAAAGTTCAGTGAATCAGAAAAAGACCATCAGGAAGTTGGCTAATGGTTTCTTCTTGAACAAAAACGTGTTGTACAAAAGGACACCCGACCTTGGATTACTCAGGTGCGTGGACGCCGAGAAGGCTACGAAACTACTGAAAGAGGTACACACAAGGGCGTGCGGACCCCAAATAAATGGATTCATCCTCGCCAAGAAAATCTTCAGGACATGATACTATTAGATAACCGTGGAGCATGACTCCTGTAAATTCGTGCAAAAGTGTCATCAGTGTCAGATACACGGAGATCTGATCAAGGTTCGCCCACAAAGTTATATGCGATGAGCTGGCCTTGGTCATTCGTGGCATGGGGAATGGACGTCATAGGACCCATCGAGCCTCCAACCTCCAATAGACATCGTTTCATTTTAGTAGCCATCGATTACTTCACTAAATGGGTAGAGGTGACTTCCCACTAATTAGTGAATAAGAAAGTCATGGCTGACTTCATCAAAAACCATCTAATATGTCGTTTCGGCGTACCGAAATTCGTCATCACAGATAATAGTGCCACTATGAATAGCTATTTGCTGAAGGAAATCTGTGAACAATTCAAGATAACCCACATGAACTCTACTGCCCACCGACCACAGATGAAAGGAGCCATAGCGGCAACTAACAAGAACATCAAGAGGATCTTGAGAAAAATGATCGACAACTACAAGAATTGGCACAAGCAATTGCCTTATGCTTTGTTGGGGTATAGAATGACACCCCGAACTTCCACCAGGGCAACCCTGTACCTCTTTGTCTACGGTACAAAAGCAGTCATACCCGTAAAAGTGGAGATCCCTTCACTTAGAATCATCCAAGCGGTGAAGCAAAACGATGCAGAATGGGTCAGAAATCACTATGAGTAGCTGGCCACGATAGATGAAAAGAGAATTTTGGCAGTATGCCACGGACAGCTGTGCAGACAAAGAATGTCTTGAGCCTTCAACACGCGGGACAGAGCCCGACTTTTCCAAGTTGGACAACTCGTGCTCAAGCGAGTCTTTCCCCCACCAAAAAGAATACAAAGGAAAGTTTACGCCAAACTGGCAAGGGCCATACATGGTTAGGAAAGTACTCTCAGCAGAAGACATAGTCCTAGCCGAGATGGACGGATAAGAGTAGCCCAAAGCTATCAATACAGATGCACTCAAAAGATACTACATTTAGGATTCTATTTGTTTGTGATTGCATTATCATTTCCATGTAATCGTATCTTTTGCTTGTAATCATATCTTGTAATAGAATAGGAAAAAACAAATCATCTATGTAATGAACTACGCAATGACCTGACTTTCCCACAGTGGGATATGTAGGCAGTCCATATCGGATCCGGTCACCTTATTAGTAAAACCAAAACTCTGTTACTTTATTCCGAACTACGTTCGACCTGAATTCCTCCTGCGACAGGATACGTAGGCGCTTTCGAGCTCGGACGTCATAAAAGAAAAACTCAAGAAACCCTTAAGCTACAAGGATCGACATAAGAGTCAGCCAGTGTCAACTCTACACTGGGGCAAAATTTTTGAAGGAGTCTAAAAATTTCCTACCAAAAACAATCAACAAAGAAGATGGCAAAACAAAGCCATACACTGGGGCAGAATTTTTGAGGAAACCTAAAAATATTCCTCCATAACAAGACAAAACAAGGGTCGCTCAAAATCCTAAAACTGGGGAAAAGTTTTTGAGAAAGATCTCAAAAATTCTACTAGTTCAGAAGTCAGCAATCATACGTCTCGGGAGAGCCAGGAGACCTCATTCGAAGAAAACACACGTCATGACACATAAAAACAAAATAAAAATTTCTTTTAAGGAAAAACAACGCGCGTTTTATAAAATTTTTACTTTAAATTTTAAAATTAGTATAAGTACATCCCAGAAATATCTCTTAAAATACCGAACCTAAGAGAGGTCGAAGGAGCACCAAGAGAAAACGCTAGGCGGGAGGGTGACAACGCTAATCGTCCTTGTAGGAAATTTACGATTTTTTTGTGGATGCAAGTTTTAAACAGGACAATAGAAGAGTTATCAATCAGCTTTCCCGTAGCAAAGACTCGAAGAGAACTCAACCTGACATCATATAATCAGGAAGGATCTTTGGAAAGAAACTGAATTGAAGGCATTATTCAACCGCAAGGGTCGCAGAAAGAATGAATGACAAAGACACATTTGACCAAATGGGTCACACAAAATGAATGAGAATAAGATATATCAAACCAAAAGGGTCATAATAAATAAGCACAAAGATACATACGACCAAAAGGGTCATGAAAAGGATGAAAAGGCATATCCGACCACAAGGGTCGACAACCAAAACAATGAACAAAAGAAAGATTATCCAGCCAAAAGGGTCATGTCTGTTATCTCTATCATATTTCCTATTGCTGAGAGGCCATTTATACAAACTACCTAGAGGGCCATTGCACATTTACTTTTCTGTTGCCGAGAGGGCCATTCATACAAACTGTCGGGAGGGTCGTTCATACAAACTGCCAAGAGGGCCATTGCACTTTTACTTTCCTGTTATCGAGAGGGTCATTCATACAAAATGTCGAGAGGGCTATTGCATGTTTACTTTCCTGTTGCCGAGAGGGCTATTCATACAAACTGCCGAGAGGGCTATTACACGTTTACTTTACTGTTGCCGAAAGGTCTATTCATATAAACTGTCAAGAGGTCTATTGCATGTTTGCTTTCCTGTTGTCGAGAGGGCCATTCATATAAACTGCTGAGAGGGCCATTGCACGTTTACTTTTCTGTTGCCCAGAGGACCATTCATACAAAATGCCAAGAGGGTCATTCATACAAACTGCCGAGAGGGCCATTCATATAAACTGCCGAGAGGGCCGTTCATACAAATATCATGAGAATATCTGCAATATTTTCGAATTTTGGAAGAAGGTGCATAACCTCCAAAAAGGAGTCAGCTTGTTGAACCAGATCTAGAAGAATTGCGGAGCAAACATGGAACTTTTTCTTACACAGCCGGTCGAGATAAGGTGCCCATGAGAGTTAAGCTCTCTGGCCAGGATTTGGAAGTCATCCAATCTCAGACTTAGCCATAATCTGTCTATTTTATTTTTCGTTATTAAAAACCGCGACCGGTCGGATACACACTGAGAAAATCCAAAGGTATCCAACATAAGGGACATACTCTTCTCTAGTGAGTTGAACTACAGATGGCCTAAATTTTCGTATAACTCGAGATATGTAGGAAAACTAGAAGCCAGGGTCCGGCCGCATATGTGAATTGCATGAAATTGAAGGGTAAGATGAGTCGGGTGAGTAAAAAATTAGGGTAGTCAATTTCGTTGCTCAGGGATGGTCCCATCATTCCCAAACACCCAAGGGGCATTTGTTGACACCTAATTTTTGACCTCCCGTAATTTATTTTAATTACTCAAAGTTCTTGGATGACAAACAAAATGAATCATGCATTCTTAAAAGGTCAAAATGATTTCACAAAACAAAAAGAAGTTTAGGCCAATATTTTACTCCTTTGAATTGATAAAATGATTTCTATGATATTACAAATTATTTAGGAATTAATTGGTACATTTTATGACACTTATGAAATATTTGTTAGAATTAATCATCAAAAGCAAAAGTTTTTTGAATAATCATTTATTTAATTGTTTAAATTGCCAAAGAGTCAAATTGGCACATGTTTTATTCCCTTTAATCTAAGGAATTTGAGTAATTAAAAGAATTGATCATTTTACCCCTCAATCTCCAATTTCGTGTGTTTGCATAATTTCTTTTTAGTAATTAATCAGGTTAATCAGTTAGAGAGTCATAATTGCAAATTGGTTAATTGTTTACATTATGGCCACAATTGAATTAGTCAATTCATGATTAAGGCAATTGGGCTCATTTTTGCAAAAATTAGCCTCTTAATAACCTTAACTGAAATAGCCAACTTCATTGGCCCAAATTTATTAAGGTTTGTTTTTATATATATATATAAATTAACTTTAGATCGGCCAATTTGGCCAAATGTGGCCATAATTGAAATAATCAAAGGAATTAAATCAATTAAGGTTGTGTTCTGCACCGCATATCAAATAATTAACAGGTTAATTACGTCCTAATTCGATCATGATTAAAATATCATGGTTAACAATTGATGTTTTAGCTTTGACCATTTAGTGGACTGCCTATTTGGCCCTTCATACATATATATACACTATGTATACATATATATTTACATTGCGTGTGTATATATATGTCAAAAAATTATATATATATATATATATATATATATATATATATATATATATATATATATATATATATATATGACCGAGCCTGGTCCAAACGGACCAGACCCGGCCTAATAGCCTAAATATATATACTCTTTCCATTCACAAATCAGACACCAAAGGGGTCTTTTGTCAATTGCGGCTAGGGTTTCATAACCCTACCGCTACCACCCTACTCCTCCTTCTCTCTTCATGTCCCATCGCTGGTATTGGCATGCGTAAGATCGTATTAGGCATGTAAGGCGTGGCTGTGGTAGAGAAAAGGATGAAACATTTATGGCTTCATCTTTTCACAATTTTCTCCACCAAAATTCATCCAGACACGTCCTAAAAAGTACAATCCCTTTTGATTTATCCTTTTTTCTTTATTTTTTTCATTGAATGTGAGTATGTTGAGTGGTTGGCTCAAATCGAGCCGTTAATCATAGTTTCCTTTTCAATCCTGTTCGTTCAAAGTTGAACAAGTGAAGACTTGAGAAAAGTCCACAATTCCCACATCGGTATTATAAGATTTCAGAAAAATTTTGGGGTTCTATAAATTGAACCCCATCCCTCACCTTTTGAACAAGTTTTACTCCCTTAAGAGGCTTGAACATTGAGTTTTACTCGAAATTTAGGCTTCCTCAGTATTATCTTTAACTAAAGGGTTTGAGTCTTTCCAGTTCTAAAAATTTGTTTCTTTACTGTGTTTTATATTTTGTCTGGCTGAGTGTGGGAATTGGAAGCACAAAGGCTCCAAGTTCATTCTTGTTCATGGCTGCACACCAAAAAGGTAAGCCTTTATCATTTTCTTCCCTTTTTTTTTTTTAAGTTTATGTTTAGTTCCTGTATGCTTAGCTTCTGATTAGTAAAATGTTTAGCTAGCTGTTAATATGGTACTTAGTGGGATAATAGTGTAAAATGATTGGTTTATGCTTAATGCAATAATTAGTTAGTAGTTAACTTAGTATTTGTGGGAAGAATGGTATAAAATCCTCAACTTATGCTTAGCATGATGCTTAGCTAGCCATTTAGTAAGGTTTTCCTTGTATAGAAGGGGATCATAGTAACTGAACATCACCTCAACTGGGTATTGGCATATGATCCTGAATTTAATGACTTAAGTCTATATCAATGGGTAAATGAGTCTAGCCTCACCTGAGTCAATTATCTATCATTAATTTAGTGTTGTGTATTGACCAAAGTTACAGCCATAAAATGGAATATAGAGCCATCTAGGCTTGTTTAAATTTGTATAAATGCTGTCTATTAATATGAAGGGTTTGTTGAGAGGTAAAACTAGTGATGGTCCAAGACAATATCATTGAGAGATTGATTAATAACCTTAATGTTTGTCACCTGCTTTTACTTATGATCACGTGCATCCTGTTCTCTTTAATTGTGCATTTGCACCTTGCATCTTAGAACTTGCTTTCGTGTAATATTGATTGAGTCTTTGATTTTGAGAACTGAACTATGCTATAAGATTTTTCTTAAGAGATTGGCTTAGATTAAATATTTGAGGAATCATAACTAGGAATTAAGATTGATCCAAGATTATTTGACTGATTACTTACATGATATGCTTCTGTAATCCATTTTCCTGAAAGTCTTGAATGTACATATATGTATATATTGGCATTGGCTCTAGTTAGTAGGTATGATTGTTATATGCTGGGATTTGTAAAAGGAATGTGAGCTAAGCCCTTAAATCTAAATGTATGCCTTAAGTTACAACTCTTCCAAGGCTCTTTTTTGAAATGAATTAGTACAGTGCTCAAAGTGGAAACCTGCCTGCTGTGTCTATTCTTGAATTTTTTTTGTACCTTTGATTTGAATTCTAATGACTTGCTTATACGGTTAGTATCACTACTTGAATATTTGGCTTTCTGCATCTTTGAGAATACCCTGCCTATGTGTTGAATTACCATTGCATGCTAATCTAGTTGTGTGCATCTTTGGGACAGGGTTGAATAGAGCTTATGACATGGCATGACTTGTAAGGAGTTTAGACCTATCTGTGATGATTCTGTGAAGTTAAAAGGACCTGAGTAACCTGCTAATGGCAAGCTGACCCATGCTATGACTCTGAATAACTTAATGAAACCTTGAGGAGGCTGAGAAATAGTTATGACCCTAACTTAAATGATCATGTCTGTTTATATGTACATGTATTTGAAACTTTTTGGATTGAACTCTTGGTTGTGAATAGTTTGAGAAACAAGTTTCCACATGATCAAAAGGGACTGAAAGTGAGCTAATACCACATAACCTAAGATGAGCCTTTTTTAAAAGGTGCCTTGGAGAAAGGATTTAGGGAGAACCAAGCCTAGCTTGGTTCATAACACCTTTCCTTCATATAAAGGGCACCATGGCACTTCTATGGCCTGTGGGGTTGCATGATCATTGTAAAGGACCTTGGGATCACATGGATTCTATTCCTGGACCAAAAGAGATCTCAGATTAGAGGTAGGTATACATTTAGGAATGATTGATGATTTGATTAAATAAAGAGTTTAAGTGTGCATATGTGTTTAAGTTAGGCACAAAAGGAAGGGTTTAACAGAAGTATGAAACTGGGATGTTAAATATTGAATCATTAAAGGTCATTAGGGCCCTGAGATCATTTTCTTCAAGAACTCTGCTAAAGAAGCATGTTTGTCTTTTCTTTGAACCCCTTCACTTTTTTTTTCTCTGAGTTTATAATTCCTGCATGAATCTTACATATCCTTCCAACATATTGTTGTCCTTATGTTAAGCTCAACTGGAACTTAAAAGATGTAACGCTTTACCCACTTCATGCCCCATAGACTTGCTTGTAATTTGGCTTGTCCATTTCCTGTTTGCTTGTCCAAACTGCACTACTATCTGTATATGATACCATGTCTTGTATATGGTAACCTAGACATAGAAAGGTTCTTGTTCTGCCTCTGCAATGCCTGTTTACTTGTCCGATGAGTCTCATGTCCTATGTGTCTCATTTTCTAATTAGCATGTTACTGCTTCTCATAGCGCCCTATTTTGTGTCTGATAGGTTGCGTAAGATACATGATCCTCCCATGCCTGCATTACTTAGAGTTGTGAATTTATCCTCGTGTCTGAATTAAACCTACTACTATACCAAATATACTAGAATTTGGGTACCGGTGTCCACGTAGGACTATATGACTTATCTGGTTTGGAGTGTTTGTTTGAATGGTCTATATCCAAGTATGGTCTTTGTGCAAATTAGGAATCAAATTTGCGCAAAGGGCAAGATCTGGCCAATCGATTGAGATAAGAGCCTTAGAATCTATTTAGGGATGAATATACATAAGGAATATATCTTAGGTCCATAGAAAAGGGAAAGTATACACCAAATATACACCTGGTGTAGTCATGATATACATATTAATGTGTATATCTAGGATATATCGTGTCTAAAGGGAGGGGAATCTCGTTCAGTTTCAATTGCAAACTTAGTGTTCAACTAGAGCCTTAAAATGGGCCTAGCCCAGTGTGAGTTCAGCAAGGTAGAGGTCAACCTAAAAAAACTTAAGACAAAAGAAAGAGGGCTCAGGTATTTTATCTCCAGTACTTGGCCTTGGGCTGTAGAGGCCCAATGTTGTATACTCACGCGTGTACACGTTGTTACTGATTATTCTATATGTATATATGTTTATGTATTGTACATTTATACTTATATGAGTGATAAGTATAAAAAATTATAAACTAACGGGTCCTTTTTTTTTTCTCCTTCTCACTGCATGGCCACTTTGGGCCGAGACCAGCTAACTTGTTGGGCCAAAGGCCCAACCGGCGAATTCTTTCAATATAAATCGAGTCCGAAGAAGAATAAAAATTGAAGCAAATATTGTACGCCTAGAAGGCCCAACCATGGGTGAAAATGGCCAACTAGGGGCTTGGTACGCCCCTAGCCTTCCCTCTCTTTTATTGTCATTTGTTTATTTTGCTTTCTTTAAAGTGCAATTTTGTTGTATACTTGTATTTTGCACAAAGTTGTAAAAAACTCAGACACATATATTGGAATCTTTATTGTTTGAACTAGTCGTCTTAGGACAACAGTACTTATGCCGTTTAGTCGACTTTAGGTCCCCAAAAATGAATTTTCAAAGCCCGCTTACTGTAAATAAATTTTCAAGACAAAAATGGAAATAAAATCGTTTCTTTAAATATCATTTTGAGAACGGACAAGTATAAACAAGCAAAACCATATTAGTTTTTCCTTCAAAAATATACTAAGTATAGATTTCTAAAATATAAAAAGAAAGGTTTTGGGCCAAGACCCCAAGTAATTGAAGAGAACTAATGAGTTTTGGGTTGTAAACTGTGGACCACGTTTTAATAGTAAAAGGAAAATGTTTTTGGGGCCAAGTCCAACCAAAATTCAATATAGAAACTGGGCTGAGCCCAGAAAAACGGGAATTTTCAGTGATATGATTTCGTCCTAAAAACCTTTTTTAACAAGTCTGTTTGGCCCATTGATAATGAACGTCATTTTATAATCATAAGTATTTGTAAATAACTACGCATTTGTAAACAAAGTCTAACAAGGTGTTCTGAAACGTATTAAATGGATTGATCCGAGCCACGTATGAGTTGAGCATGGATAGAACGTACTTATATTTATCATTTAAATGTAAACAAATCTTCATATCTTTTATAATAAACACTATCTTTATATATGAAAGGAAACTATTTATATTCGAATATTATAAATTTAAACCAAAATACGCTATATATAAAGGATATATACTCAATTCATTTCCAGAAAAATAAATGATATGCAAATGACTGTCTTTATAAATGCGGGAAATAACACTAAATAAACAGTTCATGCAAATACTCATACATTGGAATTCGAAGGTCAACCGTATAGTACAGATCCTTAATACTAGGGTGCCTCACACCTTCCCTAGGGGATCACTAAAATCCTTACCTAGAACTTTGGACTGCGAAGGTTTTTTTTCACTGTACATGAATAAACCCTTCAAAACTGGTTTTCCTAAAACTTAGGTGGCGACTCTTTTAAAACAAAGTCCAAAGAGCACCAACGAGTTCGAAATAGCTTTTCGGAGCGTAAATCCGCCTGAAAAAATGCGAACCATTACAGCCGCAACTTTATTTATTTATTTATTTATTTATTTGAAAGAAGAAGGGCCAGGGAAAGGAACTTGTAATTATTTTCCACATCCAAATTATGTCACATCCTCTAGAAATACAAGAAGAAGATGTTTCAAAGAAGGAATTAATTGGTTAATTTGATAAAATTGCGGAAACAAGAGAATTTTCCACTTCTCATTTCACTTTGAACTTGAACGATCAATAAAAACACAATCTTGAATTTTCATGATAGGTGCAAAACTCTTTTAAATTGTAACGACCCATTTGGTCGTTATAGTTCTTCCGGCGTTTTTGCCTATTTCTGAGCATTGTTTAGCTCACTTTTGATCCCAGGGACCGTTGACACTCTCCCGAGGTGTGTAGACCGGATTCGGGCAACTTTGGTGAAAATATAGACTTTAAGTGAAAAAGGTTTGACCCGAAGTTGACTTTTGGGCAAACGTACCTTTTTCGGAGTTTCAATGATTTCGAGAGGTCCGGACGATCATTTAGAACCTGTACGTATATTGGGTTCGGTTCAAAATGCATTCGGATGCAGTTCGGGACATTGGATGGCAAATGGGAATTAGGCATCTGGGGTTGACTCAATCAACAAGGCCTCCGTTGGAAATTCTGAGACCACGAGCGCGTTCGCAGTACATTTTTGTATGGGTTTAGGTGGTCGGTTCGTGAGTGGATGACCTCGGAAATAACCCGAAAGTTCAACCGAGGACTTAGAAAAAGGGAGGAAATCTAGTGTCTGCTGACCGCAAGGGCGGCACCAGAACCGCCTCAGCAGCACCGCTATATAGGTGTAATGACCGCTGGGGCAGCCATGTGTAAGGTTGGCCACACCACTGTGAAGGGAAAAACAAAAGAGTGACCTGTTGGTTTTGCGGTTTGGCAGTCTAGGTAGGTTATGGTTTACCTTTAGTGAGACTTCGTATAGTGGATCACATATTTAGATTATGATGTCCGAGACAGCATGTGAACCTTCGGGTATGAAGTTGGAATGGATGTTGCCTTAGGTTGATGTGTGTTGGGACTAGCCACCCCGTTATGTGTGCTTGATTTTTTAATTGTGTTGGCTTGACGCCATGCGTAGATGGTAGATATCGAGTTCTGTTGTGTTTCGGATCTGAATAGAATTGACATACCGTTGCTGGTATTTGTGTTCAATATATGTTGTCGTACCTATTGGTGGTACTTGAGTTATAGATATATATTGGCATACCCACTGTTGGTATTTGACTTATTGATATATGTTGGCATACCCACTGTTGGTATAGTGATATTATACGTTGTTGGAGTACCCATTGAGGTAACGGTGATATAACTTGATTGTTGATGATTGACATATGCATTGCACGCATTCTCTCATATTCATGCATGGCTGATACCCGGTGATGATCTGGTATCGTTGATTGAGCGAAACTAATATTTCATAAACTCTTTTACTTCAGTGATTGTGAAAAGGCCGATGTCTAAAGATTCATTCCGGAATAGTTGTTTATATGAAACTGACATTTTGATGAACTCTTTTACTTGAGTGATTGTGAGAAGGCCGATGTCCGAAGATCCATTCTGGAATCGTTGATTTGTGAAACTGATATTTCACAGACTCTTTTATTTGAGCTACTATGAGGAGGCCGATGTCTGATGGTTATATTCGGGCATCGTTGTTGCATGGCCGATTCCAATGTTATCCCGAAATCATTGTTAGTGCATGGACTCCGCAAGTCCTCCAGGGCGATGCCGGTGAGACTCCCCCTGTGAGCAATTAACCAGGGTCCTGTTTGTCTGTTGGGCAAAGATCCGGGACGGGTGGCACTTAGACTTCGCGAGTCACGCAAGGTTGTGCAACCGAGATGTCGATATTTTCATCCTGAGTACATGTGTACACCTCATTTGTATAGCATGGCGTCGCATTCATACCATTATTGCACTGCATTGCATTTTGGACTTGTTTGAGATGTTGCGATGATTGGATTGTGATGATTTTGTTGTGATGATCATATTGTGATGACTTTATCGTGGTGATTGGTTGGATCAGATATACTCAGACTTATTCTATTTGGGTTTGGATGTTGCATAGGTGATGACGGATACTTGGTTGCGATTATATTGTCTCATGCTTAGTTGGTTTATTTTCTTATCTGCGTTATTTTATGAATTGTGTTAACTATGCTTATCGGCCTATGATGCCTACCAGTACTGTTATTTGTACTGACCTGCACTTACTGCATTCTTTTATGAATGCAGAGTACCCGGTCGGATCTACTTCTGTGACTCGTGGCTGATCGACATTTCAGCTTCCTCTCGACTTTCCAAGGTGAGCATGGCGTCCGCTGACCTTAAAGACTCTCCTATTACTTATGTCTTACATTCCATTCTGAGACATGATTTGAGACTTCTTATGTATTATTATTCAAACTTTTAGCATTCAGATTTAGATCCTCTTGTACGACCAGACCAGATACTAGGATGGATTTCATTTACTTCCGCACTTATTTATATTTTATCATATTGCGAGACTTACGGTATTTTACTTCTTTCCACTATCTTTTATTAATTGTAAATGTTGAGTTAAGGGTTCGCCTACCGAGGTGGGAAGGGTAGGTGCCCGCACGACTTAATAAAATGGGTCGTGACAAAGTTGGTATCAGAGCCTTAGGTTACCTAGTCTTTAATAAAAGAGCGTGCAGAGTCTCGCGGATCGGTACGATGAGATCCGTACTTATATGCGAGAGGCTATAAGACATTTAGGAAACTTCAAATTCTTTCATTCCGTCGTGCTACTTTATTTAAATTGGTATCTGGAAAGACCAAATTGGTATCTGACTCTTATCTCTTCTCTCACAGATGGTGAGGACTCGAATTATGATGGCTCGTGGTCAGGTGCCAGAGCCTGCAGCTACGGCTGACACCCCAGGGCACCTTACAGTCAGAGGATGTGGCAGAGCCAGAGGCCGCGGGACTACCCCAGCCAGGGGCAGAGATCTTGCAGGGGGCCAGCGACGAGAGAGGTCTCCATCTCCCGAGCCCAAGTATCAGCCTGGTAGAGACCAGGCCACAGAGGATGGCGTGGCCCCTGCACGGACACAGCCTGAGGTTACTTTTGATCAGGCTGTATATGACACTATGGGCAGGATTCTACTTCACCTTGATACCCAGCAGGCGGCCGCAGGTGTCACTACTTCCGACCGAGGTTCACATACTAGGGTTGGGACGCAGACCCCTGAGCAGGGACCTACACGGGAAGCACATCCCGCCGCAGCTGTGGCTCCTCGCATCGATGCTATACCCGCCCCTGGTGAGGATTTTAGGCCCAAGGATGGCGCCGTTATGACGGATGTTGATCAGGACCTAGTGGGTAGGTTCAAAAAGTTAAAAGCCACCAAGGTTCTCTGGTACTTCGCCTGAGGATGCCTATGAGTTTATTCTTGATATGCATGAGTTGCTGCACTGTATGGGGATAGTGGAGACCCACGACGTTGATTATGTTTCTTACCAATTTTGCGACGATGCGAAGACGTGGTGGCGGTATTTCGTGGCATGCAGACTTGGGGATTCTCCTCCTTGGACTTGGACTCAGTTCTACCGGGCCTTGCTTGAGACGTATGTGCCCCGGTATTTAAGATAGGCTCGTAGGGAGCAGTTTTTACACCTTGAGAAGAAGAGCATGTCCTTAGAGTCTTATGTGACTCGTTTCCTCTATTTAGCCCGATACTCTACTTCGTTGATCCCCCACTGAGGCTGATAGGATCATGCGCTTTGTTGGAGGTCTACAGATTTCTTGTGTTCAGATAGAGTCGATAGGGGCTTCCTTCCAGTCCATTATCTAGGATGCTTCTATGGTTGACGGCGCCAAGGCTCGTGCTTTTAGTGGTGGTGACAAGAGGCCACGTCAGATTGGCAGTTTTGGGGGTTCTGGTACGGGGGATGGCGGTCAATTTTTGAAGCCACTTTAGCGCCATTCTGATCATCCCGTGCATTCATCATTACCGTCTTTCTCTAGTGAGCCACCTAGCCAGAGAGCTCCCGAGAGTTCGTTCTCTAGACCAGTGGACAAGGTGCTTCATCCGGGTCTTCAGCTTTCGTGTTTCAGCACTCAACTCTTCTTACCTGTTTCTCTTGTGGAGAGGTTGGGCATGTTGCCAGGAGATGTCCCCGACCTAGGCAGGATTATGAGCCGTCGAGGACTCCTGTATCATCCAGTGGTCGAGGAGGGACTTCTCATAGAGGTTGTGCTCAGTCAGATCACGGTACTTCCTATGATTCTAGAGGTTGGTCCCAGCCAGCTAGAGGTTGTACTCAGAGCGCGAGAGGGGGATCCCAGATTTTGGCGTGGTGGAGCCTATTGTTACTCATTTCTTAGTAGGCCCGAGGCAGAGGCCTCAGTTGCTGTGATCTCACGTACCATTTCTGTTCATCATAGAGCAGCATCTGTATTATTTGATCCTGGATCCACCTATTCGTATGTATCTGCATTTCATGTCGTTGGTTGGGATTTACCCTGTGATGGCATAGATATACCTGTTCATCTGTCTACTCCGATCGGAGATTCTGTGGTTGTTGATCGAGTCTACCAGTCTTGTTTGGTTAATTTTATGGGGTACGAGACTTGGGTAGATTTAATGATTCCTGATATGGTGGACTTTGATATTATATTAGATATGTCCTGACTTTCTCCTTACCATGTGATCTTGGACTGGCACGCCAAGAAAGTCACTTTAGCCATGCTAGGCATTCCTAAGCGTGAGTGGAGTGGTACTCCTAGTCCCGCTCCGAAGAAGATCATTTCCTTCCTTCGGGCGAAGAAGTTAGTAAGTAAGGGGTGTTTAGCGTATTTGGCGCATGTTCGTGATACGACTGTTGCATCTCCACCCCTTGAGTCTATCCCTATGGTAAGTGAGTTCGCGGAAGTATTTCCGTCAAATTCGCCGCGTATGCCACCCGATCGTGATATTGATTTTTGTATCGACGTGGACCCGGGTACTCCTCCTATTTCCATCCTATCATATCGGATGGCACCTCCTAAGTTGAGGGAGCTTAAGGAACAATTGCAGTATTTATTGAGCAAGGGTTTCATTAGACCGAGCATTTCCCTTTGGGGTGCTCCAGTGTTATTTGTGACGATGAAAAATGGGACCATGAGGATGTGTATTGATTACCGCCAGTTGAACAAGGTCACTATCCGGAATAATTGGCCTATGCCTCGTATTGATGATCTATTTGACCAGGGCGGAGGATATTCTGGAAATAGCCTTTCGGACGAGATATGGCCACTATGAGTTTTTAGTGATGTCTTTTGGGCTTACCAATTCCCTAGATGCATTTATGACCTTAATGAATGACATTTTTAGGCTATTCCTTGATTCCTTTGTCATTGTGTTTATTGATCACATCTTGTTGTATTTCAAGAGTAGGGAGGAGTATGAGATCCATCTCCGTACCATCCTTGGGTTGTTGAAGAAACATAGTTTGTTTGCTAAATTTTCTAAGTGTGAGTTCCGGTTAGAGTCTGTAGCATTCTTGGGCCATGTGGTGTCCAATGAGGGGATTATCGTTGATCCACAGAAGATTGAGGCTGTGAGGGGTTGGGCGAGGCCCACTACGGTTAGTGAGATTTATAGTTTTGTGGGTTTGGCTAGCTACTACTGTCGCTTTGTAAAGGGTTTTGCTGCCATTGCTTTGTCTTTGACCAGATTGACTCAAAAGGATGTTCCCTTCCAATAGACGGATGACTGTGAAGAGGGCTTTCAAATTCTCAAGCTTCTTTTGACCACAACCCCGATCCTAGCCTTACCCGTGGAAGGCAAGAACTTTACTGTCTATTGTGACGCTTCCCGTATAGGTTTTCGTGCGATATTGATGTAGGAGGGTAGAGTGATAGCTTTTGCTTCCCGTCAGTTAAAAGTTCTCAAAAAGAATTACCCTACCCATGATTTGGAGTTATTGGTCGTAGTCTTCGCCTTAAAGCTTTGGAGGCATTACTTGTACGGTGTCCATTGTGAGGTTTTCACCGATCACCATAGCCTTCAGCATGTGTTTACTTAGAGAGATCTGAATTTCAGGCAGCGCTGATGGATGGAGCTCCTGTGGACTATAACATCTCTATTCTATATCACCCTGGTAAAGCCAATGTGGTGACTGATCCCTTGAGTCGCAAGGTAGTGAGTATGGGGAGTTTAGCTCGATTGATCGCTTCCGAGTGTCCGCTAGCCATGGAGGTTCAGACTCTAGCCAACAATTCTGTCCGTCTTCACATCTCAGCCCTGGGCCGATTTTTTTCTTTCATAGAGGCGAGATCATCGTTATTAGATCGGATCAAGGCTCATCAGTTCGAGGTTTCTCAGTTGAGCAAGATCCAAGATAGGTGTCGAGAGGGGACGCCAAGGAGGCCATGATTGATTCTGAGGAAATTCCGAGGATTAGAGAACGCGTGTGTGTGCCTCGTGTTGGTGATCTGATTCAGTTGATTTTATCGGAGGCTCATAGCTCTCGCTATTCCATTCATCCGAGAGCTACTAAGATGTACCGTGACTTGAGACAACACTATTGGTGGCGTCGTATGAAGAGAGATATAGTTGATTTTGTGGCTAAGTGTGGAAATTTTAATATGTAAAGTATGAGCACCAGCGACCCAGAGGCGTGTTTTAGAGGATGCCCATTCCCGAGTGGAAGTGGGAGAGGATTACCATGGATTTTGACGCGGGTCTTCCAAAGACTCTTGGCAAGTTTGATTCTATTTAGGTGAGAGTGGATCGGTTGACTAAGTCCGCTCACTTTGTTCCGGTTCAGGTTTCCTATACCGCGGAGAAGTTAGCCAAGATGTATATTCGAGATATTGTGAGATTACATGGGATCCCTATTTCTGTTGTATCTGATCGGGGGTACTATCTTCACTTTCCGATTCTAGAGAGCATTTCATGATAAGTTGGGTACCCGATTGGACTTTAGTATAGCTTTCCACCCCTAGATCGGTGGCCAGTCCGAGCAGACCATTTAGGTGCTCGAGGACATGTTGAGAGCATGTGTTATTGACTTTGGTGGTCATTGGGATCAACACTTGTCCTTGGTAGAGTTTTCATACAACAACAGTTATCATTCGAGTATTGGTATGGTGACTTTTAAGGCCTTATATGGTAGGAGGTGTAGATCTCTGATTGGTTGGTTCGATGGTTTCGAGGCTCGACCTGGGAGCACAGATCTATTGAGAGAGTCCCTTGATAGAGTGAGGGTTATTCAGGCCAAGCTTGTGGCAGCTCAAAGTCGGAAAAAGATGTATGCGGACCGGAAGGTCTAGGATTTGAAGTCTGCTATTGGTGACCAGGTTATATTGAAGGTTTCACCCATGAAGGGTGTTATGAGGTTTGGTAAGAGGGGAAAGTTGAGCCCCAGGTACATTGGTCCGTTTGAGATTGTGGATTGTATTAGCGATGTAGCTTATGAGTTAGCATTGCCGCCTGGCTTGGCTGGAGTTCACCCAGTCTTTCATATTCTGATGCTGAATAAATACCATGCCGACGATACCTACATTGTCCATTGGGATTCTATATTGTTTGATGAGAATTTGACTTATGAGGAAGAGTCTATCGCGATCTTGGATAGGCAGGTTCGAAAATTGAGGTCCAAGGAGATTGCTTCTATGAAAGTGCAATGGAATCACTGTCTTATGAAAGAGGCTACTTAGGAGACTGAGTCCGATATACGTAGCCGATATCCCCAGTTATTCACTGATTCAGGTATTTCCCCACTTTCCTTCTTTTCTTTGCTCGAGGACGAGCAACGGTTCAATTATTATCTGATGTAACGACCCGTTTGGTCATTATAGTTCTTCTGGCATTTTTGCCCTTTCCTGAGCATTGATTAGCTCGCTTTTGACCCGAGGGGACCGTTGACAAGCCCCTGAGGTGTTTAGACAAGATTCAAGCAACTTTGGTGAAAATATAGAACTTAAGTGAAAAAGGTTTAACCCAAAGTTGACTTTTTCCAGACTTTTTTTTAGAGCTTCATTAATTTCGAGAGGTGCGGATGGTCGTTTAAACCTATACGTGTATTGGGTTCGGTTCCCAATGCATTTTGGGACATTAGATGGGAAATAGGAATTGGGCATCGGGGGTTGACTCGATCAACGAGGCCTCCGTTGGAAATTCTGAGACCACGAGCGCGTTCGCAACATATTTTTGTATGGGTTTAGGTGATCGGGTTCTGAGTAGATGACCTCGGGAATAACCCAGAATTTCAATTGAGGACTTAGAAAAAGCGAGGAAATCTGGTGTCCGGTGACCGCAAGGGCGGCACCACAACCGCCCCAGCGACATTGCTGTGTCGGTGTAATGACCGCTGGGGCGGCCATATGTAAGGTTGTTAGTGCATGGACTCCACAGGTCCCCCAGAGTGGTGCCGGTGAGACTCCCCCTGTGAGCAATTAGCCAGGGTCCCCTTTTCCTGTTGAGCAAAGATCCGGGACGGGTGGCACTTAGACTTCGCGAGTCTCGCAAGGTTGTGCTACCAAGACGTCGATATTTCCGTCCTGAGTACATGTGTACACCTCATTTGTATGGCATGGCGTCGCATTCATACCATTATTGCACTGCATTGCATTTTGACTTGTTTGAGATGTTGCGATAATTGGATTGTGATGATTCTGTTGTGATGATCGAATTGTGATGAATCTATCGTGGTGATTGGTTGGATCAGATATACTTAGACTTATCCTATTTGGGTTTGGATGTTGTATAGGTGATGACGGATACTTGGTTGCGATTATATTGTCTCATGCGTAGTTGGTTTATTTTCTTATCTGCATTATTTTATGAATTGTGTTAACCATGCTTAGTCGGTCTATGATGCTCACCAGTACTGTTGTTTGTACTGACCTGCACTTGCTGCATTCTTTTATGAATGCAGAGTACTAGGTTAGATCTACTTCTGTGACTTGTGGATGATCAACATTTCAGCTTCCTCCCGAGTTTTCAGGGTGAGCATGGCATCCGCTGACCTTGAAGACTCTCATATTACTTATGTCTTACCTTCCATTCCGAGACATGATTTGAGATTTCTTATTTATTATTACTTAGACTTTTAGTATTCGGATTTAGATGGTCTTGTACGACCAGACCAGATACTGGGGTGGATTTCATTTACTTCCGCACTTGCTTATATTTCATCATATTGTGAGACTTACGTTATTTTACTTCCTTCCGCTATCTTCTATTAATTGTAAATGTTGAGTTAAGGGTTCACCTACCGAGGTGGGAAGGATAGGTGCCCGCACGGCTTAGTAAAATGGGTCGTGACATAAATATACCATCATGACCCATAAGTATAGTTAACAATATTTTCATTTGGAAAAAGAATGTGGTCGACATGGTTGTCCATAAGAGTGGGATAATCATAACAAAGATACAATGGAACATTGGTTTTTTACTTGGTCTCTTGTTAATGATTTTGTTGATTGCTTTTAGGAAAGAACCAATCTCAGATTTTGACGTAAATACGTGATATATTTGAGTAATATATACTTTTTGTAGTGCCCTACAGCAGACTTATTTTCCATGGACCCTTTCGTTTACATGTATACATTCATATGCCAGTCACATACATATACTACAATACTATCAATATTAAAAACAAAAATTGAGATCCGAGAGAGGCGATATGATATTTACACTATACGCCCTATGAATTAGGAGTGTCAATTAATTCAGTTTAGCCGATTATTTTTGAAAATTTGCATAGTACCAATAATATACTATTTGTTTTCTGTAAAATAAAAATGAATTTTCGCTACTCTGAAATTTGGATGATTCTCAATGTAAAATCAGGAAACTTAGCTAGTATGTGATATGAGTATTAACAACAAATAGAATGATATACCCCGTATTTTATACGTCGAGTTATTCGCAAAAGAATCGACGCGAGTTAAAGACGGAACCCTTTCCCGGACACGGAATAGGAACCCTTAATTTTTAATTTCTAAATTAGAATTAATTGTTTATAAATTTTATTTAGTGTAAAAATATTATTATTGGAGATTAGAAATTAATAATTATGATTGGATTATTAAAGTGGAAATTAGTAGTTATATAAAAATTTTAAAATTAATTACAAAGTGGGCCCCACCCGTTTAAAAAAAAGAAAAAAAAGGAAGAAAAAAAAGAAACAAAACACATGCCACCTAAGAGGGGGCACGTGTAGGGCTTGGAAGAATCATATATATATATATATATATATTAACAATGAGTCATGAAATCATCATTTGTACAAAAATTGAATCAAGAACAAGAGAGAAAACTTGAAAAACAAAAAAAAAGGAAGCTCGGCCATGGAGCAATGTTAACCGAGAGGGAGATTGGAGAACAGGGAAAATTTGAGGTGTGAAATTGTTGTAACATCCAAGTGATTAGCAAGGTTAAGAAGCCAAGTTGATTAAGGTAATATTTGATCTCTTTTTATACACATTTTGGAGACAATTTAAACTTGTATAAATTGGTAGATATGTGATGAATATAAAAAGTTGTAGATGTTGGTGTTGAAATGTAAATTGAGCCGTGTAGGGGGTTGTTCTAATTAGGCGTGGTAAATTAATTTTAAGTTGTATTATAGTTGTTGTTGTTGTCATGATGGATTATATGGTGAAGGAATGAAAAGAATTAGAAAGTTAAGGTTGAAGTTGTGTTGATATGAACATGTTGTTATTCTTGTTGAATTGAAAGAATTGAAGGTATGATTATGTGCATATGTTGTTGTTGGTATTTCTGTGTCAACAGGCGGGCAACTGGAAATTTGGGATAGGCGAACATATAGGGGAAGTGCTGGCCGATTTCGTTAAGTCTTTAGTTAATAGGAAACTCTAAACGAGAATATATAAGCTGAAATATAGGTTCTATAAGAAATGGGATATAGATTGTGAACTACAAAATATAGTACTAACGATAACGTTACTCTTATATAAATAGGCTAAAAGAGCGACGAGGCGAAAAGATTCACGAATAGTCGCTAACAGATATGTAAAGTTGTCCCTTCTTTCTTTTGGCATGTCTTAGACTTAAGTGATGACTGATATGAACTTTGGGGTAATTCCATTCATAAGCTTTTAGTGATATTTATGATTCTTATTCGCTTCTTGATATTGCAATTCTCAAGTGATTGAGCCTTCCTCTTCAGTTTCTGTACGTTGGATAACTGTCGATACATAAGCTCCTATTCTCAGGAACTCTGTAATAACTAATGTCTAGACTTCTATAAATTGTTTTATATGATCTTGATACATGGTTATGACTTCTAAGTTTCTTGATATATTCTATAATGACATTCGAGGGATACTTGATAGGATTGTCGCTATCAATACTCAGGTGTTAATCCCTTCTTCTTATTCTGTTTGAGTCTCGATAATGATTTAAATTGCATATGGTTTCTCACTACTCTGTTCGTGCATGCCTCAATATATCTTTCACCGAGTCCCTCACTAGAGGGCCGGGTACGGTATATATACATATATATGATGATATGATGATATGACGATATGACGATATGATGATATGATGACATGTTATGGCGGCCAGGAGGGCATATGATGACTTTATTCACCGAGTCTCTCACTAGAGGGCCGGGTAAGGTATATATGTATATGATATATGATATTGACATACATGATTTATGTTTCAAAGGCAAGTGTTTTGGTATTCTGAACATTGTACTTGTTTCCTGTACTCCTTATTTCAGTTATGATCCTTTTACTGTATTTCATGCTTTACATGCTCAGTACATATTCTGTACTGACCCCCTTTCTTTGGGGGGCTGCGTGTCATGCCCGCAGGTGCAGATGCTCGCTTTGGTAATCCGCCAGCTTATGATTTCCTTTCTGCTGTCTTGGAGAGCTCTGTCGTTCCGGAGCCCAGATTTTGGTACAGACTTCCTAATATGTATATATGTATATGTTTTTGTCCAGGGGTACGACGGGGCCCTGTCCCGTCATATGTTACTGTTGATACTCTTAGAGGTCTGTAGACATGTATGTGGGTTGTGTTCAGATGTGGTCAGTTCTGCCTATATGGTCATTATGGATGTTCTAGCGCTGTAGCAGCCTTGCCGGCTTGCATATATTATCGTTTTGTTGTGGCAGCCTTGCCGGCTTGCATATATTATTGTTCTGTTGTGGCAGCCTTGCCGCCTTGCATATATTATTGTTCTGTTGTAGCAGCCTTGCCGGCTTGCATATATTATCGTTTTGTTGTGGCAGCCTTGTCGGCTTGCATAATATTCTAATATGTAAGGTAGCCTTGTCGGCTTGCGTGGAATAAAAGTATATACAGTGGCAGCCTCGTCGGCTTGCGTATGTTATTACGTTGTGATTGATTGAGGACCTATAGTATCAGTCCGATTATGTTTGACAGGTACATACGGGGGTCCAGCTCAGGCACTAGTCATGGCCCACGGGGTTGGGTCATGACAAAAGTGGTATCAAAGCAGTTCATCCTCGGAGTTTCTACAGACCGTGTCTAGTAGAGTCTTGTTTATCGGTGTGTTGTGCACCACATCTATAAACAGGAAGCTACAGGACATTTAGGATGTCATCTTTTCTTCTTACCCTAGATCGTGCGATAGAGCTGTATTATCAGGATAACCCTTTTCTAATAGATTATTATGTTTACAGCTATGCCTCCGAAGAAAGCGACAGCTGCCCAGAAGGGAAGATCGGTAGCAGGGGATACTAGCCAGACTCGGAGAGTTACTAGGGCCCGTGCCCAGACTATGCCTGAGATTGTGCTCCAGTCCGCGAGTTCTGCTACACCGCCACTTCCAGAGGAACCTAGGGTAGCGACAGCTCCGGGTCAGGGGAAGGCTCCACCGCCAGTCCCTGGGGTTCCAGCACCTCAGCCAGGGGCGGAGGATAGAGCCATGAGAGATGCAGTTCAGTTTCTCACCAGATTAGTGGCAGGACAGGCTCGCAGGCATGGACTAGGGGTTGACCAGACAGATAGATATGACAGTTTGAGGGCCCGTGGCTTCCTAAGTTGTAATCCTCCAGAGTTTTTCGGGTCGAAGCCCGAGGATGATCCGCAGGAGTTTATCGGCAGATGCAGCGTACGTTGCGGATAATGAAGGCTTCTGATACTGAGTCTGTTGAGTTAGCTTCGTATCGATTGCGGGATGTAACTGTCAATTGGTATGAGTCGTGGGAGTTGTCTAGGGGCGAGGATGCTCCTCCAGCAGTATGGGATGAGTTTATGGAGGCCTTCCTTGGCCACTTTCTGCCTCCAGAGATGCGGCGCGTTAGAGTTGATAGATTCTTACACCTGAGGCAGAATGGCAGGAGCATTCGGGATTATAGTCTTGAGTTTGATTCGTTGGCCAGATATGCGCCTACTATTGTAGCTGATATGGCTGATAGGATGCATCGTTATGTGATGGGACTGGATCATTACTTGATTGATAGCTGTATGGTAATGGCTTCTCAGCCAGGTATGGATATTGTTCGGGTACAGGCATATGCACAGGGGGTAGAGGATCGACACAGAGGACGCCAGCCAGATAGAGATTATGATAGAGGCCAGCATAAGAGGGCCAGATCGGATGGCTATCCTGGCGGGTTTCGAGGCGGGCAACCTCAGCAGTATAATAGATATCCTTCTCAGCCAGCCCGGAGTGCACCCCCGCAGTCCACAGATAGGAGGTTTGATAGCACAGGGTATTCAGGAGCCGGTCAGAGCTCCAGGGGCTCAAGTTCACAGATGAGCAGGGGTTCGCGTTAGTTGAGGCCACCTTTGCCTCGGTGTTCTCGTTGTGGTAGGCCTCATTTTGGGGAATGTCGTTTTGATACAGGTGCTTGCTCTACGTGCGGCCGTCAAGGCCATATTATGAGGGAGTGTCCACTCGGGGGTAGTCCAGGTGGTGCAGCTCAGCCTACTGGGTCGATTGCTGGTTCATCTTCTTCTGTAGCTATGCGCCCTGTGGGGCAGGGTTTTCAGGTACCAGCAGGCCGTGGTAGAGGTCGTGGCGGAGCTTCTAGTTCTAGCGGTCCTTTGAACCGCATATATGCCTTGGCTAGTAGATAGGATCAGAAGGCGTCACCAAATGTGGTTACAGGTATACTATCGATTTTCTCTCGAGATGTGTATGCATTGATAGACCCAGGCTTCACATTATCGTATATTTCTCCTTTTGTTGCTAGTAGAATTGGGATAAAACCTGAATCAATAGAACCATTTGAGGTAGCTACACCAGTAGGAAATTCTATTATAGCAAGGCAAGTATATAAAGATTGTTCGGTGATTATATATAGTCGTTGCACCAAGGCAGATCTGATAGAGCTAGATATGACTAAGTTAGATGTTATTATGGGTATGGATTGGTTAGCTTCTTGTTACGCTTACGTTGATTGTAGAGGCAAGATGGTCCAATTTCAGTTCCCAGGAGAGCCAATTATAGAGTGGAGGGGAAATACAGCATCGCCGAGGGGTAAGTTTATTTCATACCTAAAGGCTAAGAAGATGGTCAGAAAAGGTTATATTTATCATCTGGTTCGGGTGCATGACCTGAAGGCAGAGGCGCCGACTCTTCAGTCAGTGCCAATAGTTCGCGAGTTTCCAGATGTATTTCCAGATGAACTTCCAGGACTTTCTCCTGAGTGTGATATAGAGTTCACTATAGTCGTATTGCGAGACACTCAGCCCATATCTATCCCTCCTTACATAATGGCACCTACAAAACTGAAGGAATTGAAGGAGCAACTGAGAGATTTATTAGAAAAGGGCTTCATCAGGCCCAGTACATCACCTTGGGGAGCACCGGTATTATTTGTAAGAAAGAAAGATGGGTCGCTGCGGATGTGTATTGATTATAGGCAGCTGAATAAAGTAAAAATAAAGAACAGGTATCCCCTCCCCAGGATTGATGATTTATTTGACCAGTTGCAGGGCGATAAGTGTTTCTCGAAGATAGACTTGCGATCAGGTTATCACCAGGTGCGGGTAAATGAAGCAGATATTCCCAAAACTACGTTCAGGACTCGATACGGGCATTATGAGTTTAGAGTGATGTCCTTTGGGCTGACCAATACTCCAGCAGTGTTTATGGATCTAATGAACCGAGTGTTCAAGCCGTTCCTAGATATGTTCGTAATTGTATTTATTGATGATATTCTGGTCTATTCACGATCAGAAGAGGAGCACGCGGATCATCTGAGGACAGTACTTGGGGTGCTCCAGCACCAGAAATTATATGCTAAGTTCTCCAAATGTGAATTTTGGTTAACTGCAGTAGAATTCTTGGGGCATATTGTCGGAGCTGATGGCATTCGGGTAGACTCGCAGAAGATTGAGGCGATGAATACTTGGCCGAGACCTACGACGCCTACCGAGGTACGCAGTTTTCTGGGTCTGGCAGGGTATTACAGGAGATTTGTGGAGAAGTTTTCCTCAATTTCAGCGCCTTTAACAAGGCTAACATAGAAGGCAGCCAAGTTTCAGTGGACCGACGCTTGTGAGCGAAGCTTTCAATTGTTGAAGGAGAAGTTGACTACGGCTCCGGTTTTAACACTTCCTGAGGGGCCAGATGGCTATGTTATTTATTGTGATTCCTCGGCTGTTGGGTTAGGTTGTGTGTTGATGCAGCATGGCAGAGTTATAGCCTATGCCTCCCGACAACTCAGAAAGCACGAAAGAAATTATCCCACCCATGATCTGGAGTTAGCAGCGGTGATTCATGCCTTGAAGATATGGAGACATTATCTATACGGTGTGCATATTGATATTTATACAGATCATAAGAGTCTCCAATACATCTTCAAGCAGAAGGAGCTAAATTTGCGGCATAGGAGATGGCTAGAGTTGCTGAAAGACTATGATGTTGACATTTTATATCACCCAGGAAAGGCCAATGTTGTAGCAGATGCACTCAGCTGTAAATCTATGGGTAGTTTGGCAGATGTACAACCAGAGCAGAAGGAGATAGTCCGTGAGATTTGCCAGTTAGCTAATCTGGGAGTCCGTTTGGCTGATTCTGATAATGGCAGGGTTTCTGTTCGGGGAGTTGCTGAGTCCTCTATCATAGAAGAGATAAAGGGACACCAGTACGAGGACCCTATTCTTGTACATCATAGAGATGCAGCTCTTCAAAAGGAAGAGACCCCATTCGAGGTTGCACCCGACGGAGTGCTACGATACAAAGGTAGATTATGTGTACCTGAGGTTGCAGGGTTACGACAACAGGTGATGGGAGAGGCACACTATGCCCGTTATTCTGTTCATCCAGGGTCAACGAAGATGTATCATGACCTCAGATGCTTGTATTGGTGGGATAGCATGAAGAAGGATATAGCAGAGTTTGTTGCTCAGTGTCCGAATTGTCAACAGGTTAAGATCGAGCACCAGAAGCCTGGGGGATTATTACAGGAGATAGAGATTCCGACTTGGAAATGGGAGGTGATCAATATGGACTTCGTCACAGGTTTACCTCGCACTCCACGAAAATATGACTCTATTTGGGTCATCGTTGATAGGTTGACAAAATCAACCCATTTTATTCCAGTCAGGACTACATATTCAGCTGAGGACTATGCCAGGTTGTACCTCAAGGAGATAGTGAGACTTCACGGGGTTCCCACAACTATTATCTCTGATAGAGGATCCCAGTTTACAGCAAATTTCTGGAGATCCTTCTAGGAGGGATTGGGGACACAAGTGAGTCTCAGCACAGCATTTCTCCCTCAGACTGACGGACAGGCCGAGCGTACCATTCAGACACTACAAGATATGTTACGGGCCTGTGTTATTGATTTCAGGGGTAGCTGGGATGATCATTTGCCACTTATTGAGTTCGCCTATAATAACAGCTACCATTCGAGTATTCAGATGGCACCGTATGAGGCCTTGTATGGGAGGAAGTGTAGATCACCTATTGGTTGGTTTGATGTTGGTGAGACAAAGTTGATAGGCCCAGATATGGTTCAGTAGGCTATCGATAAAGTGAAGCTTATTCAGGAGAGATTACTGGCAGCCCAGAGTCGGCAGAAATCATATGCAGATAATTGACGTCGACACTTAGAATTTCAGGTCGGTAACTGGGTGTTCTTGAAGGTGTCACCCATGAAGGGTGTTATGAGATTCGGCAGGAAAGGGAAGCTAAGCCCGAGATACATTGGGCCTTATCAGGTTATCCGTACGGTAGGCCGAGTTGCCTACGAGTTAGACCTACCAACTGATTTGGAAGCAGTGCATCCAGTCTTCCACGTGTCAATGCCTCGCAAATGTATAGGCGATCCTTCCAGAGTATTTCCCGTATATGATATCCAGGTGACAGAAGATTTATCCTACGAGGAACAGCCTATAGCCATACTTGATCGGCAGATTAGGAGGTTGCGAACTAAGGACGTGGCTTCCGTCAAAGTGTTATGGCGAAACAACAACAGGGAAGAGATGACCTGGGAAACCGAGAAGGATATTAAGAACAAGTACCCTTACTTGTTCCCTATGCCTACAGGTAACTTAAACTCCTCACTTGATTATACTGATTGCCTGATAAAATTATATGTTATGACGATAAGGGAAACCTTTCCAAAAATTCTTATAGAACCTTACGGGACCAATTCAACATTCGAGGACGAATGTTCTAAAGGGGGGAAGAATTTTATACCCCGTATATTATGCGTCGAGTTATTCACAAAAGAATCGACGCGAGTTAAAGACGAAACCCTTTCCCGGACACGGAATAGGAACCCTTAATTTTTAATTTCTAAATTAGAATTAATTGTTTATAAATTTTATTTAGTATAAAAATATTATTATTGGAGATTAGAAATTAATTAATTTTGATTGGATTATTAAGTGGGAATTAGTAGCTAATTAAAATTTATTAAAATTAATAACAAAGTGGGCCCCACCCGTTTAAAAAAAAAAGAAAAAAAGGAAAAAAAAAAGAAAAAGAAAAACACATGCCACCTAAGGGGGGGCACGTGTAGGGCTTGGAAGAATCATATATATATTAACAATGAGTCATGAAATCATCATTTTTACAAAAATTGAATCAAGAACAAGAGAGAAAACTTGAAAAACAAAAAAAAAAGAAGCTCGGCCATGGAGCAATGTTAACCGAGAGGGAGATTGGAGAAAAGGGAAAATTTGAGGTGTGAAATTGTTGTAACATCCAAGTGATTATCAAGGTTAAGAAGCCAAGTTGATTAAGGTAATATTTGATCTCTTTTTATACACATTTTGGAGACAATTTAAACTTGTATAAATTGGTAGATATGTGATGAATATAAAAAGTTGTAGATGTTGGTGTTGAAATGTAAATTGAGTCGTGTAGGGGGCCGTTCTAATTAGGCGTGGTAAATTAATTTTAAGTTGTATTATAGTTGTTGTTGTTGTCATGGATTATATGATGAAGGAATGAAAAGAATTAGAAAGTTAAGGTTGAAGTTGTGTTGATATGAACATGTTGTTATTCTTGTTGAATTGAAAGAATTGAAGGTATGATTATGCGCATATGTTGTTGTTGGTATTTCTGTGTCAACAGGAGGGCAACTGGAAATTTGGGATAGGCGAACATATAGGGGAAGTGCTGGCCGATTTCGTTAAGTCTTTAGTTAATAGGAAACTCTAAACGAGAATATATAAGCTGAAATATAGGTTCTATAAGAAATGGGATATAGATTGTGAACTACAAAATATAGTACTAACGATAACGTTACTCTTATATAAATAGGCTAAAAGAGCGACGAGGCGAAAGGATTCACGAATAGTCGCTAACAGGTATGTAAAGCTGTCCCTTCTTTCTTTTGGCATGTCTTAGACTTAAGTGATGACTGATATGAACTTTGGGGTAATTCCATTCATAAGCTTTGAGTGATATTTATTATTCTTATTCGCTTCTTGATATTGCAATTCTCAAGTGATTGAGCCTTCCTCTTCAGTTTCTGTACGTTGGATAACTGTCGATACATAAGCTCCTATTCTCAGGAACTCTGTAATAACTAATGTCTAGACTTCTATAAAAAAATTTATATGATCTTGATACATGTTTATGACTTCTAAGTTTCTTGATATATTCTATAATGACATTCGAGGGATACTTGATAGGATTGTTGCTATTAACACTCAGGTGTTAATCCCTTCTTCTTATTCTGTTTGAGTCTCGATAATGATTTAAATTGCATATGGTTTCTCACTACTCTGCTCGTGCATGCCTCAATATATCTTTCACTGAGTCCCGGGCCGGGTATGTTATCGTGTACAGTTTCACTACATTGTTCACCGAGTCCCTCACTAGAGGGGCGGGTACGGTATATATACATATATGTGATGATATGATGATATGATGATATGACGATATGACGATATGACGATATGATGATATGATGACATGTTATGGCGGCCAGGAGGGCATATGATGACTTTATTCACCGAGTCTCTCACTAGAGGGCCGGGTACGGTATATATGTATATGATATATGATATTGACATACATGATTTATGTTTCAAAGGCAAGTGTTTTGGTATTCTGAACATTGTACTTGTTTCCTGTACTCTTTATTTCAGTTATGATCCTTTTACTGTATTTCATGCTTTACATGCTCAGTACATATTCCGTACTGACCCCCTTTCTTTGGGGGGCTGCGTTTCATGCCCGCAGGTGCAGATGCTCGCTTTGGTAATCTGCCAGCTTATGATTTCCTTTCTGCTGTCTTGGAGAGCTCTGTCGTTCCGGAGCCCAGATCTTGGTACAGACTTCCTAATATGTATATATGTATATGTTTTTGTCCAGGGGTACGATGGGGCCCTGTCCCGTCATATGTTACTGTTGATACTCTTAGAGGTCTGTAGACATGTATGTGGGTTGTGTTCAGATGTGGTCAGTTCTGCCTATATGGTCATTATAGATGTTCTAGCGCTGTAGCAGCCTTGCCGGCTTGCATATATTATCGTTTTGTTGTGGCAGCCTTGTCGGCTTGCGTAATATTCTAATATGTAGTGGTAGCCTTGTCGGCTTGCGTGGAATAAAAGTATATACAGTGGCAGCCTCGTCAGCTTGCGTATGTTATTACGTTGTGATTGATTGAGGACCTATAGTATCAGTCCGATTATGTTTGACAGGTACATACGGGGGTCCAGCTCGGGCACTAGTCATGGCCCACGGGGCTGGGTCGTGACATAGAATGAATGAGTGGAACTAACACTTGAAGGACAACAATTCTTTAGATATTGTTGAGTTTTGATTTGATGATTAACAGACATTATTATTATATCGAGTTGATTGGTTGGTTACTAGCTGAACGACCTAGTCCTACATGGGGTTCTTTTACTCCTGATAAATTATTCTAGTTAAATAGTAGCCACTTTCGCGTGTTATGATATTATTAGGTAATTTGAGATCTAAAAGTTTCCAAAATAAATAAGAATCTAGGAAAATATTGTTTCTTATAAGGGGTCCAATTGTGACAAGAAAGTTGAATTGTGCATTTGTGCTTAGAGCTTTAAGGTAAATTTATAAGTCACAAAACTTTAATTTGTCATACTTCTTTTGTTATCTAGGGTTACAATGTATGATTTGATTCATGTTCATTCCCTAACCCTAACTACTAACGTTAATTTATTTTTTAAATAAAGTCCACTAGGCTTTTTGGGCAAAGGGCTGGTTTTATTAAATTTCTAGAAAGCAAAAATACCCCAAAGGGAGAGTACAAGTAAGGGGGACTAGGCCTTACCTTACTAATCCTATGAGGCAAAGAACCTCTAAACTAACAGGAATGGAGAAAAAATGAACTCGAAATGATCAAATAAGTTATGATCACCATAGAGTTTATAACACACTCTATGATGATGTTACACATGATAATGCTAAAATAATGAGAAAATAATACAAGAATAAAGACAGATTCCTTAATCTCTGAACTTGTAAAATCCTCTATATTCATTGAATTTTCCACCTTGTCTTGTTCTTCATGCCTTTCCGAAAATTCCTGCAACTTTATCATTTCTTCTTGGATCTTGTGGATTTTGTTGAAGTGGCAGGAACTGCCACATTCTTTTTTGCTTGTCTCATTGGTATCTGCCTTGGGACAAATTCTTCATTCATTTTCCCATCCCAACTGCCCTTCCTTGCATGAGTTTTGTGTCTTTTTACACTTTCCACCTGTCTAGGAGACAAATCTCCATCCCTTGCAGTATTGTGGAAGTTTTGTGCAATCGACTCCTGATCCATGTCAATCCTAGGACCTTCACTAGATGGTATTGCCACTTGCAAATTACTATGAGGATTTGCAAGCATACCTTGTTGTGCTACTGCATATGCAGTACTTGTAACAGCTGCAGATGTACTACCTGCTGCTACTACTGTTTTGGTTGCTTGCAAGTTGGACCTTGAATCCTGCACATAATGAATACTTACAGTTTGTAATTGAATTGATTTCTGGCCATTTACTTTACTTGGTTGCTGCTTGTAGACACAACTACCATCAACTTGTTTTGCAGGTTCTGCAGCAGATATGTCAAATTCTGGACTGCCTGCATGTGTTTTGTCCTCAGCACCATCTCCTTTTACATTGTTTTGGTCATTGCCATAAAAGTCAGCACCATTAGATGGAGACACAAGGTTGTTCACTTCATTAACAAGCCCTGCAAGTCCCTGATTCTGCAAACTTCCTGATGAAGCCACATTGCCTTGTTTCTCAATATTATGACTTGTAGTTAACTCTATATTTCCATCAACTAACTGAGACTCATTTGGTATCCCCAAGTCAGCTGCAGTTTTATCAAACATAGCATGGATCTCTTGTGAAGATGTGTTAGACTCCTCAAAAATTTCCTTAGCAGATTCAGTACAACATGGAAATTCTTCCTCCTCACCATTTTCTTCTTCTTGATTACTCTATAGCTGCCTATCCCTATCAGTGTTAGTAGCATTTGAAGGAACTTCTAAGCAGGCTTGGTTCAAAGTAACAAGATTCTCCAGTACTTGGCCAGCCTGATCAACTACTTGAACTGAATCTGCAACCAGTTGTAAAGCAGTTGTACTTTTTGCAACCTCCACCAGCTTACCATCACTAACAACTGCAACAACCAACTGCTTCTCCAATCCATTTTTAGCAACATCATTCACTACTTGAACTGCAGGTGTAGTGACCTTCTGCACATTTGGACTTGGAAAAGAGGCTTCAACCCACTGCTTAGTGTTACCAGGTGAGTGTTTCTTCCTTCCAGGAGTAAAAACAGATGCCTTAGGATTCAAAGTAACCCCAGCACCATTAACCACTTCTTTTTGAATCCCAAGACCTGCCTCCACCACAGGATCACATGGCACAACTGTAGCATTATCTGCTGTATTATTTCCATTTATAGGTGTTGCTACTTGTAATGAAGAAACTGATGCTGCTACTAGTTCCTGCTGTAACTTACCACCAACTGCATTAACTGGCTGCACCCTATCTACCATCTTTGGTTCTGCAACAACCAGTTGTTTATTAACTTCTCCATTTACCACCTCAACTACATCATCATCTTTACCATTCCTTAGTGCTACAAATTTGTTATTTATTACAATCGCATTAGACTGCACTGAACCAGTAACACTTTTCCCATTTTCCACATTATTTCCACCAATACTTTTAACTTGTATTAATGCCAACTTTTCTTGATTGTTATCAGCAACTGAATTTCCTCCTGTTGCACTAACTTGGTTAATATTTTGTAACCTCCTTGGATCAACTGAAACTAGCTCCTTCCCAGTGTTCTTGTCATTTACTTTTCCTTGTTGTAAACACGACTGGTTCTGCCCATTATCATGCTTGTGGTTTTTCCTCTTTGGAGTATACCATTGATTTGCATTATGCCTTGGATTAACAAAAACAGATGACAAGACTAATTCTTGGTCAACATTAAGATTGGCAGCTGGTTCCAGCAGTGGTTCCTGCGCATATTTCTCTATATTTTCCACACCATTATTTGTTGTAAAATTTATATCGTGAGATTGCCCAGCCAACGTTCCTCCACCATCAGCTTCTTTATTCCTTTTTTCATTCAGAAACTGGCGTAAATCACCATCAAATTTGTCCACATGAGGCTGTTCCATAACCCCTGCAACATCCTTACCATCGTCATCATTATTTTGCTGCTGCGACACCCTCTTCTTCAATATCAACCTACAGTTGATTTCTTCATGCCCTTGATGATGACAAAATTTAAAATATGGAGGAAGATTGTCGTAAACAATCTACTGGAATTCCTCTACTATTTTCCCAGTAGCCTCGTCTAACAAATTCACCCGAACACGACTTGGTAATTTGTCAAGCAAATCTAGTTCGACTTTTACCCTTGCCGTACTTGGACGAGATCTTTCATTGGTCGCCTTATCAATTGCAATTGGTTTCCCAACTACCGATGCAATGGACAATAACGAAGCACGAGCAAACAGGTTTGGTGCCAAATTTGGTAGTGAAATCCACACAAAAGCCCTCGAAGTTTCTTCGTTTGGTTTGAAGTTCCTAGTCCAAGGGAAAATTCTATACATATAATCTTCACCCTTACTATGTAACGAGCTAATTAATCTTTAAACAGCCATTACATAGTCTTCATAAAGATCAAACCTTACGAGGATGTGCCTATACGTAAGCCACCCGATCACATAATTTCCATGTGCACCTAATTTCTTAGGAATAATATCACGTAGTGCATGAATATCGGGATGCCCGAATGAGAATTTCATGATTATAGCTTGATGCAATCCTTCCTCAATAATGAATTGCTCCACTTCCTTCAAAGTAAATTGAACCGTAGGTTCACCATGTATATATTCAACCGGTTTAAGCTTGGTTTTTGGTATGACTTGGACGTATTTTTTAGGATGTAGCTTGGCAGCGTACAATGGTTGAGGTGTAGGGTTAGTAGTCGTCTCTCCCACAGCCATGGGAGGCTGGGGAGAGGCCAAAGCAGCCATGTGAGGCTGGGGAGCGGCCAAAGCAGCCATGGCAGGCTAGGTCTCCATCGGCCAGAGAGAAGAGAGAGGAGGGAGCGTTTTTGGATTTTTTTTGGGTTAAGGGTTGGGGTTTAGGGTTTCTAACGTTAATTTATATATTATATCAGTTGTTTTTTTTTCTGTCTTTTTTTTTTTTTTTTTTTTTTTTTTGCAGATTACACCTAGATTGAGAGATTTGCTAGAGCTAAAGGCAATCTTGATTGTTGAGAGATCAAACTGAAAAATCAAGTCTAAGATTAAAGTGCTTTCATTCAACTCTATAGTTGGTCCTAGAATTAGTAGTAGGTGTTTTGAGTTATAACCTAATTTGCTTATTCAAGAAGCTTTTGTTAGGTAAAATGTACTCCTAGGATAGAGTTAGCTTGAAAGTGTTGCTATAGTCGAGTGATTGTAGGCATAGAAGTGAGTAGAATTAGTTACTTAGATTATAGAGTTGTAACCTGAAACTGCTCATTGCCTTAGTGACGTTTTTTATTAAATCCTACAAGAATGAATCATAGTTTTTACTCCCTTAAGCAATTAGTTTTTCTATATAAAAATCAATGTCTTATTTATCTTCTCATTTTGTTTATTAAAGAAGTTAGTTGAATCAGTACTAAGGACCAGTTCACACTTAGCTTAACAATTTCTTACTCAAACCTAAACAAATTTTTAAGAAGTGGAAAATTTGCCAAGACACTATTCACACACTCACTCTAGTGTCTAAGAGGTGTACTAAAATAATAGTTGATAACATAGAAATTTCTTCTAACACCTTGAGAAAGATCCAAAAATGACTACATTAATAGGAATTTGTGAGAGACAATCCATCACACGTCCTCCATTGTTAATGATCATTGCCATATTGTCGGTGAAAGATTTTCTGACAGCAGAAGACTACGAGTTGTAGGATATAGTTGATGAAGACCCATTAGTACCACCACGAAAAATAAACAAGAAGAAGAAGATGTTTATAAGGAAATAAATGATTTCACTACAACAGATTACAAAATATTGGAGAAGAACACCAAGTCAAAAAAAAATCATCATTTATAGAGTTGGTGCTAATGAATACAATAGGATATATACATGCTCCAGTGCCAAAAATATATCTAAGATGCTCTTTTAACAGCTTATGAGGGAAAGAATAAAGTGAAATCATTCAAGATTCTATCGCCTTATGAGAATCTATGGATTGTTTTCTACATAAGACGATGAACCAATCCAAGACATGCAAACAAGGCTCATCATTATTATTAATGAACTAAATTTTCTTGGAAAAATCTTTTCATCTAAGGATCTGGTGAAAAAACTACTAAGAATTCTACCACCTGTGTGGGAGAGCAAAATTAAAGCAATTTAGAAGGCTAACGAGTTCAATAAAGTTACTCTAGATGAGCCAATTAAAAATTTAATGAATTGAGCAAAATTTCTTATAGTAGTAGTGCATCCACCAAACTGTAAATAGAGAGACCTAGTTGTCTACCAGTTCTCTCGAAAAATGCAGTAGGTAAATAACACAAGATTTTACAGTGAAAAACTCTTTGCTCAAGGGATTAAAAACCACGACCTACCACGTAGGATTTCACTTTACTACACTGAGCAACTTTAGATTACAACCTCTTGCAATCTAGGAATTTAACTCCATAAATCCCTCACCCTTACAATAAACCTATTGTAAGCTACAACTCTTTACTACCCTTAGCCAACAACACAACCACGTTTGACTAACTCTAGCCAAACCAACTAATACACTTGACTAACTCTAGCCAAGGGTACCACTCAATAGATTGAATAGGTAAACTATCTAATAACTACTGAGAATTTAAGCTACCTAAAATAGCTTCTTCAAAGAAGAGTAGGTTTACAGTTTAAAGAATAAATGAACAAAGACTCACAACAACCAAAGAACATAGACATGATTTTGTGTCTGGATCAGGTTCTTCAATTTGTAAGTGGCTTTGTTCTTATGAGCACTTGAGAACTTGTGGTGGAAAGGATTTGCACAAGATTGTTTAGGTTTTCACGTGATGCATAATATGTTGGAACAAATTAGATATATATATTGGGGAACATGTGGGTGAGATTGAGACCACTCATCCCATGTTTGACTTAAAGCATAGGCTGCAGCACTGCTGTACAGTTGGCTGTGCAGCTTTACAGTTGTTGCTGTTGACTGTACGAAGTACAAAGAGAGCATATCGCCAACCAGATCTCTTTTTATTTCTCCAGCAGTTTGACAATCATAAAAAAGTAGATTGCATTTTGTCTTATCAATTTCTCCTTTTTTGATGATGACAAACTTTGAAACAATGTTCCCCTAAGAATCAAGTCCCACTTTTTCCCCTTGCAACATAGAAAAGTTTTAAGCATAATATCATCTTAGCAACAGGATTCAAGCACAGACTGGAGAACCAGATCACTCATCAGTGGTAGTGCACAAACCAACCCCCTTAATTTTTCAATCCTTCCCCCTTAATCACAGCTCCTTCCCTCTTTTGGCATCATCAAAAAGTAATTAAGGTACAACCAGTAAGAAGTTCAACTATATTAACTCGCAAAAACTGGGGAAACACATCATGAACAGAGCAGAGAAGAGTAGGCTAGCAATAAAGCACAAAGACAAAGAGATTGCCTAATAAAGATTAGCAAGAACACACAAATAGTAATCAATTTAGTGTAGAAATATGATAGTTTAAACTACAATTGTGTCACAAGTCAGGGAAGACCCCAAAAAGATTTATCAACAACAAGATTTAGGAGAGGGGATGACAGGTTTGGAAGGACAAGGACTAGGAAAGATCACTCAGTCAGTTTAGTGCTTGAAGGAGCTTGTCAATTCTCTCATAGTTAGCTCTTTGATCCTTCATTATCTGATCTTTGAGCGCATCTATTGTTTCCCTCAACTGATCCCTTTCAGTTAGCATATTTTTAATTTCATCTTGTGAATCAGAGTTCCTCATTTGTTCAATCAATTGAGCTTTCAGAAGGGTGTTTTCTGCCCTGAGCTGTTGGATTTCTGCATTTGCTGCTTCTTGGGCTTTAATTAAGATCTAGATAGTGGAAGGACTATCAATACCTACTCCTTTAGGCACAAACTCACAGTCTTCCAAGGTGGCCAGAGAGAACATGTGCTCCTTTGTCCCTATAGTGGATTTTCCTGCTCTCACCTTAAAGTGCGCAAGTACCTTAGATAGAAAGAACCCATAAGGAAGACCAGACTTGCCTTGCATTGTGCTCACCAGCTTGATCATCCGCTCAAACATGATGGCTGGCAAGTTGATTAGTTCAAATGTTGTCAGAGCTTACACAAGGACCAGGTCTGCCAGCGTCACAGTAGAGCATTCTTCAGTTCTTGGCAAGGGCACCGTGTTAACAAATTCAAAAACCAGTTGGTACTCAGGTTTGAGCTCTCTTTTGGAAAGACTTGCTTTGGTTGCAAACTTTACATCCTTAACTATCACATTCTTGAATCCGTTGGATCCCTTTCCTATTACAGCTCGTACCCTATCAGTTTTTACTCCCAAAATACTCGAAAGTGTTGACTCAGTCAATACAAACTCTTTTCCATTCACAGTTAAGGCCAGAGTACCATCATCAATCCTGTATAAGTTTTATATAGCTCAATTACCTCAGCCTCGTATACACTGGGTGCAGGTGGAGTAAAGAGATGCATCTAGTTTTGAAATTCCACCATTTTCTTCAGTTTTTCATTACTGGTTCCTCAAGGAGGTTAGTATCAAAAACCCTTCCAAACAGGACTCTTTCCTTTTTCAGACTTTCTTTCCTCCCCTTTGTATCAATGTCACTTCTTTGTCTCTTGAAGGGATCATGTGTCTCATTGGTAGTCATCTTCCTCTTTTATTGTGGAGGAAACGTTCCTCTCCTCTCATCTCTTCCCTGCTTTTATTTACAGATTTTTTACCTTGGTTGCTTTCAGTCATAGTGCTAAAATGACTTTCCCTTCCACTCTCTGTCATCTTTCTGGAGTAACTTCTCAGCAGTGGAGATTTCTCATTATCCTCAACTTCCTTATTACTCTGTCTGCCTGCAATGGATGAATTGCTTGCTTAATCAGATTCATTTGTTTCACTTGTTGATGACCCTGTTCTCACTTGTCTGGCTAGCATTTTCATTCTAGGAGGCTTCTAAACGATATGTTTTCTATCAGAGTACGTTCTTCTTTCTTTTCCCTTCAATTTCTTTTTCTCATTCACCTTTTGCTCCGAGCTCCTGGAGGACTGATTTCGCATAGAGAATAGTAGGATGTCTCCGCCAAAGTCAGTATTCAAGAATAACTTTTCTTTTGAAGTACCTGGAAAGTGGGATTTTGGGTTTGATGCATTTACGTTCCGATCAGAGGAGGTTAGGCATTTTGAGAATGATAACTTGGAATCTATTTGCTCTGGCTTGAAAGAGTTTTGGTGATACTTAGCAAAATCTTGACACGAAAAGCGAATATAAAGTGGTTTAGACAAACTTGTGTAAGAAGGAGATGTAAAGAGGAAGACTAACAGTCTGAACGTATGAGAGAATAGAGAGAGAAACAAGAAGGGTGTTATGAAGGCTGATATGGCAATTTAGATTGGTGCAGAAAAGAAGAAGAGCTGAGTCACAGAGACCAGGTCCCTGGATGGTGTTCTTGAAGCTATCGGGCAGTGACTCTGAAGTATACAGCGTTTCTTGTGCATGAGTTATCTTGGTCCTGTCATGCATGTATACCTTTCTTACTATCGTAGCCATTCTTGTCAGATGCCTTTCAAGGATTTCCATTCTTTAAGCTGATGCTTTAGCAATTGAATTCATCAGGCCCAGGTGCTACCATTTCCTCCCCTTCTGTATATTTGTCCCTCCAGTAATCTATATGAGCACATCATGCAAGGTCTAGGATTATCTCTTGAAAACAAACAAAAAAAAAACCAGGTGTGCAGTTTCCTTTGTGGATTCTTTGGGTACCACTAGAAGACAGCTTATTTAAAAAAAGAAAAAAAGAAAAAAAAAACTCCTATGAAGTCTTTTGAGAAGAGATTTCTTTAGCTAAGTTCGTGAATCTTGAAGCTATCACTGATCGTCAATTGCGTTGACTACTTTCTCTTTCTCTCTCCCAGCCTGTGAGTGACGTCACTGATTAGACTTAGGAACCCAAACCAGCTTGGGTCCCTTATGGTTATGGAAAGAATGGATCAAACTACTATTATCCCATATGGGCACCATAATTTTTTTCTTCTGAGGTTGTTTCTTTTCAGGACCCGCTCCCTCCATTCTCTTCTGAGGACCGATTCCTTTTAACCAACTCCCTGCTTGATGTAGTTCTCATTTCTGTGAAAAGCCTCACTTCTTGCCTTACAAGCCTCCTTGTAATAGCCTGCTTGTCCATAATGAGTGCATAACTAATTTTCTGTTGTGGAAACATATTTACCATGGGAGTTGTAGGGCATCTTCTCTTTCTCAAAACGAAGTCCTTCTCCACTGCCTCCCTTATTCTTGTACATGAAGGTGATTACGTCGGAGGACCAGGTCCATTTGAGAGCTTTTTCAAGATCGAACTCGACCCTTTTTAAATCTTCTTTAACTGCTCGTTTTACTCAATCTCAGTGGTGAGACACAATTTTACTTTTTTTTCAGCTCATTTGCAAGCTCCAAGTGAGACTCACTTGTTTCACCTTTTCCGTTTGAGAGAAACTCCACACTTTCTTTTACTTGACTCTCTAATATGATGTTTCATTGGTTTGTCTCATAAATTTGTTCCTTTATTTCTCTAATGGACACACACAATTCATCCTTTTCTTGCTTTATCTCATCGATCACATGATTCAACTTACTCTTTTCAGCAATTAGATCATGATAAGCATCAATCAGCATACTTGATAATAATATCAGTTTATTCTGAGAGTAAGTTCTTAAGTTTTTCTTAACCTCAAGAAAGTTTACCTTTTTGTCATCATCATCATTATTTGTATCTGATTCAGCCATGAGTGCAAAGACTGAATCATACTTTGTTGCTTTATCTTCAATAGTCATCATTGATGTGATCCCTTGGTTCTCCCCACCTTCTGATTCGCTAGGGGAATCTCCCTATGTGGCCAGTGCTTGCTTCACCATTTCATTAGCAACTTCTTTTCTTCTTAATTTTCTGTCGGGAACCTAGTTCCTCTGGCCAGTTCTGTCATAGTTTTCCTGCTTGTTTTAAAGACTATCTTTCATGAAATGACCATGTTTCCCATACGTGTGACAGCAGTAGTCGTTTCCTTTGAAGTTTCTGCTAAAGTTTACTATCTTGGGAATTCCCCCATTTTTCCTGATTATCTTATGAAATCTGTGCGTGAGATAGGCCATTTCAAATTCCTCATCGCTCGAATCTCCTCTTGCAGCTTTAAGAACCAAATCCTTTTCTTTCTTCACTTCATTCTTTTCCACTTTCTTCCGAGTCATCTTCATCTCATAGGTCTTGAGATTTCCAATGAGTTTATTAATTATCAGCTTGCTAAGATCTTTGGCTTCATAGATGGAATTTACCTCGCTGTCCTAAGAGCCTGGTAAAACGCCAAGTAACTTCCTCACCAATTTGGTAGTTGTGATGACTTCTCCTAAAGAGTTGAGCTCATTGATTATGTAGGTAAACCTGGTGTGCATATCATGAATAGATTCACCTTTTTTTTTTTATTTTGAACAGCTCATACTCTGTGGTGAGTATGTCGATTTTGGAGTTCTTCACCTGCGTTGTCCCTTCGTGGGCAGTTTGGAGAGCTTCCCAGATCTCCTTAGCAGTTGTGCATGATGAGATTTGATTGTACTCATATGCTTCTATACCAAAGACGAGAATCTTCTTTGCTTTATAGTTCTTCTCCACAGCCTTCCTGTCTGCCCCAGTGTATTCTTTCCTTGTTTTTGGAGTGGTTGCCAAGACAGCTTCATCTTTGTTTAAAGGGGCATGAAGACCATCACAAATGACGTCCCACAGCTCTAAGTCTTCAGCCATAATGAAGTCATGTATCCTAGCCTTCCATCACCCATAATATTTTCCGTTGAATCTGGATGGTCTAGTGGATGATTGACCTTCTTCCAAGTTTGGTGGGGCTGCCATTTCACAGATTCTTTCTAGGTGTTAACCTTTGAGAAAGCACCTGCTCTGATACCAATTGATAGTAGCAGTGCGTCCACCAAACAGTATATAGAGAGACCTGGTTGTCTACCAGTTCTCTCAGACAATGCAGTAGGTAAATAACACAAGATTTTATCGTATAAAACTCCTTACTCAAAGGATTAAAAATCACGACCTACCACGTAGGATTTCACTTCACTACACTGAGCAACTTCAGATTACAAACTCTTGCAATCTAGGAATTTAACTCATATAAATCCTTCACCCTTACAATACACCTATTGTAAGCTATAACTCTTTACTACACTTAGCCAAGCACACAATCATGTTTGACTAACTCTAGCCAAACCAACTAATACACTTGACTAACTTTAGCCAAGGGTACCATTCAATAGATTGAATAGGTAAACTATCTAATAACTACTTAGAATTTAAGCTACCTACAACAGCTTCTTGAAAGAAGAGTGCGTTTACAGTTTAAAGAACAAATGAACAAAGACTCACAATAACCTAAAGAACATAGACATAATCTGCTGTCTGGATCAGGTTCTTCAGCTTGTAAGTGTCTTGGTTCTTGAGAGCACTTGAGAACTTGTGGCGGCAAGGATTTGCACAAGATTGTTTAGGTTTTCAAGTGATGCGCAATATGTTGGAACAAGTTGTATATATATTGGGGAACATGTGGGTGAGATAGAGACCACTCATCCCATGTTTGACTTAAAGTATGGGCGGCAGCACTGCTATACAGTTGTGCAGTTGGCAGTGCAGCTTTACTGTTGTTGTTGCTGACTGTACGACGTACAGAGAGAGCAGGTTGCAAACCAGATCTATCTCTATTTCTCCAGCAGTTTGTCAATCATCAAAACATAGAAGGCATTTTGTCTTATCAATATCTTTAGCCAAAGAGGAATCAAAGAAGGGCAAAAACTTGGTCCTGAAGGCTACTAATAATGATGACTTAGATATTGATAATTATTACATGAATCTCTTGACTAGAAAGTTCAAGAGGATTTCTAAAAAAGGAAAAAAACCTTCCAAAGAAAGGCAACTTAAGCAAGGCTAAGGTGATTAACAAGTCTCAGTTTGATGAATATTTCTAATATGAAAAAATGGACATAATCAAAATACCGTCTAACGTAGAAAGCTGAATGGACAAAGCAAAGAGAAAATAAGAAGGAATAACACGGAGAATGAGTCTCAGAGCGTTCCAAGATCCAAAAACATCATATGATAAAGCCTTGATCTGGCAATGTTAATAGCCTAAGAAGACCGTTTCAGTGAAAAATTTGAAGATTAAATCAATGAAGAGGACGACAATTAGTAAACCAAAAGTTGAAGAAGAATCTACTGAGGTAAATATTACTCCATTAAATTTAAAAAATTATTTCACGCATTTTTACAGAACAAACTGATCATCTTGATGCTAATCTTGATTGATGAATTTCAAAGTTTAAATGCTCAAAAATAGAAAACGGTAATTGTTTTCGCAAGTTAGAAGTTTGGCTATAAGTATTATAATGAACAAGGTTGAACTTGAGAAAGCAAACAAAATCCGCAGAAATGAATTCTTGACTTGAAATCTGTTGAATTAACTCTACAATTGAAAATTTAAAAACAAAAGAAAGTTACATTCAGGGAAAAATGCATTGTTAGTGAGATTTAGATTACTCTTTAGGATGATCTAGAAAAGACAAAGGATGATCTATATAATCAATGTGAAAAGATCAAATGTCTTCAAGAGAATTTGAACAAAGAACTGGTTAGGTTTTATTTTCAATTGTTAGGTTCCAAATTGGATAGGAGGGATGTGGTGAATATAGAACTGGTTAGATAGGGAGATGTGGTGCAGGATGTGTAGAGAAATGAACTTGAAATGCCAGTTACTGCAGAGGTGATCAAACAAGCACTGTGGGTAATCCGTGGGACAAGGCACCTGGTCTTGATGGGTATAGTAGTCGATTTTGCTTGGATAGCTGGGAAGTGGTGGGTGCAGATGTGGCTGGTGCAGTGCAGGACTTCTTCAAGGCAGGGAGAATGTTAAAAACCTTGAAACACAACTCTTATTACAGTGATACCTAAGGGGAAACATACGATAGGGGTGGGAGACTATAGACCTATTGCTTGTTGCAATACAGTCTATAACGTTATTTCTAAGGTCCTGTGCAATAGGTTGAAGAGGGTGCTAGCATCTATCATATCTGACAATCAAAGTGCATTCATAGAAGGAAGGACCATAGTTCAAAACATTCTTATTTTCAGGACCTAGTGAGGTTATATAAGAGGAAGAACACTACTAAGAGCTGCCTACTTAAGATTGATCTTAAGAAGGCTTATGACTCCATAAAATAGGAGTTTTTTCAGGAAATGTTAGAAACCTTGAATTTCCCAACTAAATTTGTTAACTGGGTAATGCAATGTGTGAGTATTACTCACTATAGCATTGCAATGAATGGTGGAGTTGTAGGTTGTATTTAGGGCAAGAGAGGACTAAGACAAGGGGACCCCATTTCCCCCTTGCTCTTTGTTATTTGCATGGAGTATCTGTCTAGAATACTTAAGAGGGTGGGTGAGATGCCTAACTTTGGATATCACACCAAATGTAGGAGCATGAAGTTGAACCATATGTGTTTTGCAGATAGCATGTTACTATTTTGTAAAGGTGACTATCAATCTGTGATGCTACTGCTAAGGGTCTTAAGACATTTTCCAATGCTTCTAGGCTGCAAGCTAATGCTGACAAATCAAACATATTTAGTGCTAATATGGACCAAAGGGTGCTGGAGGACATATGCAATGTGACAGGGTATCAAAAAGGGAAGTTGCCATTTCGATACTTGGGTGTACCAATATCTGCTAACAAGATCAATACTATAGACTGTGAAGTGTTTATTGTTAAGATGGGGGCAAGAATCAGAACTTGGAGCTCTAGACATTTATCTTACATAGGCAGAGTTCAACTAATAAACTCTGTATTGCAGCAGTTACATGTATAATGGGCCTCTATATTCATTTTATCAAAAACAAAAGTCATGAAGAAACTGGTGGCAATGTGTAGAAATTTTCTTTGGGATGGCAAGAAAGTCAGTAATAAAGTTCCTCTAGTAGCATGAGATTTAGTATGTAGACCTAGAAGGATGGGAGGACTAGGGTACTGGATAGTATGGTATGGCATGAGGCTGCAATACCCAAATATGTATGGAATGTGGCACAAAAGGCAGATAACCTTTGGGTGAAGTGGATTGATCATGTGTACCTGAAGGGACAAAACTAGTGGGACTATAATCCTCCTAAGGATTGTTGTTGGTATTAGAGGAAGATATGCAGCATAAAGAGCAAATATCAATAGGGATACGTAGGAAATGATTGGTTAAAGCCTGGGGGGAAGTATTCCATTAAAAGTGGATATACTTGGAGAAAGGACAACATGACAGTGTGGCAAGGGAGCAGATGGGTTTGGAGTAGAGTCAATGTCCCTAAGCACTGTTTTATTAGTTGGTTAGTAGTACATGGTAGGCTACTAACAAGGGATAGATTGTGATAATAGGGGTTGATCAATGAGGACAAATGTGTGCTATGTGATAATGCAAGTGAGAACTTACAGCATCTCTACTTCGAATGTGTCTTCTCTAGACAGTGTGTAGACCAAATGATGGAGTGGCTTGGTTTAAGAATCACAAACTGGCCAGTGTAGGGGCTATGAAGAAGACTGAACAGAGCAAGGAAAGAGAGTAACAATAGGGAGCTCATCACTGCCACAATAGTGCGACTCATTTACAATATCTGGAGAGCAAGAAATGATGCTGTGCGGAATTGCAAGGTTCCTATACTATGAGTGCTTTGTGAAAGATTGAAGACTAGGTAGGCAATGGATATATAGTTTGTTTGGTATTTCATAGTGTTAGGTAAATAGCTTTAGTATACTGAGAAGGAGGGATGCCTCTGTTCTCTTAATTTTTGCATAGATGGAAGTATACTGCATTGTAAATGTTGTTCTGGTGATTAATAATACTCTTTTCTTTCACCAAAAAAAAAAGATGTGAACAAAGCTAATTTTGGACTTTCTAGAATGTTCAAATGAAATAGGTCCTATGAGGCACTAAACTTGTGGTATGAACATCATAATAGAAATAAAAATAGATTTGGATATGCGAACCCATGTCTAAATGAGATTTCAAGAGTAAAGATGTAGATATGGTTAAGAATAAGTGTGCGCACGTTGTGGTAACACTAGAAACTATAAAATGAATGCATAGACATAGCTAAGACATTTGAGAAAATAGGAAGTATGTGATGCTAGCTATACTAAACGACATATATTTTATCTTTTTACTCAATGAAAGGGATCAAATCTGGTATGAATTTCTAAGTCTAACCTCTAATTTTTTTGCAGGCTAAAGTGAGAGAAAGCAACCAACTCCGGTATCTAAATAGTGGTTACTCAAGATATATGACTGGAAACAAGAAATGTTTTCTCTCATTGACAGCTTTCTAGGGAGGGAGCGTGACTTTCGGTAGTAACATAAAAGGTGAAATTATTGGCATAGGCAAGATCAGTAACTCTCTTTCTCGTGTTATATATAATGTTTATTTGATGATGGTCTTAAACACAATTTGTCGAGTGATAAGTTGGTAAATTACCGACTTATTCATACCTTTTTTTTTTATTCACACTTTCTTAAGGGTGATTTAATATCCTAAACAAACTTATTTTGTTCGAGTTCAGGTAAAACAAAGTGAAGACCTGATTATATGATAAAAAGGAGAAAATTGAGGTAGATCGGAGTTGATATTGAAGATTGAAATTTGAATGAAGACAAGAGAAGAAACCGTAAGAGTTAGTGGACGCGAACTGTGTTTGTGGCCGCAAACGGCGCAAACTTGAAAAGAAAATTGTTGAGAGTTCATGGCCACAAACTTGAATAAGACAAAATGGCTGAGATGAGTTGCTGCCTCACTCCATGGTTTTTTTAGTGGGCACAAATTGCTTCACGATCACAATAATCGAACCATACATTCGTGGACATGAACTATGTTCGTCGACACGAAATACCAAGGCGAGACATTTTTATTCGAAATTATGACGGAATATATATTGAAGTTTAGGTTTTTTTTCTCATTCTTTCGGCGTTTGTCCAAGTGTAGAAGGCTCTGTTTTAATATTTTGGAAAGAAACAAGTGGAAGATAGTAAGAGTTTGCAAATTTTTTTATTTAATATAATTATATTTATTCCCTTTTTAATTTCTCGTTCTTTTTCTATTATTATGAGTAGCTAAACTTAGATTCTAGGGTTTCAAACTAACCCTAGTGTGTGATTCCTGGGTAACTAATTAAATGCTTGATTATGATTGAAATAATAGGTATTTAGCTAATTACATGCTTAATCTATGAGTCAGTGGTTACAATTATAGATCATGCCCTAATTGCCTAAGTTTCTTGCTTGAGAAAGAAGAACTAAGGATCAAGAGATTGATGTTTCTTAATTAATGGTTTGGGCTAGAGATAGCAATTACCCAACTTTGGTCACCAATCAGTTGGCCTAATTTCGATCTCAACTTGAGATCGAAATATTGAGCGAAATAGAGTTAGATCACACGGTATTTAGAAATAGAGTTAGATCACACAGTATTTAGAAATATTGAGTGGGTGTTTATGATATTCATGACCATATTTATACCAATTCCATATATCAAGCCTAATTTAGGTTATCCAGTTGAAATTACACCTAGGTAAGTGAATTAATCCTAGCACTTAATTCATATCCTTCAGCTAATCACCCTGTTTTCTACTTGCTTAGTTAATTGTTGCTTTCAATTCTTAGTTTAAATATACAAAACAACTTTCAATTCGAGTAATAGTTAAGTTAGTCGATTAATCAGTACACGATTACATCTTTCTTACGACTTCCAAAATTTTCTACATGATTTGACCCTTACCTCGTTACGTTCTATATTTGACCACGATCATGTGAACCATTATTAAGGTGTAGTTTGAGGGTTATCATTGAGTACCGGTGGAGTTTATGGATGAGAGTTTGTTGTAGTGTTGACTTTCGAGAGGTGAGCTACCAACCTTGTTCACAGTAATTAGGATATTTAGGAACCGTTTGGACATGATTTCATCTCATGAGATAAAATCATGTTTGGACATACAATTTGGATTTCTTAAGTTGCAGTTTTTTTTATAAACATAAAAATCCCACAAGTTATAAAAATCATAAAAAAAAATCCAATTCTTATACAATCATACCAAATGAGTAAATCATAGTTCATAATAAAATTAATACACTGCTAGAAAGCCTTTCTAAAAAATACAACATCAATTGATCAAATTTTAGTTCAATAAAAAGGAAAATTTAATATGAATAGTAATGTAACTACTCTTTACTATAATCCTCCCACATGGTACGAACAATATATCTACCAACTTATGGTTGGTAAACATGATTGATAAATATATCTACCAACTTATGAGTCTTTTTTTACAAAATATAAATATATGGGTCAAATTTTATATTTATATTTTTTGAAATCATGATTTCAAATCCCAAATCATGCCTTTTTGAATGATTTGAGATTTTATGAGATGAAATCAGAGATGAAATCGCATGTCCAAACACCAACTTACTTTTGTTACTTTTTATTTTCAAACAGACGTTGTACAACGTTTGATACAATTGTACTTATTTTCATTCTTAATTGTTCATCACTAGTATCACCTGGAGGAGTTATTCGATATGTTTCCATACTACACTATTTTTGAAAAAGGAAAAAACCTTTCTGTAAAACTTTTTCTTTAACTTCTCACTACATGCTTTCAATAGATTTATTTTGGACTACCAGAGGTCCTACAATCTCCATCTCCAGACCCACCAAATTCACAGCACAGTTAGTCAATGAGCAACCGACAACTAACCTACCAAATATAACGAGTACCATCTCCCCCACTATCCTCTGCCGATAAACTCTCATACTTAGGCCATATCAAAGCAACACTCCACTCCCCTTCATCAAAACTCGTTTGTCCTCGTCATGCAACTGGAAATGTGAACTATCATGGGGAGGTTCACACCTATAGCTAAGTTAATAACCTAAAAGGATTGGTCTTTAAAAAAAAAAAAAAATGATCATCTTCAAGCTCAGAAATACCAATCGTTAGCCCCATCAAAGAAAAATCTTTCCTTACCATCTCCATTTAAAAACTCATCTAATTTTGACCCTCCTTCACGCATTAACAGAGTTTCTAATGGCATGCAAAGCTCTCAGCCTATGTGTCATGCCTCAAATTTACATAACTGGCCTCCAAAGCTCTATGTCGTCTGAGAGAATCAGTTCATACAAGAAATTTCATCTATATGCTTAATGAATACACGCAGAAGTCTTTTCAAAATAAAATGTCATCGTTTGAATAATTTTAAACCAAAGTATGAATACAATTTTTAAATCAACCACTTTATTTTTCAAAAAAGCACAAGGTAAAGAGTTTCATTCATGCATGTCATATGTCTAGTCATAGAAATACAATCCAAAAATAATAACTACTTACTATGTCTATGAAATCTCTATGACAGAATAAAATAATCAACCGAGACATGTCCCGATGACTCAAAAGAATAGCAATAATAGTACTGCACGAATCCAAAGCCTCACCAAAAGTATCAAAAGTAGACGTGGAGCATTTATATCAATTAACAAGTTAGACGGTGAAATAGTACAGTGATGTAAAACATATTTCAAAGTTTTTCCATGGTCTGAAGACGAGTTCTTGAATTATTTTTTGTTAACTAATTAATTTTTTTTATATACACTTCCACTAGAAAGAAGACATTACAATATTGAGGGATGACTGACTTGGCAGTGAATACGTAACTTTAATATTTATCAATGTAAAGTCTAAATCAGTTTGCGCACACCTCAATCTATTTTACGAGATACTTGCTATTTCCATTAGTGCAAACACCGAATAATTATACAAATTTAATTTAATTTATACAGTTGAAGCTTGTTTATATGAGGTTAATCTTAATCCAGTATATATATTTGTATTTGAGCATCATGCTCCTAATTGTATAATAAGTTTCTCTTAGAAAATACGATACATAACTATAAAATAAGAAACATAATTATATTTAGAACTGTATTAATCGACATAGGTTTCAAGAAAACCCTTAAACCCCCGATCATTTTATGTGTGCTTTTGAAGCGTATATGATTAGGCCGCAGACAAAAAATGAAATTAAAGCATTTTCTTAAACTCAATCATATGGTCTGCCCCTGAATCCCCACATAACTTTAATCTTAATGCAATTCCAATGACGACATGATTTATTATTTGGATAAAATATGCACATAATGAGTGTTAGTTTAATGTCCCTATACTCCCAATACTTTTAGATTTCACTTATGGGGACTATGACTGGTCCTCATCAGGCTGTGATGGGATGGGATCGTTGATTTGTCACTCTCAAATTGAGTTAGACATTAAAGGGCCAAAAGCCTAGTGGCCAATTCCAATTAATACAATTCTATCTAAACTATTTAGTATGATGTGAGAATATAGTACAAGTTGCCGCTAGTGTATTTCAACATCTCACACCCACCCACTCCCTACTAAAGAGGACTGAGGGTATCAAAATCAGATATTAAGTTACGTTTGTAAAGATCCAACAAATTCTTCTACGGACATACAATTTGATAGACGTTCTCGCGAAGAGAATAAGAAGCTAGCTGTTCATTCTTTCTCTTTCATTTCTCCGCTTTGTTAGTCTTTACCAGTGTTTTAAAAGGCGTTTTCGGGGCGAACCCCGGGGCGGGGCGTACCAAAAATGCCCCGGGGCAATGGGTCCAGGCGAAAGTCTCCAAAGGCGTACGCCCGGGCGTTTGGGGCGAGTTTTTTTTGTTGGGGCGTGTTGGGGCGTAAGCCCAGAAAACTTTTTCAAACTAAAACGAAATTTGTTAAATAAGTCCTTAATATAATGGCCAAATTCTCAAAAGTCAACATGTAATTACTCAAATGTTTTAAAAAGGAACTGAAATATTAAATTTAAAAGTCAAGACCTTTTTTTATTGCTAGAATGCCTAATATATATTCTTTTCCAATTATTTATCTTGTCTTCTACTATCTCAAAAAATTAACGAGCAGTCACTTGAACTTGTAAGTAGCGTATAATAGATTGTTCTAATTAGTTTTTTTGTGGAGGTGGAGCATATATATATATATATATATATATATATCACTTATTTATAGTTTTCTTCAATTTTTTACGCTATTTCACCTATTTAAAAATATTTATTATAATTATATTATTTTATAAAATACTGAAAATTAAAACCCCATGGGGCTTATGCCCCATGCCTCGGGGCTTACGCCTCACTGAGACAGACATAAAACGCTCCGCCTTACGCCCTCGCCTTTTAAAACACTGGTCTTTACCCCTAATGCTGGTCAGACGACGACGGGCACCTTCTCGTTGGATGACTAAAGAAAAAATGAGAATCAAAAGAGAAGGAGAAAACAAAAAGAAGAAATTCAAGTTTGACATGTATCTTGTGAGTAGGGGTGGGCATAAATACCGAAAATCGAAAAATTGAACCGAATGAATTCGGTTTTTCGGTTTTCGGTGTTTCGGTTAGGTTCCGATTTTTTTAAATAGCAAATTCGGTGTTCGGTTTTGGATTTTCGGTTCTTCGATTTAACCGAAGTTTCTTTTTTTTTTTTGAAAATTTACTACATGAATACAATTTTTTTTTTTGGGAAAAAACATAAGTAGACAATAATATTATAATATTTACATACTCTTAGCAACTAAATGTTATTAAACACTACATGGCAGGTTAAGTGTTTTATAGTAAATCAAATTGCTATATATAAGGAAACCCTTCAGACGTGAATAACTCCAATACCTATTTGTTGTTCATAGTATAACTGCTTTTATACAATTTCATACTTCCTCCTTATTCTGCAAGATTTTTTTCCAGCGTTTTTTCTTACTTTTCTACTTCCTCCATATTCTCAACTTCTTTCGTTGTTCCATAAAAAATAAAATCTCAGTTTTCATTTAACACTACAGGATATTGAACACAAGTATAATAATAATTTGAGTGTTGATTTTTATTATATATAGTATAATAAAAATGTTATACATAGAATAATATTCATATAATTTATTTTACCTATTATAATAAATTAGATATAACTCACATAATTTGATTATACACTATATAAAATTTTATATACCTCGTATGATTTTATTATACGTTGTATAATACATTATATTTTGTATATAGAAGATATTATCTTGTATGTGTGGATGATCACTATTGTTGGATTCTAAACTCATCAAACCATCAAACATTGAATGTAGCGTAAACCTCTATAACTCGAAGCAATCAAGAAGGAAAAATGGAAATAAATGGAGAGAAGTGTAATTGCTAAAAAAAACCGAATTAGAAAAATCGAAACCGAACTAATTCGGTGCGGTGTTCGGTGTCCACTTTTAAAAAATTGAAACCGAAAAATCGAACCAAACTTTGAAAAAACCGAACCGAAAAATTGAACGCCCACCCCTACTTGTGAGGTTACTTCCCTTTCCAGAACTGCTTTTTGTATGGTATAAAGCAAAGTCCAAAGTACATAAAAGCCATACATCCAAAATTTGTGCCCATTAAGAGTTGGCCCGCTCCAGCCTCCAATAATTTCACAACATAGTACATCGTCCACACACGGAGAAAATTAAATACTTAAAAAATATCTACACATTCCTTCAGTTATAAATTTGTTTTTATTTTTTATTATTTTTATATGAGATCTTTATTTTTATACATAAAAAATCTGAAAATAACATATAATTTTTTTTTATAAAATCGTTTTCTTCTGTTCAAATTAAAGGTCCAATTAATCCATTTTCATGAATGGAGAACCAGTTGACATTTACGTGAGGTACCCCAAGTGGCTCCACTCCAAATGCTTTGACCTTTAGTAGGCCAAAAGTAATGGCATGCCTAGAGCTTGTAAGAAATAAATTCTTTTTGCTTGCATTTTAATTGTTATTTGCATATCCAATATGTATGACACTCCTTTTTATTTTCGTTATACAACGTAACTTTCACTAGTTTTTAAGAATTCTAAATATTTACTAACTTTAAGTTTTGATACATATTTTCTGTTTATTCTGATCTTTCAGCTATAAGTACGTAGTATCTTTCCTTAACTACTTATGCAATATACACATTAAAGTTATGTCATAAATTAAGTTTGTGACTAATGAGGCGGTGTCACATGAAATGGACAAAAATCACTCTCCTAACCTCTTTCCCTACCCCAACACACCTCCTCGGCCACCTTATTTATTTGAAGGCAGAGGTAATTTGATATTGTTAATTAATTGAAGCGTTTCATAATTTAAACAGAAGTAAGGAAAAGTCAGATATGTGAATTTGTCCTTACCTGAAAACTTAAGGAAGAAAAGTAATTCACTTTATTAGAGCTCTTATCCTTTAAAAACCCATGTACTAAAGAGCAACACTTGGAGTGATCCTGAGGAATAAGATTGACATGATATTGATAGCTCTGCTCTGATTGTTAATAAAACAAAAATATTCGTCTCACTAAGAAACTGAAAACTTTTGATAGGGAAAGAGCCTTTTCCCAACTTAGTGAACCTAGCTAATTACTCGAAGCGAATTTAAGTTAATCGGGCCGGTAAATTGGCATGCTAAATTGAGTTCTTATTAGTATTATTGTTATTACTCTTCTATTATCTCATTCTTCGATTCTATCATTTTATGTTGTTTTCTTTGCTTTGGTTATCTTATTATTTGTGGTTGTTACTGTTTTCTTCTCCATTATTCTCAGCATGGCTTTTTTATTTTCATACTTGATTTGTCTATGTTTTTTCTGAGTCGAGGGTCTATCGATAACAACCTCTCTGTCGTCACAAGGTAGCGGTTAGGTTGTGTATACATCACCCTTCCCATACCGCATTTTTAGAATTAAAATGGGTATGTTGTTGGGCCGACAAATTTAGGATGGTGAATGAAAAAAAGGAAAAAGAAAGGAGATCAAGAATTTATTAATAGCAAGGTATCAAGAAGAGACTTTAGGTTGGTCCAAGGGTATGGGTATATATATAGCTCCATAAGCTTTAGGGTAATGTCATAATCACCTTTAAGAGAGAGGACATATACCCTATCCTTTGATTGCTGGCATAATTTCCCTTTGAGTCTAGTGGACTACATTGGCCAATCATATTCATAAATAGAATAAAGCACCAATACTCAGTTGAAAGCAACTAATAATAATAAGAGAATTGTACCAGCACTCCCCATCAAATAATTACACACACTGCATAAGTATTTGGATTAGCTTGTTAGAGTCTTTCTTTTTGTTTTCTGGTGCCGTTAGACCAATCTATAGATAACTCAGTGGATTCCATTCCAATGAAAATACGGATCTTTTTTGCCCTTTTTATCTTCTTTGCTGACAGCTGAAAATACTTGCCCAAACATTACTCAGTTTGTTTTCCACATTTGACACGCCGTAGCCTAAAAACAAAAACATTATTCTTTGTTCTTTTTAACACAACTGGCCAGGTAACAACCGAGGTAGTGTAACTTTTGACTGAAGTAAGTCATTATTTAAACCAGTTTATCAAAATAATATGTTTTTTAAATTTATAAAATTAGAATAAATGTATTTCGCAGTAACGTATTATACATTATTTTATTTAAAATAACTAACGGTAAAAAAAATTAGTAGTTGACGGTGTTAAAGGATAATACGTACTTGTGAGTAATGTTTTACCCTTAATACATAACTGAGAGTAACGAAGACAACTTTTGTACGAAATATGACAATGATTGATTATAAAGTTGTAACCAGAGTTACGACTTCATGCTAAAACGTAATTAACAGTAACGTTTCTACAGTGATCCCGTGAGCTGAGTTTAATATTTTGGTTTCAGAAGAATGAGATAGATCACTTTCATCCATTAAACTTATGACAGTGCGGGCTAAAAGTTATAAAAAAGATAAATACGTAATATTTCATTTTATCTGTATTAATTTAATTAGATACGAATTTTTTTTAAAAAAAAAACTTGTAAATTTTGTGGTTTTAATAAATATATTATAATATTTCTTACATAACTTTAAACCTGCTATGTTATATGTCGGAATAAAAAAATAGTTTTAAATATAAAAACGAATTTTAAAAGCGATTTTTTAATAAAATACGTAAATTGAATTGGAGTGAATCTCTTAAGACCAATTTTATAATGTTCCTAAGTACATATTAGATTTGTTTCATTGCTTATACATGACATATCAATTGTCATCATTATTTTAAAGTGAATTACAATTCAACGATAAAATATGCATTGCTAATGTACATGTTTTCTGTGACGCATATAAGTGAGATATCACACTTACAAAACCAATAAAGATTGTTATGCAAAACTTGAGTTTTTTTGTCTACATCTATAATCGATTGGATAAATATTATATTCTTAAATATCTATAGTTAAGAATAAATTAATAGTAAATTTTTTCTCAAATGTATAAACTTTCCAAATAAAGGAACACTCTCGAACACCACATACATAATATGTTCTAAACATAGGCGAAGCCATGATTTAAAATTTAAGCATTATGAACTCATCATCAAATGCACAGCTCGTTTTACTAATTAGTTTGCAAGTAAAATCGTTATAATAAAAGTGATGTATCTGATTCTTTCGAAACCAACTGATTAAACCCGCTCACTAGATAACTGTAGAAACGTTACTATCAGTTACATCTTAGCCTGAAGTCGTAACTCTGGGTTTCGACTTTAAAATCAATCAATGTCAGATTTGCTACAAAATTTGTTCGTGCCTGAATTCTTAGAGTCGTTACTCTCAGTTACGTATTAAGGATAAAACGTTACTCACAAGTACGTATTATCCTTTATTACCGTCAAGTACTAAATTTTTTTTGCCCGTTACATTTTTTGAATAAAATTATGCCTAATACGTTACTGCGGAATACGCTTATTCTAGTTCTATAATTTTTTTTTAAAAATGTATTATTTTGATAAATTCATTTAAATAAGGGAAAATACATTAAAACCCCCCCCCCCCCCCAACGTATAGCCGAATTAATTATGACGCACCCAACCTTTGCGGGCGACCTATTACCCCCCCAGTCTTAATTTTTCAGTATTTTAGTAGCATTTTTGGCTGACGTGGCAAAAAAAAAATTGAATCCCAGTTGCACACTCTCCGCTACGTCACCGCCACGTCACCGCCACGTCACTGCCACTTTTTTTTTCATTTAATAATTCAAATTAAAATAACATTAATAATTAAAATAACACATTAATAATTAATAAATTAACACATTAATAATTAAATTAACACATTAACAATTAAAATAACACATTAATAATTAAATTAACACATTAATAATATCTCACCCACCCCCACCCCCACCCCCACCCCCACCCCCACGTCACCGCCAAGTCTCCGCCCGTTGCTGCTGCTGGCGGCGGTGGCGGTGCGGCGGCGGTGACGGTGGAAGCGGCGGCGGCGGTGACGGCGGAGGCAGCGGTGGTTGAGGAGAAAGAAGAAGAAAGAGAGGAAGGGTGGGGGTGGGTGAGATATTTTAATATAAATAAATTTTTAAAGATTAATTTTTATTAAAATATCACATTTGGTTCATTTTCACTCGCCAGTTTTTTTTTTTTGCCACGTCAGCCGAAAATGCTACTAAAATACTGAAAAATTAAGATTGGGGGTAATGGGTCGCCCGCAAAGGTTGAGTGCGTCATAATTAATCCGGCTATACGTTGGGAGAGTTTTAATGTATTTTCCCTTTAAATAATAGATTACTTCGGTCAAAAATTCTAATATTTGTATACTTATATTATATAGTCAAACCAAGTTTTATTGAATTGCATGCATAGTTTATTTTCACTGTTGTTGCGACATTTTGTATTACCTCATACATTTTGCTGCCTAAACTAGTTAAATATCATTGATAATTAATTGCAACTTCTGACAATTACTTTTTTCTATCTATCTGTCTATATATATATATATATATATATATATATATATATATATATATATTTCTACTATTTAGAAGAGTGAGTTTTAATCACTCTTCGTCGTCCGTCGTGGCCCCTCCCCATAAATAAAAAATTTTAGGCCCCCCCTCATAAATAAAAAAAAAAAATTCCCCCCCCCCCCCCCCCAATATTAAACAGGCCAACAAAAATAAAAATAAAAATTTGGGCCCCCCCATAAAAAGTGGAACCATCACATCCAAACTCACGGGAAAAGAAAGTAGACCCCATATTAACAAAATCAAGCAATATTAAAAAAAAAGTGAATCCCTTATTAAAAAAATAAACAATGTTAAAAAAAATTGTGGGCCTCATATTAAACACCATGCGTATCCGTAGCAAACACTAATATAATAAAGTTTTAAATACGGAGCACAAACTACAATGTTATATTAATCGTGTTTTGAACATAGAATCCCATATTGACAAAATCAAGCAATATATATAAAAAAAAAAAAAAGTTAATCTCATATTAAAAAAATAAACAATGTCAAAAAAAAAAGTTCATACTTTGTATTCTTAGCAAACACTAATATAATAAAGTTTTAGATCCGAGCACAAACTACAGTGTTATATCAATCGTGTTTTGAACATATATATATATATATATATATATATATATATATATATGCATAAAAATAGTGCAAACTAATAATGTTCAAAAGGGTTGCGCCCCATACTAAACAACACCAAGCAATATAAAAAATAAAAAAAAAATATATAAAGCATGGGTTTAGACCCATGCTTCATCGTCTGTTGTCCCTTAAAAAAAAAAAAGGGTGGGCCCCATACTAAATAACACCGAGCAATGAAAAAAAAAAAAAGTGGAACTCACCACATCCAAACTCATGGGAAAAAAAAAGTGGACCCCAAATTAATAGAATCAAGCAATATTAAAAAAAAAAAAAAAAGGTGAATCCAATAAAAAAAAAAAAACTATATGAAGCATGGGTTTAGACCCATGCTTCATCGTCCGTTGTGCCTTAAACAAAAGGGTGAGTCCCATACTAAATAACATCGAGCAATAAAAAAAAGGAGGAAAAAAAAGTGGAACTCACCACGTCCAAACTCACGGGGAAAAAAAAGTGGACCCTATATTAATAGAATCAAGCAATATTAAAAATAAAAGTGAATCCCATATTAATAAAACAAACAATGTTAAAAAACAAATGCTTAGAAAATCAAACAATTAAATCAATAATGATGGACTCATTGCCACATGTTTATCAACCCATTAGTGAGAGCAAATGAAATTATTGTACAGCAATATACTTAAAATACTTATATATTAAAATAAGATAGAATTTAATTATTTTTTCATTTTTTCCTTACTCTAATAAATGTGAAAAGAGATTAATGTCATAAAAGAAAAAATAATATTAAATGGAGATCAAATAATTAATGAGCTAAATTAGCGAAATTATAATTCTAATTGACGTTTCCTTAAAAATCATGTAAAAAATAACATGACAAGTAAAATGAGTTAAACAAAAAATATTTACTAAAAATTAAAAAATAGAAGTTCTTCATGGCCCCATATTAAACACCAACCAGTATTAAAAAAAAAAAAAAAAAAAAAAAAAAAAAAAAGTGGAACCCACCACATTCAAACTCTTCGGAAAAAAATGTGGGCCCCATATATATTAAACAACAACTAATATTAAAAAAAAAAATGAATCACATATTAAAATAACAAACATTGTTAAAAAAAAGTGCTTAGAAAATCAAACAATTAAATCAATAATGATGGATTCATTGCCACATGCGTATCAACCCATTAGTGGGAGCACATGAAATTATTGTACAGCAACATACTTAAGATACTTATATATTAAAATAAGATAGAATTTAATTACTTTTTTATTTTTTCCTTACTCTAATAAATGTGAAAAGAGATTAATGTCATAGAAGAAAAAATAATATTAAATAGAGATCAAATAATTAATAAGGTAAATTAGTGAAATTATAATTCTAATTGACGTTTCCTTAAAAAACATGTAAAAAACAACATGACAAGTAAAATGAGTTAAACAAAAAATATTTACTAAAAATTAAAAAATAGAAGTTCTTAATTTAAATAGAAAATCAAATTTATATTTCGTTGCATTTTAAACATATAAAATTAATATAATAATTTGAATTAGAATTATCCAAATCAAATTTTGATAAAAAAAATTATATGTATTACTTTACTATTACTACTATATAGAAGAGCCAGTTTATAGAGGCAACATCGTCGTCCGTGTTCGATCCTATTTTTTTATTTAAGAGTAAAAAAAATCCTTTGTGGTCCCACCCACTTTTTTATTTAAGGCAAAAAAAATGACGTTTTATATTTTATATTACCAACTCTTCTAAAAAGTAGATAGAAATACTTTATTATATTTATTATGTTTACTAAAATAAATATACTTAAAATATATATATTTAAAAAATAACATACAATTTAATTACTTTTTTATTTTTATTCTTACTCTAATAAATGTGAAAAGAGATTAATATCAAATGAAGATCAAATAATGAATAAGATAAATTAGTCAAATTATAATTCTAATTCGCGTTTCCTTAAAAAACCATGCAAAAGACAACATGACAAGTAAAATGAGTTAAACCGAGAATATTTACCAAAAATTATAAAATAGCATTTCTTCGTTTAAATAGAAAATTAATTTCTACTTTGTTTCGTTTCAAACATGTAAAATTAATTTAATAATTTGAATTATAATTATCCAAATCAAAATTTGATAAAAAATAATAAGTATTTTACACTTTTAAATTGATCGAATTAAAATTGAAAGTATCAACTGATGCTTAAATATTGTTATTATTTTATCTCAAAGAGAAGAAAATAGTTTTCTTTTAAACAAATCTTCTCTTTTAAAAAGTATTAATAAATTTTCGTTGCAAACACGAATAAAATAAAGTTTTAGATACGGAGCACAAACTACAATGTTATATTAATCGTATTTTGAACATAGTATGTATATATATATATATATATATATATATATATATATATATATATATATATATATATATTATCATTATTTAAACACAACTATATATACATAGATACACTATAATCCGAAATGTTGGGCCCGTGCGCAGCACGGGCATAGACCATCTAGTATATTTACATACACGAATTCAACAATCTAACCATATAGAGATGAAATACTTACTACACATGCTACTTCTTTGTGATAGTATAGGACCATGTATAGGTGGGCTCGCCTGCAGAACCCACTAACGAAAGCTTAACGTACCCAAGTCTTAAGTGGCATTTTACTATCCCTTTGTCATTTTATGTGAAGGAAATAATTTTGGAAAAAAGGATTTTATTCGCCAGTGCATAAAAAAATAAAATATTCCCACTTTTCATTTCTTTCATCAACTTGAAACCAGCACGAAAACACAATTTATTAGGGACCTTCCATAAGTAGAGACAGGAGAGTTTATTTAAATATCCTATCGTAACCCAACTAAAAAGAAAAATAAAAAAATGTCGAGAAAGTATATATGTGGCCGACATTGGTGTCCATAAGAGGGGTTCATCATAACAAAAATACAATGGAACATTGGTTGTGTTCACTTGGTTTCTTGCTAATAATTTTGTTGTATGCTTTAAGAAAAGCCATAAATGATTTTGTTCCTCATTCTGAAACTTACTGCCATACAGCAGGCTTATTTTCTTTCAATTCTTTCATTTTATACACTCATATACACTCATATAACCGATCACATATTTATATGCTAAAACGCTATATTTTGAATGTTGCACACACTTAGGTGTGTTCAGTACGGACCTCATTTGGTAAAAAAAAATTGAATTTTTTTTCTTTAGGAAAACAAGTTCCTGAAGATTTTCTTAATAAAAGTAAGGAAAACAAGTCTCACAAATAGCATTTCACCAACCACCTCACCACCTCCAACCCACTCCCCAAGCACACCCGCCCCACCAACCCCACACAAGAAAAGACTATTGTTTTATTTATTTTATTGACTCAATTACTCTAATTGACCTTTCATACCATCTCATGCCATATAAATTTTAGTAAAATACTTTATACACTCCATCAGTTTCAATTTATGTGAACTCATTTGACTGGACACGACATTTAAGAAAAAGTGAAGATTTTTTAAACTTGTGGTTTAAAATAAGTCTTGAATATTTGTGTGACTGTAAATCATTTCATAAAGTAAATTTGTTTTCAAATTAGGAAAGAGGTCATTCATTTTGGCACGGACTAAAAAGGAAATAGGTTCACATAAATTGAAACAGAGGGAGCACTTCTTACTTTTCCTACTACTAATATTTATAATTTTAAGAAAAAAAAAGGTGAATCCAGCTTTTTTTCTTTAATTTTCATCTTTTCTTCTTCTTCCCTTTATTCCTGTTTGCTTTATAGACAAAGGAAACTTCAAAGAGATGGAAAATCAGACCCACAAAAATGGAATTCTTCTTTTTCTTTGTTCTCTTTTCCTAGCGGGAAACTATCAAATCTCATAATTAGGAACACAAAAAGGGTCCAACATACAGTGCTGTACAATTTAATAAACTTCAAGCACAAGCACATACTAGTGGAGTTTGAATTTGAAATCCAAGTGTAATATCCTACATTCCCCCTCTAGGGGTATTTTAGTGATAAGTTCTATAAGAACTAGACTGTCCTATTTGGTCAAACACCTAGCGACAAACTCCTATGTTCCTTTCATTACGATATTACTGAACAAGCCTACAGAGCACACTTGAACAATGCTCCATTTGAAATCCTTCTCGTTATTTGATTGAACAGACCCAGAGATGTCGATTTATGTTATCTTGGAGGCTGGTGCTAGAATTTTATTGCATTCTTTGTGTAGCATTAGTTGATAAATAATGAACTTTGCACTTCTACATAGAGTAAAAACTCGAAACTGTTAGAGCACACACTCGATTCAATTACATTTGACTTGAATTTTCACCTAAAATTCCAATAAGTATATAAAGTCCAAACAAGGAGGATTGAGACTGACAACTGCATGAGAGCAGAGAAAGTAAGCAAATTGGACGAACAGTAAAACAGCACGAACTTCATATATCCCTTTCTAATAAATCCAGAAACAAATATAGAACATTATTCAGGTTTGTCTATTTTTTGAGAAACAATTCCTCAAGCATCTAGCCAACAAGTTGAGGTAATCTCTATGACAAAGTATCTGCATTTTGTCAAAGTTAATACAAGGAGCTCCCACCACTACATCATGGACCAAAGGATTAAACTACACTATGATATGGCTAGTAGAATAGTCATACCCTGTTGCTCTTCGACTGATTCTTTCAGGTTCTGTATGTTCTTTAGAACAAATTTCCAAATAGAAATAGAAGACAACTACCACAATTCAACCCATGCAACCTTGAAAATTAGAACTGATCATTACTGTTGCAGCATTTTTTGGAGATTGCATAAGGCAGAAATATTCATGAACTGAAGCAACGTTATAGAGAGGGTAGACAACTCTGGTGAAATAAGTTGAAGTTTACAGTAATATGCTTCTTAGACAGGTGCTGAAAACAGGCTGATATATAGTTAAAATGACAATTAGAACTAGCACACCAAACAGACAAAATTAGTTTAAATACTAACACAAAGTATGATCAACCGACAGAGTGAGCATCTGAGAATCCGAAGCTCCTTTTCAGTGATTCTACTTACTAATGATGAGATTGCACACCTTGCCAAGCCCAAACAATTTCCTCAAGAGCTGGTTTGATAGCTTGTGTCAACATGTTTTGGTACTCAATCGCATCACCACATGACCTTCTCAGCTCAACCAAGTAATAAGATTCAGTAATTTCAAATATTTGCACATCAATGCACAGAGTTCCATATCTGCTCCCATTTAATCCCTCTAATCTCAAAAATCCACCTTCTTTCTTTGTTATTTCTAGGTTCAGATACCTGCCAACTTCCTCAAGCTTCGATATGATGACTGGGGCAGGCTTCACTGATGTGAATTGCAGCTCCTCCTTTTGATCATTTCTTATGAATAAACCAGACAAGTCAAACCCGCTTGAAAGAGAGATGATATCAAATGCATTAATGTTTGCAGGTTTTGCCAACTCTAGCTTGGTGTCGCATCCAGAGGAAGAGGTATTATTGTTCAAATTTGAACTGGAAACAGCATCGCCATCTCCAATAACATTTTGGTTCACTACTTGTTTGGTTCTCACATGTCTGGAATCAGATCCTTTCTTAAACCAGGAGCTTTCCTTGATTTTAGTTATCGAAATCCTTGTATAAGGGTTTGGGTCAAGGATCCTAGAGAGAAGTTTACGCACTTCTAGTGGGAACCAATTAGGGCATTTGTACTCCGCCCTGCTTATGTTCCTATACATATTCATAAGATTTGAGTCTTGGAATGGAAGATAACCAGCCAAAAGGACAAACAAGATCACCCCACAAGACCAGATGTCAGCTTTGGCACCATCATATCCTTTTCTACCAATCACCTCAGGAGCAACATATGCTGGTGTACCGCACGTTGTGTGGAGTAACCCATCTTGCCGCTTAGACTCAGCCAATGCACTCAATCCAAAGTCTGACACCTTTAGGTTTCCATTCTCATCCAGCAGGAGATTTTCTGGTTTAAGATCACGGTGATAAACATCTCGGCTGTGGCAAAATTCAACGGCACTGATCAGTTGCTGAAAGAACTTTCTAGCAACATCTTCCTTGAGCCTCCCCTTTGCCAGTTTGTTGAAAAGCTCGCCGCCTTTGGCATGTTCGATCACAAAGTAAATCTTAGTCTTAGTTGCCATGACCTCGTATAGCTGCACAACATGTGGATGTTTGACCAGTGCCATAACAGATATCTCTCGTTTGGTCTGTTCTATCAGTCCAGCCTTCTGAACCTTCTCTTTATCAATTACCTTGATGGCTACACTCTGTGCGCTTTTCAGATTCCTTCCATAATAAACCTTACCAAAGTTTCCTTGACCTAATAATCTCCCCAATTCATATTTTTGCATCAATATATTTCCTTTCTTCTCCATTTTCAACCAACAACCCTACTTTATACTATAAACAACTCTCCTGCTAATACGATAATTCTCGGAGGCCTTGTTTCAGTGTTCAACCGTCTGCAACAAGGCCGTGCTTCAGCACGACAGGATTCTTAAGCACTGTTTCTTCATTGTGCATCTGGCACGAGAACTTAAATGTTCTATGAGATGCAAATTTGAAATCATCATATAGAAAACAGAATAACCCCAATGCAGATGGAAAATCAGAAGCGTGTAAGAGCCAAGAGCTGTTGTACAACCACATCTTTCTGCATCCCAAATATATTGCTTTCAGTAATATGTCGCAGAGCTCTGAAAATCACAAGGTAAGAAAAAGAGCCTCAGAACTCAGAACACATCAAACAAAAATAACAACATACCCAGTGTAATCCTACAAAGTGGGGTCTGGGGAAGGTAGAGTGTACGCAGACCTTACCCCTACCTTGGAGGTAGAGAGGTTGTTTCCGATAGATCGTCAGCCTCGAGAAAAACAGTTCAAAGAAGTTCGGAAAAGGAAATAATGGGAATGAAGAGCCATGGCAAAATACGATAGAAAGCGTCACAAAGAATTCTGAACAGTAACTACAACAAAATACCACGATAATGAAGTATAAGAAGCAATAGATAGGAACAAAAATTGAAAGACAAGAAACTAAGGGGTAATGCTGCGACTACTAGCATGTAAAAAACATCAATACGAGGTTAATAATTATTAACTTAAACGCAAAAGGGAAAAGTGGAGATAGATAAGAAAATGATGCTCAAATTACAAGTAGCTGTACATTATAAATTTAATAAAATCATGAGGAAGAGCCAGTAGCAAAAGAAAACGATATCCATTACAGAAAGAAAAAGAAAAAAAAGATGATACAAAGATCTCAAGATCACATTTCAACTATGGCAACAACCATTATATCACCAATGCATCTTAAACAGTCATTACAGATAAATGTTACTTCCATGTAAATGACAACAAATTTCAAACCAAAGAGGTATCATATTCTATTACAAGTCCACAATACAACTCACCCAGATGAATTATTTATCTGGTTTTATCATCTGTTTCTCAATCAAAAACTATATTCTTTTTAAATCTTGAAAGGAAAGAATAAAAAGAAAAACCAATTCAATCCCCCTTCTTTACCAGAAAGGGGTTTTTCTTTAAACAAAATATGAAAGAAAAACAAATATGCAGAAACATGATATATTAAATAAACTGATGCGGATATAAGTTAACAAAAGGCTTCTCAGATCAAATCAAGAATTGACATAAGCACATTCAAACAAACATGAACAAATGATAACGCTAAATACTTGTAAATTTACCTAACTTACCTAAGACACAACATTTATTATAAATGTACAAAACCCATTGAACTGTATACCAATCATCAGAAAATGCAATGAATAATTAACAGGAAAATAAACTTTTTGGATCCAAATTACCTACAAATAAAAGAAAGAAAAAGAACCTTAAAATGAATTAAAGGAAGATCCGAGGTTGAGAGAAAAATACAAGCTTTGTTCATAAATGTGTAACTTCGTGAATTTGTATTTGTAGGAAATGAACAAGTCTGTGACTTAATTATAATTTGTACTAATGTTTATTTGTTATGTTAATAGTAAGTTAATAATTGTCTGCAAAGTGAAAAGTGGGTAAGCTCCTGCAACCGGCCAAACTATAGCAATTGTAGTTTGACACGTTATGGAAAGAGACAAAATTTTCTAAATATTATAAGCCATCCTTTGGTTATATGAATTATGTATACAATAAACAATAATATAAAAGTTGTCGTGTGATTAATAATAATGTAGGATTGTTATATGGAATAAGAATACATGGATTTGTGTAGAAAATACCTAATATAAGGATATCTTAATCTTTAATTACTCTTAATCACATTGTGACAAACCTTATATTCATATTTAATATCATATCTCATATAGAATAAATGTTCCTGAAAATTCTTGCTCGCATTGGAGCATTTGTATCTACGTGCATCAAGATCCCGAATCATGGAAATCACAAATTGCCGTGTAATTTTGTGATACAGTGTTTGATTTTCAATATTAAATTTCACATAACTTATACGAATTTTAATACGGAAAGAAGAAGTTATATTACTTACAGAGGATTATATTATAATTATGTACCATGTATATCAAAACTAAATACATTACCCAAGCAATACAAAATTATACAATTAAAGTTTTTTATACATTAAACACCAAACCCTTAGATCGGAGTACGGGTGTCAAGTGGGCCGGCCCGGACCATTTTAACGTGGGCCACAATGGGCCGGGCCGGGCCGTAAGTTAAGGGGTCGGGCTTGGAGAGGGAAAGGGTGTCCGGCCCAGCCCACCTCGGGCTAACCGGGCCCGTTAGTGGGTCGGGCTGGGTTTTAGTTAGTGGGTCGGGCCGGGTTTTAGTTAGCGGGCCGAGCCGGATTTAATTATTTTAAAAAAAAATTCTAATACTAAAATTTATTAAGTTTGATACTTTAAAATCTAGTTGTTGTCAACTTTATTTTAACCATCAAGTTCCTTAATTTATACTTTAGTCGTATTTTCAATCTATAAATACCATTCATTCCTCTCCATATTATCTCACAATTCCCTACTCTCCTCTTTCTCTAAATTTCCTACTCATCTAAATGGGAACAATGCACATGAATTTTGATACTAAACCAAAGTTCTTAATTTAATTATCTCATCTGATCCTAAGTCCTAATGTCATGTGCAGATTGTCACACCTCCATCATCGACGAAGACATTTCAATACGCTAAAAAATATTTAATTATTATTATATATAAATATTTGAAACTAATAAGATTTTTTTTTATATATATATATATATATATATATATATATATATATATATATATATATATATAACTAATAGTTTATATTATTATATACTGTATTATAATATACTGGGCGCTAGTTTTTTTTCGGGCTCCTTCAGGCAGTGGAGGACGACCCTGAGCCTCAGTTCGAGACTGAGCAATATCATTAGCGGGACTAGTGGGTGTATTATTGTCATTATCATCATCGTCTACTTGTATCTCAACTTCATTCTCATCTTCTATACCGTACGTTTCTTGTAATTCTATATAATTCATATCATGTGCATCCACACCTATGTCGCCTATTTCACTAGGTGGTGCTTGCGGAACACGAGTATAATTTCTAGCGCTAGTACTACCCCTACCACTACCACTACCGGATTTTTTCTTACCGCTACTACTACCACCGGGACATAAAGCTTTACTGATTCTTTTTAGTGGTTCCATTATGCAAATTAAAATAACGAAAATTAAAATTAAAATGCAAGAATTAAAGTACTAAATAAAAGTAAGAGATGGAACGAAGGTACCAAATTCTCGGAGATAACGAAATAACAACGTGATCGTAAATTGATGAATTGAATACTTGAAGCCTTCCACTTGATCTTGTTAATTGCAAGTTTGCAAAAACAATTAAAGTAGAATACTAAAATTATAGAAATTGCTGCAAATTAAGAGGGAAAGTGAGATAAAATGAGAGGATTGTAGTAAAAAATGATGAAATGTATGAGGTATTTATAGGTGAAAAATGGGTTAAACTGTAATTTTTTAAACTTAAAGGTCAAAAATAGTTTTAAGGGGTTGAGGGGTTCTTTTTTGGGCCAACGGTTGAATTGCCAATCTTTCTGTTGGCAACGGTCACTTGGCCACTTTGTTAATTCTTTGGGGGCCACCTGCCCATTATTAATTGAAAAAAAAAAAACAAAGGAAGAGCTATCTAGTTTAAAAAAAAAAAAACAACGGAAGAGCTAACTAGTTTCCAAACGTTGGAAAAGGTCACTGCCCACTTTATTAATTCTGTGGGGCTCAGCTGACCGGTGACCACTAATTTTTTTTTTTTTAAAAAAAAGGAGAGCTAATTAGTTTTCATTTAGTAGCAATTAAATATTAACGGATCCGACTCCTCTCCATTTTCATTGTCTCCATTTTCCCCAAGTTCTTACTTGAATAAGAGACACATTACATGAGTTAAAATTAATGGTTAAGTTTTAATTAACTAAAGTAAGATTCTAACTATGGTTTGAATAATTAATAAATCTTTCATATATTTGCTTCCAACATTTTAAGAATCCCACAATTATAGCTACAACTATTTTATTGGGATACAATATTTTTAAAATACTTATTATTAATAATAAATGTAGTACTTATCTTTTTTTTTATTTGAAGTGGGCCAGGCCGGTGCCCCGGTGGGCCATCACCCGAGCTGCTGGTGGGCCGAGCTGGTGGGTTGTCCACCTTGTCCGGCCCAGCCCCCAATAAAACCCACCTAGCCCAGCCCCTTACACCTCTTAGTGGGCTTGGGCCGACCCACTTGACACCCTTAGATCGGAGGCATCTATATAAGTTTATTGCTTAGGCGCTTAGGAGGGAAAAGAATATTGCATACAAAGAAATGTACTTTTTGTGCAAAAGTACATTGAACAGCTTATTTGGGAAGATGAGAGAGCTTTAAAATGATTATTTTGAGTCATGCTTTTCTTTTTATCTGAAAGCTTCAAAATGATTATTCTAACCAGGTATGTTGTTGTTGTACTCTTTTCCTTTTTTTTTTTTTTTTTTTTTTTTTTTAACTTCATATTGCATCAACAACAATATATCTAGTATAGTTTCACAAATGGGATCTGGGGAAGATATAATGTACGCAGATCTTACCTCTACACCTTTGTGGGCAGAGAGTCTGTTTCTAAAAGATCCTCGACTCAAAAGGAAAGAAAATTAAAAAAAAAGAAAAAAAAAAAAGAAAAGGAAAATAAAGAAAAAGGAATTCGACGCAAACACAAAGAAAAATGAAAGCAAAATAAGCGCAATAGATAGTGATACACATTGAAAAATAGACAACGATGCGATTACAAAATAATACTACTACCAAGAATACATGTAAAGGGATCTAGCCCCTACCTTTCCTACCTCCAGTGTGATATCACTCGACTACCTACTACTCATCTACCCTAATCCTTGACCTACGCACTTTTCTATTTAGGGTCATGTCTCAGTAACGTAAACTCCATATCACATTGGAGTAGTAATTCTTTTTCGCCATGGTACTGGCCGTACTGCACCAAAGGCGACAAAAAAGAAAAGGGAAAAGGGTCAAATATACCCCTCTACTTTAGTTTAATAGTTAAATATACCCTCCGTTAGTCAAAGTAGATAAATATACCCCTTCCGTTAGTCAAAGTAGATAAATGTACCCCTTCCGTTTAGAAAGTACACAAATATACCCCTCAGTTGAAAGAATCCCCAATTCCACCATTAATTACCCGATTTAACTTTTAAAAACCCATGCCGACCCGCCCCGACCCGCAAATTAAATTCTTTCCACCCAAATATACCCACCACCACTACAACTGACCCAACACAATTACCACCACCACCACTTCCACCACCACCACCACCGCCACCCATGTACATAGATCATTCAACCACGCATGCCTTTCCAACATCAGGAAATGTTTATTAAAAATATAGTATTATCATGAACAATAAAACACAACATGGACAAAGACATTATCAATAAAATGATCAACAGAAGGGATGAAACTGTGGGCGAAAATTGGAATTTACATGGACAATTGAGGATAGTACAAAATTGCCATCCCTTGCATTAATTTTTTAATCAGATATTATGGAATTTTTTTGATTCAGAGATGAATTCATAAACATGGTAATGGAAAATTTCCAGAACAAGGAACAAAAGGACGAATTCATGTCTAACAGGAAAAGAAGTTCATGCACTTATCACTTATCAGCAAAATGACGAATTTTATCACAGACAAATCTAGCAAATTGAATCTTTCCACTATGCATATGAAAGATAACATGGCAAGTCTAAGAGGATTATAAATACTACACTAGATTGAAGAGCAACATAAGCTGCCATTTAGCACATCGGAGATCCAAAGGAAGAAAAAGGACGAAATATGATCAACAAAATGGGGGAGTGTTGAATAGTGGTGGCGATGGTGGTGGTGGTTGTGTTGGGTCAGTTGTAGTGGCGGTGGGTGTATTTGGATGAAAATAATTTAATTTGCGGGTTAGGGCAGGTCGGGCATGAGTTTTTTAAAGTTAAATCGGGTAATTAATGGTGGAATTGAGAATTCTATCAACTGAGGGGTATATTTGTGTACTTTCTTAACGGAAGGGGTATATTTATCTATTTTGACTAACAGAGGGTATATTTAACTATTATACTAAAGTAGAAGGGTATATTTGACCCTTTTCCCAAAAGAAAATGAAGAACATTTGTATAAAGACAAATCCAACTGATAGTTGAATCAAAATTAAGATGTTAGTGATTGAAAAAATAATTTTTCCTAATGCGATACAATATAAGCCATGATTTTGAAATTCTTTTAGTATAATAACCTAGAATTTGTTTGATGGAAGCTGCATTATATACCACACATAATGGTGAAATTCTATAGAGCCATCAGCTATCTTTTCCTTGTCCTAAATTCAAATAGTTACCTAAGGTTTTCCATTATCATTGAGGCAATGTCTTCACAAGTAGATGAAAAATTTAGGCTTATTCTTTTTCAGAAATTATATTTTTACGTTTAAACCAGTGAGTCTTGAACTACTTCATCCATCTATATGCTGCTTAGGAAATTCTCGAGGCAAGTACGAATTGGGCATCAATTAATTTAGTAGTCACCACGTATATTACTTACAGACATTTAATATAAGTAAACCAGTGGGTCTTGAATTTTAGATGCAACGTTTTAATTTTTTTTTTCTCATACAGATTCATAGTCTACCTTGCAGCACTTACATGTAGTCTAGTAGAATTATAATTCAGAGTTGTTCTTTTTTTTTTTTTTTTTTTTTTTTTTGGTTGGAAAAATTGTGATTCAGAGTTTCAGTTCCTACAATTTTTCAAAAAAGAGAAAAGCAACGAAAGTATCTTGGTTAGTTTATGTAATCTTATGGCCAATTTACCTGCTCAAATAAAAATGAATGAATAAATAATACAAAAACAACAACCACTAAGGTTAATATCTTATACGGCATCCTTAGAAATGAGTGCGTTGTAATAATAATAAACAAGAAAGGAGCCACTAAATGAAAGTTGTTAAACATGAGTAACGAAATAAGTACAAATAATTTGCTTTGCTCCACTGTATTATCTTAGGTGTGGGCATGAGTTGGTGGAAATTTGGTAAGAGGGGCCATTTTGTGTTCACCATTTGGCCCCAAATGAATGAATATTTCAAAAAAAGAAATAAAAACAATTACAAAAGAGGTAACAGACTTAAATAAAAGGTTGGGTCTGGTATTGGTCACAACTCGTTGACAGATTGTTCATCTTCACACTTTGTCTTTCCATTATTTGATTAAATGAACTTATGGTCACCAAAACTAGCAAAATATTTTATCTACCAGTACCAAGAAGCTTAAACACCTCACGGCTCCATTATTTAAATAAGAAGAATATTCTAATAACCATCGGCCAATGGCTTACTCGTTTAATAAAAGACAACACAACAGCCCTTATGATATTTAACTTTTCATCCCATCCTTAAGATATTAGAGCTGGAAAGCAAATCAGTGAATAGCAGAAAAGAAAGGTTAAAAAAGCAGCAACAATTAAAAGATAAAGAAATCAGATTTCCCCATTGTAAAGCATAAGTGTTAGGTTGCACGACCTACTTTCTATTCTAAGTAATACCAGATTTTCGATTTTGAGATAGAAGACGTTACTCTACCTGTTCTAACCTAACGTTTACGGAATATTAAAGAATAGTTAAGTAAGGACACAATAATTTTACATGGAAACCACCCGGCTTACAAGGGTGAAAAAACCTACACCTCTGTAGGATTTTCCTAAACTCCGCTACAATTGTGAGCCTGTACAAATTCAAGTTACAAACTCTGTAACCTAGGAACTAACCTCTAATTCCTATCTCACTAATCTCCCTATACTAGTAAGCACCCTTCAAGTTATCCCAACTTGACGTTGAATTTGACTAACTGTTTATACGTTTGATTTATGCTTCTATGAAAGCGGATAAAGGTACAACTTGATAAACAACCTAACACACAAATCTAGACTCAAGAACTATAAAACATAAACTCCGCAGAACAACGTCTTCAATCTTCTTCGTAGTATCAGGTGGCACTTCTGGAATCAGAACACTCAATATTGCATTGGTGGTATTCGCTCAATATCCTGATTTCTTTATTTATGAATGTGCAAATCTTCTTCTTGGTTAGACTTGGATATATATAACATTGAGTGGCAGCAAGTCGGCAAAACCCAAACCCTTCGTGAATAGGCCCATTAGTTAATGGGGTTTGAGTTGACGTAGGATTCTTGCCTTTCCATGCAGCTTCATTGTCCTTGTAGGTTTCTGAAGCGTATAGATAATTAATGCAAGAAATCCCGTAACTTGTCTGACAAGTCCTTACCTCAGAATTTTTAATTTCAGAAATCCAACTCAACTCGCAACAGGATTCTGAGTTGGAACATGTTCATGGACCAGGTTCAAGCCCCTGGTTCATTCACTTCGTCTCGCATCTGCTCCAACTCCGATCTCTAGCAATAATAGGTGCTTTATATGGGCGTGAGTATGTCTTCAATTTGTGTTGAAATTGGTCTTTAATGTCTATCCAAATTAGACACAAATCAACTTCAAGAAATAAGGAAATCTTCCTTAAAATAACTCTTCCTAGTCAAACTTGGCTTCCTTGATTCATGCGGCTTCCTTTCCAAGCATATAACTTTAATTAATTCTTTCCTTGTACGAACTAGAAACTTCAACTACCAAATAATTAATTCTTAATATAATATCACGAATTGATTAATCACAATAATTTTGCACCGCTTCCAAAATTCATACTCGAACCCTTCTTCTAACATTAATACCCACATGAACCAAGTTCTTCAAACCTGTTTGTCAATTTATCATAACTCAACAATAAGGTAGGTGAAGTTTAAGGATCACTACTTTCAATTGTTGAACCAACCAACTTCTTTCAATGTTTAAACTCAGTTGCTAAACAATAAATGCGTTAACTTAACTTCAGTCTCAAGTAGCGTAAGTAGACTTCATTTCAACAAAAATGCTTTTGAAGTATCTTCTTTCTCTGTTAAGATAAGGTTTAATACATAAAGACAAATGAAATATGAGCAGAAAAAAATAGATATGCTCGTGTTAATTGGGAACAAGTTAAGATTGGTAACCATTTAATGGGATTCTAATACCTAAGTCCTTTAGCAATCTCAAAGAAACGACCAACATTTTCTTCAGGTGCGCCTACTTTGATGCCATGTCTGAGGTTCAAAATATGTTTCCCTTTACAAGCTTTCTTGACAGTATCATTTATTCGATTGGTAATAAATCCCTTTGAGCCAAAAAGGACAACAGGATCCACATTACCTTGTACAGCCACATTAGGACCGAGTCGTTTCCTTCCATCAGCCATATCAACTATCCAATCCAAGCTTACTACATCTACACCTGTCAAGGGTAGTCTCTCAAGCAAGCCACCAGATCCACTTGCGTAAAGAATCAATGGGAGATCAGGATGAGTTAGTTTCACTGAATCCACTATCTCTTTTGAATAAGGCAGACTCCTCAAATTCGACTGGACTTAGCTCACGTGGCCCATGAATCAAAGATCTGGACTGCTTGAGCTTCGTTGTCAGCTTGGTAGCAGATATATTTAGCCATTGAGGTTGCAAACAAGAAGTGCATGAAGGACCTAAAGTAGCAATAACAAATAAAACATTGTCACATCAATCGATAGATAATAAGTTACTCCTCCTGATAGATTATGTAAATATTAGTTAGAATATTTTGTAGTCTACTATTTTAGGTTAGAATATTTTGTATATTAACTAATTCAAGGAATGAAAGGAAACAGGGAAAATATTTCCTACATGGTATCAGATTAGGGTTTCTTTCTTCTTCCTCCTTCCGCTACGCCCTAGTCCCTCTTTCTTCTTCCTCTTTCCGTCACTTTTTTTTTTTTCTTTCCGCCAGGGCCGACGCCACTACCACTCCAGCTAAGCCCTCGTTCCACCCGGCCCTCGCGGTCTCCAATATCAAGAATCACATCTCTATTACTCTTGAGATGGAGAACTCACAATACGGAACATGGGCCAAGCGTTTCAAAATTCATGCTCGTTCTCACAAGGTCCTTCATCACATCATTCCTCCACCCAAAGATAAGGAGAAGCCGACTCCTAAAACTGATGAGGAAGTCGAATTATGGACGACCATTGACGCCACCGTGCTTCAATGGATATATTCGACAATTTCGAATGATTTGTTAAACACCATCATCGAACCAGACGCTACTGCCATGGACGCTTGGGTTCGCTTGCGTGATATATTCCAAGATCATCAAACCTCTCGTGCGGTGACTCTCGAACAAGAATTCACAATGACTCACATGGAGGATTTTCCCAATGCCTCCGCCTATTGTCAACGTCTAAAGAGCCTTGCGGATCAACTGAAAAACGTCGGGGCTCCCGTGACGAATAGCTGCCTTGTCCTTCAATTGGTTTCGGGTCTCACTGAAGCGTACAAAGGGGTTGAGACACAAATTCGCCATGCTAAGCCTCTCCCCCCATTCACAGAGGCTCGATCTTCCCTTGTTTTGGAAGAACGTGAACTTGCGGCAATGGTGTCTCACGGGTCTGGTTCGGTTATGGTAGCCGCGGTTGACGACGCGAAACTGCTCTCTGAAAACACAAGCTCACGTCGAGGGAAAACCCAAAATTCCCACCTCTAAAATTCTGGGACTGGCCGAAAAAATGGGTCTGGCCGCGGCTCAGGCGGCGGTAAAATCACTGGCAGCAGCGGCGGACATGGTGGTCCAGGCCGTAGCAGCGGCAGTCCGCATCCAGCGGACTATTCTTCGCAGCAGTGGCCTGCCGGACAGTTTGGCCACTGGCAGTGGGTACCGCAGCCTCGCTGGGCTGCTGCTCCTCCCCCCTGCCCGTACCCGACGACTTTATGGGCTCGTCCACCGTCTGTCCCGCCACGACAACAGGGTATATTGGTCCCTCCTCCAGCCCAGCAGCTCTACACGGCAGCAGTGGCCCCTCATGGGTCGTATGTTCCAACCGACATCGAGTCCGCAATGCACACCATGACCTTGAACCCGCCCGATCAAAATTGGTACATGGATACCGGGGCCACTTCTCATATGACATCCTCCGACGGTAATCTCTCGTCTTATTTTAATTTGAGCAATCAAAATAATGGTATTGTTGTGGGAAATGGTCATTTGATTCCAATTCGTGGTTGTGGTCATGCTAGTTTGCCTCCCCCAAACCCCCCTTTATCCTTGCGAAATGTCTTACATGCTCCTAAACTCATTAAGAATTTAATTTCAGTATGGAAGTTTACTACTGATAATTCTGTGGCTGTTGAATTTGATCCATATGGGTTTTCTGTGAAGGATTTTCAGACGGGGATGGCACTAATGCGGTGTGATAGTCGGGGAGATCTTTATTCAATCACCACCATCAAATATCCAACCACCACTCCATCAACCTTTGCGGCGTTGTCCTCTCCTTTTTGGCATGCTCGTTTGGGTCATCCAGGAAATTCTATTTTAGATTGTCTTAGGCTTAATAAATGCATTGAATGTAATAAATCTAGTCATTCTAGTATTTGTCGTTCTTGCGTTCTTGGTAAACACATTAAATTGCCGTTTGCTTCTTCTATTTCCGAAACTTTGATGCCATTTGATATTATTCATAGTGATTTGTGGACCTCTCCCGTGTTAAGTTCATTGGGTCATCGATATTATGTTCTTTTTTTGGATGATTTTTTGAAGTTTTTATGGACTTTTCCTTTGGCTAAGAAATCCGACGTCTATGCAAAATTCTTAGCTTTATAAACCCACATTCATACCCAATTTGAACGTCATATTAAAAATGTCCAATGTGATAATGGGAGGGAATATGATAATGGTCAATTCGGAAAATGTTGTGAGTCTAATGGGATGTCATTTCGTCTTTATTGTCCACATACGTCATCATAAAATGGGAAAGCCGAAAGAAAAATCCGTTCTATCAATAATATCGCTCGGACTCTCCTTGCTCATGCTTCTCTTCCCCCTTCGTTTTTGTTACACCCCGAAAATTTTTGTGTTACCAAGACTGTCGACGACTTAGTATGAGCTCAAGGGAGAGCAAAGTTACACAAGGATTAGGAATAAAGATTATATTATCTGAGTATAAAAATGTATATATATGACATTTGCAGATCGTACGGGGTAAATCGGTTAACAAGTTACTTGATGATAGCACTCGTAACCATAAGTTAAGGTGGGGCCCACACATCGAGACTTTATAAAATACATATGAAGACATATATGGGTAGTACATGCGAGGTTGAGCAAGTCCTAAGAAGGACCCATAAGCCAAAATGAGTGTAAGCCCTCCAAAAGGACGATTTAAGAAAACGTTTTCGGATGACCTGACTTGGAGGGGCGAAAACGGCATTATACGTTTGGAATTTGGAAAACCACCAAGAAATAAAAGTTGTAGATAATGGAAAGAGCTTTCCAACCATAGGTCGTGGGCCCTCACAACATATCGGGATAAAAAGTTATGGCCATTTTAGTAACCGGACCTTAAGCTGCCAAAAAAAAAAAACAAAGAGAAGCTCCGCGGGCCCCACAAGGGGAGGTCAGTGAAACCGACCTAGGGGGGCCTATAAATACCCCATAAATCGGTTCTTTTCAGCAAATTAACCTTCTAAAAGTTCCTAGAAAATTCTCTACACCTCTCCCAAATATTATAGTCCAATAAATCAAGAATTTGGCAAGATTACGCTAAACTAGTCCGTGAAAGGTGATTGTTCTTGCTTTTGCTTACGCTTGGTGTTGGAAAAAGGTTGATGTGGCTGAGTTTCTTCAAGTTTAAGGTATGTTATTTATTCCATCTCTTATTTTGAATTTATTTGAAGGTCTAGCAAGCTTTAAAAATGAAAATAGTTATGGAGGAAGGGTCATAAAGTGTCGTGTTGTAGTTGTTGCGTTTATGGACTATTTTGAACATGTTGTGGTCGTGTGGATGAACTGATTTATGCATATAAAAATGGTATCTAACATTGTTGGTGTGTTGGTGAGATTATATTCCTTGATTGGGATGAAAGGAAGTGTATATTGTTGTTGCATGTTGAAAAACATCGTGTGGGATGTTTATGAAATATATTGGTATGAATAATAGTGTTGTGATGTTGATATTGTTGGAATAATTGTTGGTATTTTTGTTGGTTTGGCCGGGTTGAATTCCCGGATTATTGTTGATTAAAATTAGCCGAGCTAGAATCTCGGGGATGGTGTATTTATAGGGGAGATACTGCCGAAATTTCGACAGATTATAAATGAATTCATTTGAAGGATTAAGACAAGTGTATGATGCTGAGTCTAATGATTATGTCAATCTTCTTGAATGTAGACAAACAAGTTGGACGAATAGGCGTAGCTAGTAAGGCGCGACACAAGTATGTTAAGGCTCGACCCTTTCCTTCTTTGGCATGATCTCTATGTCGCAAGTTTACGAATGTTTCCATAGTTTCCTTATCTTCAAAAGTTAGAAGCCTATGACACTAAGGTATAAGTCTTTCCCTAATAGTTTACAAACTGTTTTCCAAAATACCCATATTTTTCCAAAAACCAAGTTTTAAGAAGTTGAAAACTTTTATGACTAGAACGACGAATATGATTCTTATAATGACAATGATAATGCCAGATATGAGAAAACGTTTATGATGAGTATGTTAAGAATGGTTCCATGTTGGAAAATCCTAAGTTATGGGTTCGATACGAATATGGGAATATTGAGTTATTTCTTGATTCTCAACTTTACTCCTTGATAACAATTCTATTTTCTTTCAAAAACTTTAAAGCATATGATTCAACGTCTTATGAAATTTATGATCTATCCTATGTTATTTTCCATTAGTCTCATCTTATATAATTGTTCCTTCAAGGTGAGACGTGACGACCATGATGATTCCATAATATAATCGGAGGTTACCGACCTTACGTCACTCCGATAGAGTTGTAGTTTTTCTTTGGGCTCTCCTGCATGTTATGATATGATATATGTATATATATATGTATATGGGGAAGATGGGAAAAAGGGCAGAGCGCTATAGACGCTGGGATATACACACGGTACATGTATCCGTATTTGACATGATATCATCCCGGACGCGGGATATATATAAATAATTATGGTTAAATGGATCGGCTGCCGACGCCTCGGCAACATGACATGTTTTATTTTCATACATATATGAACAAGAAATGCCTTTCAAAGGAAAGATAAGCATGCATGGCATCCGCCCTCAGAGGCACTCACATGTACAGGTTATTCCCTTATCTTATGATATTCATATGTACAGGTTATTCCTTTACCTTATGATATGTTCTATGCTTCCATACAGTTAATATTCATATATTCATCTCTTACTATGTTTCTATTTATGCCTTACACACTCAGTACATTGCTCGTACTGACCCCTCTTCTTCGGGGGCTGCGTTTCATGCCGCGCAGGTACACCCAGACGAGCAGAAGCTAGTATAGAAGGGGTTCCAGTGAAGTTGGTAGATCCCACTTGGTCCTGGGAGTGCTGCCGAGTCAGAGCTTGTATCTTTTCTTGGCCCAATTCATTAGAAATCCCGTTTTGTAATTCCCGAAACTAATTTTCGAAATTTCAAATTTACCCTCGGCCTTCCCCAATGTCTTAGCACCAATAATATCATAACCAACATATTCATATCCACTAAAATCAAAATATTTCCTCATAACACACAAGTCTTAATTATTTCTCGATTTCCAATTATACGAAAACACGGAACATAACATGTAGATTGACAAAGAATGAAAAGGACAGCTCTTGACGATGGGGATAGGGGTGCTAAGAAGGCCCCCAGGATATCACCAGGACCGAGTAAGCAGAGCCCCAGCTACTCGATTGAGACAGACCCTTCGGAGGATCCAGAGACAATTCCTCCAGAGTTTCTGATCCCCAGAGCAGAGGATCTCAGAGAAGATAGTTATGATACTGACCCTTCGGAGGATCCGGCGACGATACCTACAGAGTTTCTTACCCCCAGGGAGGAGGATAGCCACGATACAGATCCACTAGAGCATTCCTCTGGGACGCCGGAGGAGGAGGTTTCCGGGGACATGCCAGCAGCTCCTGTGGTGGAGCACTATGTTAGAAAGGCCTCCCCGGAGAGTGTTACGCCCTACTCCAGTCCTTTGTCCTGGCCATCAGTGAACCAGGAATTGCCGGGCTACCTATACTCCTCCGATTCGGATGCAGGTAATAGCGGGAGCCAGACGAGTGGGGGGCAGACAGACGATGATGATGGACACATTTCCCACGGCAGCTCCCCAGGTCAGGCCTGAGATTGATCATTTATAAGTATATGAGTTTCCTAGAATTTCCTATGTGTGTATGATTTCTGTAGAATATTATTCAGTGACGACAACGGAACAATTTTAAAAGGATTAAAGACCCAGTGGTTAAAAGCAATGGCGACTGAGATGTCCCCGCCACCAGTGTGAATCTAGAAACCCCAGATGAAAGTGAATATTGAAGATTCAGAAGGGCAATATGGTAATTGTATGGTTTAAACCGGAGTGGGGCCCGTTACGGGAACTTTTCGTAAATTTACTAAGACCCCGATCTGCCCTAAATCACGTGACAAAGGTCGTGTGGGGCAGTCGACGCAATTATGTTAGCATTAACGCATCAAAATGCATGAAAGTTTCGAGGTTAGGCATGCTGGGGCCAGAGCTATTCTGGGATGGGTGACCCCCTGGGAAGGATACAAAAATTTTCACAAGTGTAAGTATAAGATATAAATGGAAATTTGGGGTAACCTAAAGGAAAAGAGAACGTGTGGAGTAGCTAGTACCCTCACGAGAGTCGCGCAGACCGATGCGGACTAAATGGGTGAAAGGAAAAAGTGCAATACCGCTCGGAAATTTGGGGCGAATTTGAAAAGCGGTTGGAGACGTTTGCAGGTAAGATAGTGGGAAACGTATATGTATGTGTATGATTTTCCTCTGGTGACCATTTTGATCAAGAGCTGAGTCCCGGCGACTAATGTTGCGATAGACGGAAGGTTTTACTAAACGGAATGCATGAAGCGAAGCGGAGATTAGGGTACGAATGTTGTCAAAGAATAGACAAACCCTGACTACATTACAAATTAGTCTAGTGCGACGATATCTGGAAAAGAAAATGAGTACGGACATTAGAAAAGATGAAGGATAAGAAATGTGATTAAGCAAAACCTTCGAAAGAGTCGACAAGCGACACATAAACCTATTTGTGTGGAAATTTGACGAACAAGTCTCTAAATGAGTGAACAGGTTTTGATGAAATAACTCGTGGTACAACGATCAAGGTGAGTAATGAAACGTCGACAGGGGAAATTTTCGTAAATCACTGAAGCCTTAGTGGAAGTGGTCTGATTCTAATTAAGATTCTGTCTGTTATACGTCTGGGCCTCTGACTTTGATGAGGCTCTGTCTATTATGCCTCTGTACTTCTGAATCTGATTACGTTTCTGTCTGATATGCCTCTGCACGTTCGACTCTGATTACGAATCTGTCTGATACATCTCTGTACATCTGATTCTGATCACGGATTTGTCTGACATACTTCCATACGTCTGACTTTGACTACGAATCTGTCCGCCATAGTTCAGTACATCTGACTCTGATTATGGATCTGTCCGATATGCTTCTATGCGTCTGACCTTAGTTATGAATTTGTTTGATATGACGTGGGATTATGATAACGTTGTAAGGAACCGAGAAGTGTGACAAGAAGTGAAAGATGTGGATGGTTGGGCCGGAAAAGAAAGGACAATAGCATTGTTGAATATAGAAGCGAAAGATATGTTAGAATAGGAAAAGCAGGAGTTGGGAAATGAATGCCCTCATAAGTGGGCTGATTAAATACGAGTACATAGTTGGTAAGGGGACCTCCCCAAAATATGATGAAGCTTCACAAGGACAGTCGAACATTCGTGGACGAATGTTCTAAAGGGGGGGAGGATGTTACACCCCGGAAAAATTTCGCGCTACAAAATCATAGACGGCATAGTACGAACTCGAAAAGGAGTTAAGTCAACAAGGATTAAGGATGAATATTGGGTGATCTAAGTCGAAGAATATATACACATACGACATTTGGAGACAATATGGTGTGAATTGGTTCATAAGTTATTTAACAAAAAACCCTCGTTACAGTAAGTTAAGGTGGGGCCCACACATCGGGACCATATAAAAGACATATGAAGAGATATATGGGTAGTACATGTGAATTTGTGCAAGTCCTAAGAAGGACCCATAAGCCAAAAATGAGTGTAAGCCCTCCAAAAGGACGATTTAAGAAAACGTTTTCGGATGACCTAAGTTGGAGGGGAAACAACGGCATTATAAGTTTGGAATTTGGGACAACTCCCAGAAATAAAGGTTGTAGATAATTGCATTATCTTTCCAACGGTAGGTCGTGGGCCTACAGGTGACATCGGGATAAGGAGATATGAACGTTTTAAGGAAGGGGGGTCGAGTTGAACAGTAAATCCGGCCCAACCCGAATCCAATTCGGGTCAGGCCCATTACCCATGCTTTTTAACTAAAATTTTCGGTTTCTCTCCCTCATTTTCAGACCAAGAGAACCTAGAAAACTCTATAGAAAAAGAGAGAGGAGAGCCTAGAGAGAAAATCAATGTTTGACGAAAATCGGAGCCCCGAATCCCGAAGCCCATGAAGAGAAAAGTGTTCTATGTCGCGTTGCCTTCGATTTGAGCTAAAAATCAACTAAAGAGAAGAGAGTGGATGTGGTGGCTGTGCACTTAAGGTATGAATAAGGTTCCTTTTCATTGTTAACAAGTTTATTTAGAGTTTTAACGGATTAGAACGAAGAAAATAGCGTGATAAATTCGTTTGTTGGTATGGTTGAATTGTGGAATGGGGTTTGAAGAAAATTTTGGATGAAAAAAAAATGTATTTAACTTGTAGAATGCGGAGGATGTTGTTAGTGTTAGTTTCGACTTCTTTACGGAAATAAAATTATTAAATAATTATATCGCGAATTGGTTGGTTGGAAAATTTGAAAAATAATGTGCGGGCTGTTTTACGGCATATGTTGGTGTTGGAAATGATGTTAATATATTTGGTATTGTTGTTGATGTGTTGGTTGCTGAATTGTAATTCTGGGCTAGGCATATAAACAGGGGAGATGCTGCCCAAATTTTTGTAGACAAGTGTTGAGTTAAGATTGAATTCTTAAAGGCTTATAATCAATGTTTGGTATTTGTGACCAATTGTAGATTTTGGGGCATTCGGGACTTGAAATTGGAGGAGCGTAAGAAGCGGAAAAGGTATGTAAAGCTCACCCTTTCCTTCTCTTGGCATGTCCTAGATGTATTAGGTTTGAAGTTGGACATCGGGGACTACTCTACTCTTCGGAATCCGCGTCTAAATTTGCCCCTTTTCCATTCAGTGGAATTGAACTAATTATGTTGCAAATGGTTAGGAAAGTTGTTTAAATACCTAGAACTTGTGTAAATAAAATCCGATTTCCTTAAAACCCTCATAAGAGGCTCCATAAAGTTTATTACACATACTTTGTGTCCGCCACCTCGTTTGACCCGAGGTGGGCCCACTACTCCCGGATTTTTCTAATTTATTCTGTTTGACTTGTTCTGAAGTAGAATTCAAAGGAAACTCTTGGCTACTCTCCTAACTACCATATGACGTCTGTTTGAATTATTTCGTTGACTTCCATAATGCATTTTGAAACATGAAAACGATTTCAGAAAGCTTATTTTGATATAAACCATCGTGACATCCGAAAGGCATACGCTATGATTACCGTTCAATCTCTTTTATATGATTTGCCATCTGAGTTATGCTATCGAGATTCTGTAAATGTTATATTTTGATATGTTCAAACAATCCCAAAAGCTTTAATTCGATATAATCCCCCGCGACATCCGAAAGGTACGTGCTATGACTATCGTCTGATTTCCTTCTTAAATGACCTGTCATTCGGATTATTCTGTCGAGTCTTTGTAAATATTTTATGATGCAAAAGTTTCTCACTACTCCACTCGTGGATGCCTCAATGCTTCCTTTACTGAGCCCGGACCAGGATTTGTTATCAAGCGTATTCCACTGCATTGTTCGCCGTGCCTCGATGTGAGGGGACAGGTATGACATGTACATGGGTCCGGAGTATGATATGCCATGTACACCTATGTTCTGATATGATATGATATGATATGATATGATGTGGCCATCTGATATGTTATGATATGTTACGGAGCTATTCCCTACTCTGAAGTATGATGTGTTGTGGCGCCAGTGACGGGGTAGCGCCACATTCTGTTCACTGAGTCCCGTATTGGGGCCGGATTTGGCATATGTTTCTGCATGAATTATTTACGTTTTGTAAGTATACATTTTGATATCCTGGACTTTGCACTCATTTTCTGTATTTTCTGTTCCGGTTATGATTTCGTCTACTGTACTTCATGCTTTACAAACTCAGTACATATTCCGTACTGACCCCCTTTCTTCGGGGGCTGCGTTTTCATGTCGCGCAGGTACAGACGACAGGTTTGCTGATCCGCCCGCTTAGGACTTTGTTCTGCTCTTTTGGAGCGCTCTTTCATCCGGAGCTTATATTTTGGTATAGTATTCTGCTATTGTATATATGTACGCTATTCAGGGGTACGACGGGGCCCTGTCCCGTCTTATGTTTCTGTTATTACTGTTCGTAGATGTCTGTAGACACATATGTGGGTTGTGTATATGTTCTGGGAAATACGTATTCTGTGATGGCCTTATCGGCTTCTGTGCGCTACATCTGCTTATGTACGATAGCTTGTGACTCCGTTTGGCTTTATATATTTATGTATCTAATTTATATGTTGGTTCGGGGTTACTGGGTACGTAAGGTGTCCTGCTCGGACACGAGTCGCGGCCTACGGGGTTGGGTCGTGACAGAAATGTTGTCCGAAGTCTATTAACTTATTAACTAGCTAAGTTTGAGTGTGAAAGTGTTCCTATGGCCTGATTGTTGTATGAATCATCTTGGATGTAGATTTGTAGGCTCAGAAGGTAGACTTTGAGTGGCTAAGTAAGCAGCAAGGTATGTTAAGGCTGTCCCTTTCTTTTTTAAGGCATGATCCTATTGTTATGAACTTTCAAAAATGATGTCCAGAATGATTCCTCTCCTAGAAAGGTTAGAAGCTTACACTCTTGATGTTCTTACGATATTATTGATGTTGGTCTCACCTTTATGATTATTGTTCCTTCAAGGTGAGATATGCCAATGATGTTAGCTCCGTAATGGAAATTGGAGGTTTACCGACTTTACGTCACTTCGATGAATTCAGAAATGTGTTCTTAATGAATGTTTTGTAAGACATGAATAGTATGCTAGTTATGAGATCCCTAATTACTAAGGTTTAGCTAATCAGGAAGAAGTCTTAATGGCCTAGAAATGTGCTTACTTATGTAATCATGTAGTCATTAACGGATAAGTAATGATCATGAGAAGTGCATAAAAGCTAATAGATGAAGAATGAACACTAGGAGGGTATAAAGGGTACCTATAGGGAATATTTGGATCGGGCTGCACGTTCCATAGCACATGCATTCATATTTGGATCGGGTTGCACATTCCGTAGCAGATGCTTTCATATCTGGATCGAGTTGCACGTTCCGCAACAAATGAATTCATATTTACCACTGGTCTACGACCAGTTAGGTAGTTATGTATTTACCACTATGCTACGACTCATTGGGCAGTTATTACCACTGAGCTATGGCCAGTTAGGCAATTACTATTGATCAATCGGGCAGTGCGGTCTACCATCGGGCGATAATATGATAGGCAGTTATCACCGTGCTATGGCCGGTCGAGCAGTTACCACTGATCAGTTGGGAAGTTAGAACCAAGATGATCTGTAGGTTAGACACACAGTACTGTACGTAGATTTAGTTAAGCACAGGATAGTATAGAGAGACATACATGCTAGATTCTCATTGGTTAGTCAGGATTGCCAAGTTGATTCTTATCGTTCTTCTTTACAGTATATGTTTATTATGTTACATTTTTCGCTTTACATACTCGGTACATTATTCGTACTGACGTCCCTTTGCTAGGGGGGCTGCGTTTTATGCCCGCAGGTCTTAAGATATAGGTTAACGGATCTATCAGTAGGATGTCAGTTCAACAGGCAGTGTCGTGGCACTCCACTTGCTCCGGAGTTGCTCTGTGAGTTAGCATGGTTGCATATGCATTTGCATAGGCATGGCGGGGCCCTGTCCCGACCACTCTATTTCTTGTACTCCAGTAGAGGCTAGTAGATAGATATCCACAGTTAGATGTCTTACGGTCATCTCAGTTTATACTCTGTTAGATCATTACTATGGATAGCCTTGCCAGTATATGTACTTTGGATTAGCTTGATGACGTAAGTATATTATCTTTTGGGCTTGTGTCCCATACAGTTTATGATATTTATGAGTAGCATGATGGCCCAGTCAGGTATGATTATGTGATATATGTATGTTTTGTGGTGCTCAGTAAGTTAGCTCCAGGTGCCCGTCATGGCCCTCCAGTTTGGTCGTGACAGTTAAGCCCTTGCACATGAAAAAGAAAACTTAGCAAATTTTTTTCCACTTACTATATCTTTAACTTGCGTAGCATGGACAGAAAAAGAAAAGGAAGGGAGGGGGAATAACGTTGGCATAATCATGTGTGAGTTTTTGATGATTGACAAAGTAAATAAACAAGGCTAGTAAAACCAGTTTAGAGACAGATGCAGCCAAAGAAACTGATGTGAACAAATCAGAGACAGATGCTGGAGAAGGGTGAATGAAATAGTTTAATGGACATGTTCCATCTCAGACATAGAGAAGATTCAGAGATGCATGAACCAGGTCCAAGAACATGTTCTAGCTCAGAGTCCTACTGCGAGTATGATTGTGATTTATGGTAAATACTTGGTGGAAAAGTTTGCAAGATTTCTTTCCATGTTTATCAAGATACTTCAGACTCCTACAAGGACACTGAAGCTGTGTGAAAGTAAGAATCCCAAGTCAACTCAAACCCTAACTGTCATAATAGGCGTTACCACATAGGGATTGAGTTCGTCCGACTTGATGCAAACCTAGAACTATATATATCCAAGTCCTACCAAGAAGAAGTTTTATGCACTCACACAGAGAGAAAATAAGAACTTGAGTGAACACTGTCAATGCAAGAGATTGAGAGTTCTGATTATTGAAGTGCACCTTAATACAAATAAGAAGACTGAAGAACATGTTCTACAGAGTTTATATTTTACATTCTTGAGTCTAGATTCGTGTATTATGATTGTTTATCGAGTTGTACCTTTATTAGCTTTCATAGAAGCAATTACTATAGGTATAAAACGTTAGTCAAATTCAACTTCCCGTTGGGATAACTTGGAGTGGGCTCAATAGTCTAGGGAGATTGTTGAAATAGGAATTAAAATTTAGTTCCTAGGTTACAGAGTTTGTAACTTGAATTTGCAAAGGCTCACCGTTGTAGTGGAGTTTGCAAAAATCCTACAGAGGTGTAGATATATTTCTACCCTTTGTGAGCTGGGTGGTTTCCATTTAAAAATTGATGCATCCTTACTTTCCAGTTATTTCTACTCCGCAAATGCTAGCTTGGAATAGGTAGAGTAACATGATCTATCCTATAGGCGAAAATTTGGTATGCAGTAGGATAGATAACTGGTCGTGTAACCTATCAGTTGGTGTCAAAGCAGGTTCTCTTTAAGAGGCTAAAATGTAAAGAGAAGATCATGACGAACAGAACACCAGAAAACGGACAAAGCAAAAGGGAATCAATCTACAAGCTACTATTATTCAAAAGTGAGCACTCTTTCCTATAGAAGAATCGAATTCAGACCTACTTAATGGGTATGGACTATGATCTTTGGATAATCACATGGAGAGGACCACTGATCCCTATGAAGACTGTGCATGATGGAACAAGAAGACCCAAAACTAAAAAAGAACTTGTGGCTGGAGACTTTACAATGATGGAACTAAATGCTAAAGCAGTCAATATTCTACACTGTAGTTTGGAAAGAGATGAGTACAACAGAGTCTTAGGATGCTGTAGTGCCAAGGAAATTTGGGATTTGCTGGCACAGACTCATGAGGGTATATCTCAAGAAAGACAACTCATATAAATATGCTCGTGAGGAAATATGAACTATTTGCAATGAGTGAGAAGGAGTCAGTCAGGGACATGTTCACCAGATTCGCCAACATTACCAACAATCTCATGACACTTGGAAAGGGGTTTTCTATGTCACGACCCAATTTAGCTAAGTCGTGTGGGCACCTACCTTTCCCACCTCAGTAGACAAACCCTTATCCCAACACTCTCAAAAACATGAAATTATAAATAAATAAATAAATAAATAAGAGGAAGAGATAGAAATACGTAAGTCTGACATAATAATAGATAGAATATGCGCAAATACATCAAAACCACCCCAGAAATCTGTCTAGTCATACAAGAGCAACTAACTAGAATCTATGAGTCGGGAAATATCAATAATACATCAATAGTCTGAATATGTCTCGGAATATCAAGTAAGACATGAAATAAAGGAAGAATCTCCAAGGCTGCGAACGTCCCCGTACTCACCCTGTAGGACTCTAAGCAGCAACTCTCGCACCACTATCCGCTACGAGAAGCAGAGGTTGATCCTACCTGGAACTCTGCATTCATGAAAGAATGCAGCAAGTGCAGGTCAGTACAAACAACAAGTACTGGTAGGTATCATAGGCCGACTAAGTTTAGCTAACACATATCAAGTCAATAAAGTAAGATAAACAGGTAAATCAATAAGGTATAAATCAAACATGAGCCAGAATCCAAATACACATCATCACCTATGTTTAGCATCTAAACCCAAATATGCCAAGTCTAAAAATACTCAGTCAAAATCCATATATCACAAGTACATCACAAGAATATCACAATAGAAGCCACAGTATAATGTAATGCAATAATGTATGAAATGTGTATGCTATGCACATGCAGTGTACACATGTACTTCGATGATGGAACATTATATCTCGGTAGCACAACCCATGAGGGACCCGCAAAGTCCATGTACATCACAGTTTCGACAACAACCTCGGCAACCACTACCTCACGATTTCGGCAACAACCTCGGCACTCAGTACGTACATCCTCGATTCCGGGATAACCATCGGACATCGGTCCTCACGTCACTCTCATCCAACTGAGCCCAGCTCATAACAGTGTTTCATCAAGTATCATCAATGTATCAACAGTATATCATGAAGGATGAGAATGTGTGCAATGTATGAGTTCAATGTCAATAATCAAATCAATAGCACAAGTACCACGCATGGTCACACCAACAATATCATGAAAAGGCTACACAATAAGCCATAATAGAATACTATCCCCATCTCAAATGTCAACAGGTAAGATACTACAATATAATGGTCAAGATATGTCAATAGTTTCCAACATCTAATATCTCCACGTGGCATCAAGCCAACAACAATAGAACAAGATAAGTCACAACACAACGGGGTGGCTAACCCCAATCACACAACAGGGCCCAACCTAAGACATTATCCAACCCAACTTCATACCTGAAGGCTTACATGCTTTCTCCGACAATATCATCTAAATATATGTTTCGCTAAATGAAGTCTCACCATAGGATAAACCGTAACCTACCTGGAAGGCCGAACAACAAAGTCTCCAATAATCAAACCTTAGTCTTCTCTTTTCTTGAGCCTCGAGATAATGAAAGTCTAAACAAATTCGAATCATGGAATTAGAATCAAGAAGAACATCATTCAAACCCTACATCTATTCAAGACCTAAATTCCTAACTTTTGGAATAGGGTTTATGAACTAGAAAGGTAAAATTAGGAATCTAAAGATCTCAACATGAAATTAAAGCCCTAGGTGATCAATTCCTATCAATATCAAGCTAGAAGAACCAACAATTTACTCAAATTCGAATTCTAGGCAAAACACCACAAATTGGGTATAAACCCTAACTTCCAATTCCATAAATTTAGTCACTAATTAGGAAGAAGCATGCAATCATAGGTTCTTGTCTTCAATTACATGCTTAATAGAGCTAACCCAACCAACAAATCATGATTTAGAAGCCTAGAAGGAAGAACTCATGGAACCCTCTTTTAAATCTTCAACCATTTAACGAACTAACAAGATAAAGGGATTCTAAGGTGATTAAGGACAATGGAATAGTAAAGGAATTACAAGAATTTACCACCAAGAATTTCCCCCAAGAATATCCTTGAAAATCTCCCACAAACTCTAAAGTCGAAATAATAAAGAACGGGGGACTTAGGGCTTTTAATACATAGTTAATGAAATAACCAGTCCGATACTGCTTATATGGCAGCGGGACCACTGCAGCGGTCTCGCCTCGACGGTCACTCAGACCGCCATGATGCATAGCCCTCAAATTCACTTGGCCGCTATGGCGACCCATGGTGGTACCGCTATAGCAGGCACCAGCACCAGATTTTCCCTAAAATAATCACAATCTCAATCTGAAATCCCAACAAATACCCGAGGCCATCTACTAAGAAACCACATGCACAAACACACATAAAAACACACTATGAACACACTCGTGGCCTCGAAATTCCCAACGGAGGTCTCGTTGACCAAGTCAACCCCCGATACCTCAATTCCAACTTCCCAACCCAAGTCCCAAACTGCACCCGAGTGCATTGGATGCATTGGGAACCGAACCAGATATGCGCACAAGTTCTAAAAGACCATCCAGACCTCTCAAAATTGACAAATTTCTAAAAAGGTCCGTTTATCCAAAAGTCAACTTTGAGTCAACTCATTTTTGGTTATAACCAATTTTTCCCAAAAAGTCACCCAAATAAAATCTGAACACCTCGGGAAGCATGCCAACGGTCCTCGATGGTCAAATATGAACTAATAAAGCTCGGAAAGGGATCAAAAGGGTCGGGAATGCAATAACGACCAAACGGATCGTTTATCCCACTGAAGACTTAGTCATGAAAATTCTCAGAAGTCTTCCTCCTTTATGAAATTCAAAACTCATTCCTATTAGAGAAGTTTTTGAGATAAGCACAATGCAAATGGAGGACTTATTCATCAACCTGAAAACACATGAAATTATGGAAGGTTCTTCAGATCCAAAAGTCATAAAAACTGATTCAGACATTGATAAAGAGTAACTAAGGGTACGTTCTTGAAGAAAATTTTGCACATAATGATCAGCATAGAGGGTGTTTTGTCTGTGGAAAATATAATTCTATGATTAAGAATCTCCTACCATGGGGACTTGGATGGAAAAAAGCTATGGTAGTTGCATGGAGTTCAATCTGCAAGGAAGCTTATATGGAGGAAGTTCACCACACTACTCTCATAGCCATTGAAGAATCAGATTCTTACATTGATGAAGACACCTGGGAAGGTATTCTTGACCTTGAAAAGCTAAATGGTATCCCTAAGAAAAGCCTCATGACCCTGATAGTAAACTTGAGTAATGAATGTCGAGACATGAATGCTGAAAGAGTTGAGTTGTTTAGTACCACTGTCAGCTTAAAGAATGGGCTCGTAAATGTCAAGGTTAGCAAAAATAGAACTGAGAAGGAACATTGCTCCCTGAAGGAATAGCTAACTCTAGGTTCACTCGTCTTGGCTTTCCAAGCTGAAGTTCAAAAGCTGACTACTAGTACTGAATCCATTATGAAAAGAACAAAGCCAGAACTTGTCAAGTTAATCACGGCAAAGTCAAGTTCCTAGCACACAGGCTACAAGGTAAGAAAACTAAAAATCGTTGATCGACACGCCAGAAGAAGGAATAGAACAGGTAAAGACAATAGGTGCTCCTGTACATTGCCTGGATGGACAAAGAAAGAACTGGTGCATTCCAGTATTAAAGAAAAAGGACCCAAGCTCGGCTGAGCTCCTAATACTAAGCTCTGATTGATTTTGCAGGGAAGAGATATAGAAAGCAAGCAAATCTCACATATGAAAGTGCTTGCTAAAAATCATACAACAGGAATTTAACAGTAATTTTGTTCACTTTTAATCTTAGAAGGAGAGAAGGGAGGAGGATTGCATATTGATAGAGAGAACATGTGTTGAAAACTCAACCTTAGAAGAAGCAAATGAATAGAGCTTATAAAGTATTCTCTAAAAAAAAGGTCAACCTGGGAATGATTAAGATTGAAAACATATTTCTCAATGACTAGAATACTTGTTTCAAAATAAGTTAATGCATTAGTTAAATAATATATATTCAGTCCTGTACAGTTGTTTATTTGTCCTATACCATGACCAATCATTATTTCATAACATTTGATAGATATTTGATGGCACGGGACTACCTTGATGATGAGACTATAAATGGTTTATCAAAGGCCAAACCCATCGACAAACACCTGTGGTCGTCCACTTCTTTCACTTGAGCACCTAAAGTGGCCCTTGTTCCATTTAGACACTTAAGGTGGGCCATTTCTATTCCACTTAGACACTTTTTGCACCGTTATCGAAGCAAAACCAACACTAGTCATCTCCTACGTGGATTAAGTGACCAATTAAATTGTGCCAGCTCATTTAAATTGTGCCAACTCATTTTAATTGTAAATTCACTAATATTTAAATTCGTGGAGTTTTGACCATTAAAAATAAGGGCTTTTGGGCTGGTTGGATGTGCAATGAGGTGGCGCCCCCTTTGGTGTTAGTTTTGCTCCGATAACGGTGGAAAAAGTATCTAAGTGGAATAGGAATGACCCACCTGAAGTGTTTAAATGGAACAAGGATCACTTTAGGTGCTCTAGTGAAAGAAGTGGACGATCACAGGTGTCTGTCGATGGGTTTGGCCTTTATCAAATGACAAGTATGTACATCTATCTATATGTCTAAATGCACATTCAGGTCATAAAAACAACTTGAAATACCAGCTACACTCATCCAGTTCAAAAACAAAGTGTCACTCCATGTGTTGTTTTAAAAAAAGAGAAAAGGGGTGGGGGTGCGTAACTGTCATTAACTATTAAAAAAGCCCTTTGCAAGAATAACTCTGTTTTGAAAACATACAACTATGGTATCAATCGCTTCCCAAGACTCACACATGGACTAAAAATCCCGGAAACACGCAATTAAACCATATCCACTCACCCGGTTCTCTCTCTCCCTCGTTTACTTAATTCACAAATTGTCTTTCTTACTCTTCATCTTTCCGCAGATATCACTAATTTCTCTCTTCCTTCCTTTTCAAACTCACAAAACTCTATCTCTAAGCTCAAAATTGATCAACACGTCTAAACCCCTACCACTTCCAAAGAACCCAGCGACCACAACCTTACCACAAACCATCCAATCCATTGACGCTTCTTCAACCCTAAATCTAGCTGAAACCCCACTACTATCTGCCCCATTTCAAACAGACGAAGTAAGAATGGATCACACGAATGCATCATCCAGCCCAAAGGGTTCGCAAATTGATCAAATCCGTGATTTTGTCACAAATCAAAACCTTGAAACACCTGATGCGCCTGGAGGAGCACTTGAAGAGGAAGGTATGGAATCAAGTCTGAAGAATGAAACCAAGAAATTGACTAGGGTGCAAAGTGAGGGGGAACAAACGCAGAACCCTAAAGAGAAACAAGGTTCACTTAAGAGCGTTTTGGAAATATATATATATAGAGAGAGAGAGAGAAAGAGATTGAGTGTGATGATAGAGGAGATACAATGGAAACAAATGTAGAAGAAAAGGATGATGTGAAATGTGCTGAAGAAGAGATAGCTGATGCCTTCGTGCATCTAGGAAATGAAGAGAGAGAGGAGAAACATGAGAAGTGACAATGGTATAAGAAGCATTAGACATTCCTGTAATGATGGAACCGGTGAAGTAACCTGTTCCAGGTATGACAAATATTTCTCCCACAGAACAAGTTATACCTGCTCTGGGAATATCTGATGCCTCAATTTATGATAATGAGGAGCTTCTTACAGCTTAGTTCAGATCCAGACATAGAAAAGTATCTGGAAAGAAGGTAGTAAAACCCGTTAAGGAAATAGCTGTAATAGAGGCTAATTAAGTCCTATCTAGGATCCCCTCATACTAGAAGCAAGAAGAGGCAGGCTGACGCCGAACTGGAAAAAGCCTTGCAAGCCAACGGGAAGTCAAAACAAATAAGCACTAGAGCTGAGAGTGCTGCAGAAAAGGTTGAGATACATGGTGAAAGCTCTAGAAGAAACATCAAGAAAAAGGGAAAGGTTATTGCTACCACAAAGTCCCATCCATCTATTTACAAGATGAATTCATCAAAAGGGAAGTCTCAGACTAAGCCAAGAGATGAGCAGGTGATGTGCCGCAGATTTGTGGCACATTCGACGCCTTTTTACTATGAATTTTGGTTGTTTTCAAGTAAGTCTGGTTCACGTTAATATGTTTTGTTGTGTTTTAGGAAAACAATGGCCCAAAATCAAAAAGCAAAGAACAAAGGAAAAATTGGCCAGAAATGAAGAATCGACGTTCCGTCGATCAGCCGACGAACTGTCCTTTGAAGCGTCGATAAGCTCGATTTTCCAGTGATGATAAAGTTGACGACAAAGGACGGAGGCATCGACAAAGCGTCGATGTGATCGATGCTTCGTCGTTTGTATCGTCAAGCATGATCTCTCAACAAGAATAGAGAAAGACGGAATACTCGACGGACCGTCGAACTGGTCAAAGGCACCGTCGAATGGTATACATTGCTGAAGGTACAAAGGACGGAGAAATCGACGGATCGTCGAACAATCGACGGTCTGTCGATCTTGCTATCGGGGGCAATTTTGTCAGTAGCTGCTGTGCGTTTTTTGGAGCCTATTTAAAGAACATTTTAGGTTTTTTTTGGCAGTCAGATTTAATTGGACCCACGTGAACAAAGTTCCAGCGGTGGGTGAGCATTGAATACTCCCCCTTTGGAGCTTAATGAAGACAACAAGATTCCATTTTCCATCATCTTTATTACACTTTGTAAGCTTTATGTCTCATTTGTTGCTTACTACTTTTGAGACCATAATGTGTGAATAGTTTCTTTAATCAAAGTTGTGGACCCAAATGATCGGTGCTATGTAATGGGTGTCTAACATTGTATATATTTATAATGGGTTGTGATGTGTTTTATTATTTCTCGTATTCATTGTTCATTAGTGGTTGCAAACACTTGTTCATGCACAAATCCTAGTTTATTAGGAAAGATGAAGTAGGGTGTGATTTGAAATAATATAACAAGGACTCGGGGCGCTAACCCTCGTTTAATGAACTCGCTTAGGGATAAGATGAGTTCTACTTGGCATATTTAATCAATCTTATTTACAACTTTTCTGCATTTGGGAAAATCATGAAAAGAAATACTCTCTAATAACTATTGGAAAATATTAGAAAGTGAATTAGAGATTAAGTGGATGCATAACCCCGACACATTAGAAATATATCATATTGACACCCATAGCATAACATCTAATCATCGCGGGGACACAACTTTAGTTCTCCAAATCCAAACAAATTCCAAACACTTCAAAATAGCGAATACAAACCAAATCTCTTTTCAAAATATTCGGAATAGGATTAAAGCCCTCAAAGAATAGTATCACATACAATTAGTACCCTTTTCTTTCCATATTCCCTGTGGGATTCGATCACAACCTTGTTTGGGTTACTATATTTGACAACGTTGGCTTTACGCCATTAATAGGTGTAATTTGAGCGTATCAAATTTTAAATGTGTGTGTATATATATATATATATATATATATATATATATATATATATAGTTTTATAATAATAATAATATTGTCACATAAAAAGATTGTAAATTCTAGTAAGAGTAAAATCACATCTTAGTCATGAGTTGAAGAAATGAATAGATTGGGAATGAGAAGAAAGGTCAAAATCTATAGTGTCGAGGAGGATGAGTCACTAATTCCCAAATGAGTATCCTACCCGTCCCCGAGCCTACATTACAACCCAAGAACAAGTCCTATAGTGATCACAACTGAACCATCCGAAAGTGTTAGGCATTGAAATTAAAGGCAAACATATGGTACCTGCACTTGTAAATCATGAACTTCTTTGTGAGCGCGAGTTCTTTCTATTCTCATCCATCCTTGTCCCGATTCTTATTGTAAAATTGTGTGTGGGACATTCCCTAATCTAAGTGAGGGCATAATGGTGAATACTCGCACGCATAAACGCTTCTAATAATGTGATGTCATCAATTGAAGCGTCATGGTCAATTCTAATAAGAACCCTGTTTGGGAATGAGGAAAGAGGGAGTTGATTTGAAAAATGCAAATGACGGTAGCGATGAGCAAGCACCATTGTAGTCATTTTTACTTTATTTTTAGCATAGTTGTAATTTTATTTTGTGGTTGTTTTGTCTGACTTGCTTGAGGACAAGCAAAGATCCTAAGTTGGGGGTGTTGATGTGCCACGGATTTGTGGCACATTCGACACCTTTTTACTATGAATTTTGATTGTTTTCAAGTAAGTCTGGTTCTCGTTAATATGTTTTGTTGTGTTTTAGGAAAACAATGGCCCAAAAGCAAAAAGCAAAGAACAAAGGAAAAATTGGCCAGAAATGAAGAATCGACGGAAGATTAAGTGCATACATAACCCCGACCCATTAGAAATATATCATATTGACACCCATAGCATAACATCTAATCATCGCGGGGACACAACTTTGGTTCTCCAAATCCAAACAAATTCCAACCTCTTCAAAATAGCGAATACAAACCAAATCTCTTTTCAAAATATTCGGAATAGGATTAAAGCCATTAAAGACTAGTATCAGATACAATTAGTACCATTTTCTTTCCATATTCTCTATGAGATTCGACCCCAACCTTGTTTGGGTTACTATATTTGACAATGTCCACTTTACACCATTAATAGGTGTAATTTTAGCAAATCAAATTTTGGCGCCGTTGCTGGGGTATACGGTTTAGAAATTACTGATTGTTGTGTCCTCTTCTTTAAAACGTTTTCTATTCCATCATACCTTGTTTGATGTTGTGGTGAACTAGGTGAGCATGGCAGGAAGACAGAATCGAAAACCAAGGTGGACTCCAAGTGAACCCACCTGCACCGGAAGAGGATGAGGATGAGAATATATTTGCGGAATTCATCAATGAAGCTGATTATGCTTCTGCTGTGATTCCTCCTAGAACTGGAAATGCTACTTTCAAAATTGATAGTTCTATCTATTAGCTGCTGAAACTTGAAGGTTATTTTCGAAATTCTTCGGAGGATTGTCCACTCCGACATTTGAAGAACTTCTTGCATGTGTGTGCTCAACAATCCCAAGGTGCTGTTTCTGCTGATGCACTTCGGTTACGGGTCTTTAAATATTCCTTGGCTGGCCAAGCAAGGGAATGGTATGAAAAGCTCCCCAACAATTCTATTCATACCTAGAGCGAGTTAGCCAATACATTTTTAAAGAAGTGGTTCCCACCAAGCAAAAAGGTTGAGCTTCGGGATAAGATCTTTGAGTTTAAACAACTTCCGGGGGAACAATTATATTCGACATGGGAGCGTTTCAAGAACTACCTAGCTCAATCTCCAACTCATGGGTTTCCGGATGCTATTCTCACTGAGAAGTTCTACAAGGGGTTAGATACAATGAATCAAATTGTTGTCAACTCTGTAGCTGGGGGATGCTTCATGGACAAATCATTTGTCAACATCACCAGGTTGCTCGATAAGCTCACCACCCACAATCAAGCTTGGCACCCAAGTGATAGTGAAATCTTGTCATATGGTAGTCCCTCTGCTGCCGCGGTGGCCAAAGAAAATCCTGAGCGAGATCATGCTTTTGCTAAATTGCAAACCACCGTGGATTTATTGTCAAAGAGGCTTACGGAGAAAGAAGCTAAAAGTGTGAATGTTGTCGAAGAGATGCCATCTCATGCTCCCGGAATGTACCAAGTCTCGGAAGAAGCTTATCTATAGGGGTAGCCACAACGTGAGGATGCTAATTATATCGATCACTCTCAAGGGGGTTATCAAAATCAATGGAGACCCCAACAACAAAGCAATGAATATGGTGGTTCGGACAGGAGAGATTACAACAACAACAATTATGGTAATCAGAACTCCAATACCTATGTTCCACCAAAGGGCCGTACTTCTAACTCTCAAAATTGGCGAGAAGGTCCTTCCAATGATTAAGGGACCTCTCGAATGGAATCTATGCTTGAAAAGATATTGGAAAACCAGCATAAGAGTGACAAGAAGATGGAAATTTTGACCAAAATGGTAGGCTCTCACACCGCTTCGATTCATAAACTTGAGTCACAAATGCGAGATCTTTCTCGTGAGCAACATCCACCACAAAGAGGGGGCCTTCCTAGCGACACAATTCCAAACCCAAGGTGTAGTGGAGGTGATCACATTGCCTCATGCAAAGCTATTTCTACTAGAAGTAGAAAGATCCTTAATGCGGCAAATTAGAGAGTGGTTGAACCTATCATTGTCGAGCCGAGTGTTGATGAGGTTATTGAAGAAGAAGTTGAAGAAGAAATAGAGGCACCAATTGAAGTGCCTATTATTGTTGAGAAAGAGAAGGAAGCACACCCTAGTGTTCTAAAGGGTGATGAGGAGCCAAGTGTTGAAAAAGCTACCAGTGGTAGCACCCAAAAGATCAAGGTCAAGGGCAAATTAAACCCTTGACTCAAACATATAAATCTCCTCCCCCGTTCCCACAAACACTGATGAAAAGAACGGAGGATGCCAAGTGCCAACGCTTCTACGACCAATTGAAAGGGTTGTCAATGAATATCCCATTTCTTGATGCATTCCAAGAAATGCCGGGATTTGCTAAATACTTGAAAGATTTGTTGACGAAGAAAAGACCAATCAAGCATGATACGGTGGGAGTCACCCACCGTGTGAGCGCTATTATTTCGTCATCAAATGTTGAGAAGAAGGGAGATCCCGGGGCTTTCACTATCCCTTGCACCATCAGTCATCATGATTTTTCTCGTGCTTTATGTGACAATGGGGCTAGTATTAATTTGATGCCACTAGCCATATATAAGCAAGCCAGTTTGGGAACACCTAGACCAACGAGCATGCGTCTCCAAATGGCCTATTGAACTATCAAAAGACCGGTAGGGGTTGTTGATAACATCCTTGTTAAAGTGGGGGAATTCTTATTACCTGTAGATTTTGTCATCCTTGATTGTGCAGTTAACAAAGAAGTCCCAATTATCTTAGGAAGGCCATTTCTTGCCACCGGGAGAGCCCTAATGGACTCAGAAAAGAATGAAATAAAATTTCGGGTCAATGATGAAGAGGTAACTTTCCAAGCTAGCAAGGGGTTAAAATTTCCTAGTGCTTATGAGAGCATTTCGGTCATTGATTCTTTCGATGTGGTAGAAAAAGCGGTGGATCATAAGTTAGAGGAGGAGCACTTTGACGAAACACTTTCGGCTATTTTGGTGAACTTCGAGGTGGATGACATGAAGGGGTATATTGAAACTGTTAATTCTCTCATTGGCCGGGGTTCATACTCTTATGAGCCGAAGAAATAATCTCTTGATCTTGATAAAAGAACCACTCCTCCGGCTAAGCCTTCAATTATTGAGCCTCCAAAACTTGAGCTCAAGCTACTTCCCTCTCATTTGAAGTATGCTTTTCTTGGCCCAGATAATACTTTATCGGTTATTCTTTCATCTTTGTTAAGTGAGGAACAAACTCAAAAGGTTCTTGAAGTGTTGCGGGCTTATCGAAGATCTATTGGGTGGACTATTACGGATATTAGGGGAATTCCCTCCGGTATTTGTGAACTTGAGGAGGATAGTTCATCAAGTTTAGAGCATCAAAGAAGGCTAAACCCTCCTATGCAAGAAGTGGTCAAGAAAGAGATAATCAAATGGTTGGATGCGGGTGTTGTATACCCAATGGAAAATAGTCCATGGGTTAGTCCGGTGCAATGTGTGCCAAAAAGGGGGGCATCACTGTTGTCCCTAACTCCAAGAATGAGTTAATTCCTACAAGGTCAGTCACCGGATGGAGAGTGTGTATGGACTATCGAAAACTAAACACCGCGACTTGTAAAGACCACTTCCCTATGCCTTTTATTGATCAAATGCTTGATCGGCTAGCCGGAAGAGTTTATTATTGCTTTTTGGATGGGTACTCGGGGTACAACCAAATTAACATTGCATTAGAGGACCAGGAGAAGACCACTTTCACTTGTCCTTATGGTACTTTTGCTTTCAGCCGCATGCCTTTTGGCTTGTCCAATGCCCCGACTACTTTCCAACGGTATATGATGTCTATTTTCTCGGATATGGTGGAAGATTTCTTGGAAGTCTTCATGGAAGATTTTTCTGTTGTTGGTGACTCTTTTGACGAATGTCTTGCCAATCTCGGTATGGTATTGATGCGGTGTGAAGAAACCAACCTTGTACTTAATTGGGAGAAATGTCATTTCATGGTGACAGAAGGGATTGTCCTTGGCCATAGGAATTCCAAGAAGGGTATTGAGGTAGACCGAGCAAAAGTTGATGTCATAGCCAAGCTCCCTCCACCAATCTCTATCAAAGGGGTTCGCAGCTTCTTGGGACATGCCGATTTCTATCAGTGGTTCATCAAAGATTTCTCCAAGATCGCCAACCCGATGTGTAAGCTTCTTGAAAAAAAATCTAAGTTTGCATTTGATGAGAAGTTCCTTAAGTCATTTAATGAGTTGAAGGAAATGCTCACCTCTACTCCAATTATTGTATCTCCGGATTGGTCAATGCCATTTGAGCTCATGTGTGATGCAAGCGGATTTGCTATTGGTGCGGTGCTTGGGCAAAGGCACAACAAAATCATGCACCCAATTTATTATGCTAGCAAGACCCTCAATGGAGCTCAAATGAATTATACCATCACCGAGCAAGAGCTTCTAGCCATTGTCTACGCGTATGAGAAGTTATGGGCCTATCTACTTGGATCCAAAGTGGTTGTTCATACGGATCATGCGGCCTTGAGATATTTGATGACAAAGAAAGATGCAAAGCCACGGTTGATTCGTTGGGTATTGTTGTTGCAACAGTATGACTTTGAGGTCAAAGATCGAAAAGGTTGTGAAAATCAAGTTGTGGATCATCTATCTAGACTTGAGGAAGCTGGGAGACCGAATGGAAATCTTGAGTTAAATGATGTTTTCCCCGATGAGAGGCTCTTGGCTGTATCTTGTGAGGTTGCCCCTTGGTATGCAGATATCGCCAACTTCTTGGTGACGGGTCTTATCCCCGACGATATCAAGGCTTATCAAAAGAAGAAATTCTGGAGAGATATTCGTCAATACTATTGGGATGAGCCCTATTTATTTCGCACTTGTGCCGACAACATCATTCCGTGATGTGTGGCCGAATCCGAAGCCATGGTAATCTTGAAAGCTTGCCACGACTCTCCTATGGGGGGTCATCACAGTGGGAACCGCACAACAGCTAAAGTGCTTGAATGTGGCTATTATTGGCCCACCCTTTATCATGATGCAAATTTGATGGTGAAATCTTGTGACTAAAGTCAACGCCAAGGGTCAATTGGGAGGAAGCACGAAATGCCAATGAATTTTGTCATGGAGGTTGAGCTATTTGATGTGTGGGGCATCGACTTTATAGGCCCATTTGTGAGTTCTCGTGGTATGCGATACATCCTTGTTGCAGTTGACTATGTGTCCAAGTGGGTTGAAGCTGTAGCATTGCCCAACAATGATGGTAAGAGTGTCACCAAATTTCTCAAAAGAAACATATTCACAAGGTTTGGCACTCCAAGAGCAATCATTAGTGATGGTGGCACTCACTTTTGTAACAAACAATTCGCTAATCTCTTGGAGAAATATGGAGTGCAGCACAGGGTGGCGACTCCCTACCACCCCCAAACTAGTGGGCAAGTCGAAGTCTCCAATCGGGAGATAAAGAGCATCTTAGCCAAGACTGTTAATTCAAACAGAACTGATTGGTCATCTAAGCTTGATGATGCTCTTCGGGCTTATAGAACAGCATTCAAGACACCCATTGGTACTTCTCCTTATCGGTTTTGTTCGGTAAAGCTTGTCATCTACCTGTTGAACTTGAACACAAAGCTTTGTGGACATTAAAAAAATTGAACATGAATTGGGATGAAGCAACCAAGCTACGGTTGCTTCAAATGAATGAAATGGATGAGTTTCGGCATCATGCCTATGAGAGTGCGAGTTTGTACAGAGAAAGGATGAAGCACTATCATGATGCCAAACTTCTGAAGCGAGATTTTCAACCGGGTGATTCGGTGTTGCTGTTCAATTCAAAGTTGAAGCTTTTTCCGGGCAAGTTGAAATCCAAGTGGTCCGGCCTTTTTACTTTGGTGAGTGTGTCACCCAATGGGTCAATGGAGTTAAAGTCCGACGATGGGACGCGTACTTTCAGGTTGAATGGCCTTCGGGTAAAGCACTACCATTGGATGGTTGATGGAGACAAGATTGTTGATGCTCACCGGTTAAAACATGGCACCGGACCTTAGCATCAAAAGTGGTATTACGTCGTGCCGCGACTTGAAATTGTGCGCTTCTTGGGGGGAAACCCATGTGCATTTTCGAAATATATTTTTTTCATTCCGTTGATTTTCGTTATTGTGTTGTTTTAATGTTTTTTGATGTGTTGAGGAACCTAAGTGTTGAACCCAGAAATTGCCAGGAAAGCAGTTACACAACACATTCGACGGAACGTCGATCCGATCGACGAGACATCGGATGCTCCGTTGAGTGGATCGCATGAAAGATTGGTCACTGGAAATAATGGCAAATCGATGATAGGTTTGACGCTCCATCCAACTGATCGACGGTCAGATCGACGGGCGTTCTTCTCTCTTTTTCATATATATATAAAAAAACAACTCGAAGGAGGGGGGTGTTCACTCGACGGAGCGTCGAATTAATCGACGCTCCGTCCTTTTACCGCGACGGTTCAAAAACTTGGGTTTATAACCCACGTCCTTTGCACTGATTCTCATTTTTTTTATATAACATCTCTCTCTCTCTCTCTCCACCTCTCCCCCTTTCCATAACCGTTACCCCACCCACTTCCCCCTTCCTTCACCACCCCACAACCGCCCCTCCCCCCTGCCGTACTACTCTGTCCCTCTGTGTGTGTGATTCTTTGGGCGTTTTTACTTCTTTAAGGGCTGAAATCATATTCTTTCTATTTTAAGGTATGTGAATTAGTGGATTGTGTGCTCCCATGTGTTGATTGTTTTTGCATTCCATGGTTTGTTTTGATTATTTTTGCTTGTTTTGATTGTTTTTGCATTATTTTATGATTTCACCGGGGATGCTCATTTTTTTGCTGGGGGTGGTTTGTTGGTTTGTTTGTGGTTGTTAGGTCATTGATCTTTAGCCGAGTCAGAGGGCATTATGACAAACAAACCTCGTTCATGAGATTGTTGTTGTTTTGCCCACCAACTGTTCGCTGAAATGCCAAAATATGGCATTGTGTGTCACGATGGCTTGGAGGGCATTACGACCATCGAGTTTTTTGCCAGCCAAGTGTTTTCCCTAGTCTAACCCAAGCCAACATGGGGTGAAGTCTTAGTAACCCCAAAATACATGACGATTGACACCTCGACCAAAGAGGTGTATGTGATCTGTAGTTTTAACATGCGAAAGCATTCTATGCCCAGTTCGACGGCCCGTCGATTCAATCGACGGACCATCCTACTCAACGTCGAATGAGCCTTCTCAGAATTCTTAACCAAAACAACATCGATGGTGGATTCGACGGCCCGTCGAATCGTTCGACGAGGCGTCTTCAAAACCGTCTTTCAGTCAAAATTTCCAGTGGCAAGCATGAGATCGACGGACTGTCGAATCAATCAACGGGGCGTCTTTCCAACCGTCTTTCAGTCAAAATTTCCATTAGCTAACAAAGAGATCGACGATGAGATCGACGGCTCGTCGATCAATTCGACGACCACTTCGACGTTCCGTCGATCTGTTCGACGACTCTTGTAGCACATGGACGGACCGCTGGCAGCTTTAACATTATCGCATGTCTTGCACTTTTGTCTGATTTTGTTACATTTCTATGGTTGTCTTAACAACGAAGGGTGTTCTTGTCTCAGGTATGCCGCCAAATAATCCAGTCAAGTGGGGTGGTGGTCCCAGAAAAGGCCGAGGTCGGGGTCAAACAACCCTTACTCTTAGGGATGAACCCTCTGACTCTGAACGTCAAGCGGTAGTCCCAACGACTAGATCGGGGGCACAAACCACCACTTCCCAAGCAGAATCACCCACTTTACTCTCCTCGCAGTCTGCAGAGGGGACTTCATCCTCCACATC